>NW_026731804.1:0-603393 GCF_028476545.2 Physella acuta
AAATTACTTAATAAAAAATAAATTACACTTTTAAGAATTGTTTATACTTTTACACTTTTTGCAAGTACAACAATCCATGAATACATGTTGCAGAATATCTCTCCTGCTGACAAAAATTATACCAATTCACAATGACACAGCTCACGTTTGTATAAACATGAGCGGGCTAGATTTTTAAAATTAATGCCGACTGAAACGGGATTTTCCTCTCGCTAACGAGAGCGGGCGATGACAGTAGCACAGCAACGATGTTAGGATTTTTTAATAGATCTAGATCTAGATCTAGATCTATCTATCTTCTTAGTATCTATCTATCTATCTATCTATCTATCTATCTATCTATCTATCTATCTATCTATCTATCTATCTATCTATCTATCTATCTATCTATCTATCTATCTATCTATCTATCTATCTATCTATCTATCTATCTATCTATCTATATATATATATATATATATATATATATATATATATATATATATATATAATAAAATATAGATAAAAAATAACAACATACAACACTCGTGTTAAAGGGTATGGCTACATGCTAGTTTATTTTAAAACAAAAAAAAAATAATTTAAATAAATAAAGATGAAATAAGCATAAAAAAACTTTTTTTCGCAAAAAGTGTCTCGCTATTTACCCTTGATTCCGCAGGTATGTCTCGCATGATCTTCTCGCATTTTCCCGCCTCGCCATTTCGCTTTTCGCGTCTCGCAATTTCCCCACACCTTTGTTTTTCTTGGACTCGAACCGTGGAGCTAAAACTATCAGTCAGCTACTGACTCGACCATTATCTTCAAACTATTTTCTTGGACTTTTAGGCAAAGAACAGGGCGACCTAACGGGGTTTAGTTGACATTCCAAACGCTTTGACAAACTCCCAAGTGTAGTGACTGTGAAACGCCATCCTAACCAAATAAAAACAGGATAATATAATTTCTCTGTCCAGACCAGTTGGTTACAAATTCCATTTGATTAATTTTTAGTAATTCGAGAAACGTCAATTGGTAGTTCATCTAACTCTGGACTAAAGTAAACACTTTTTCTTTACACATGGCCGTCTCAACATTAGCTGAAGGTAAACTCTAGAACTTTTACAGTAGACATACCATAATACACGGGTGTGGGGAAATTGCGAGACGCGAAAAGCGAAATGGCGAGGCGGGAAAATGCGAGAAGGGCGCGAAAACGGTGGGTCACGTGACTTTTTTGTCTCGCATTTTACCACAACCCGATACTTACGCTGGGTGGTGTTGAAATGCGAAGATTTCTGCGAAAAATTTACCGCACCCGATTTTCAGTGGTATTTGGTCCAGACTTCAAAGACGTTTCGTTTACATTGTTAAAACTTCCGATTTTTCCGTCGCTAGACATACTGATGATTTGTCAACTCCCCCCCCCCCCCCCCATCTTTTGTGTCGACATCGAATACCACCTTGTTCGAAACCGACGGAAATACCGCCGACGATAGATCAACTTCTTTCTTTTGTGTGGAACGCCGAAGCCGCCGAAACCGTCTTTGAAGATCGCCGTGCCGCCGCAAACATATTTTGTATTGTTGCATATACGTGTGTGACGTCACACTATAAAAAAGCAATGTTAGAAAAAGAATTTTAGACGTTTTTCGTGTTTTAGAAAACTGTTTTCATAAATTGTAATAGGAATTGATTAAAATACAGAAATTAAACAAGATTTTGGGAAAATATCGATGTTTTAAAAAAAATTCAACTGCAATTTTGAGGGGGGGGGGGGGGTTGTAGACTGAGGTGTGATGTCATTTTAGTGGGGAGGGGGGGGTCTGGATTTTTGTGAAAATGTGTGACGGAGGGGAGGGGGAGGGGGGTAAAAATCGTCATTTATGGATGACCCCTTTTAGCTATTAAATGGTAGTTTCGTCCATAGCGGACTTTATTCAGATTATCTACAGACGCACATTTTTTTTCATTATGTTCATATTCGTGTTCTGTGTTAGCACAGTATAAATGGGAGTCTAATGAACTGGTGGGTTGGATGTACTATGTGTGAAAGATGGTGTGACGAGGTGTGTTTGATTAATGCTAGGACTGTTTCAGAAGATTTTGTTTGTAAATTTTGTTTGTAATTAAAATTACTTAATAAAAAATAAATTACACTTTTAAGAATTGTTTATACTTTTACACTTTTTGCAAGTACAACAATCCATGAATACATGTTGCAGAATATCTCTCCTGCTGACAAAATTATACCAATTCACAATGACACAGCTCACGTTTGTATAAACATGAGCGGGCTAGATTTTTAAAATTAATGCCGACTGAAACGGGATTTTCCTCTCGCTAACGAGAGCGGGCGATGACAGTAGCACAGCAACGATGTTAGGATTTTTTAATAGATCTAGATCTAGATCTAGATCTATCTATCTTCTTAGTATCTATCTATCTATCTATCTATCTATCTATCTATCTATCTATCTATCTATCTATCTATCTATCTATCTATCTATCTATCTATCTATCTATCTATCTATCTATCTATCTATCTATCTATCTATCTATCTATCTATATATATATATATATATATATATATATATATATATAATAAAATATAGATAAAAAATAACAACATACAACACTCGTGTTAAAGGGTATGGCTACATGCTAGTTTATTTTAAAACAAAAAAAAAATAATTTAAATAAATAAAGATGAAATAAGCATAAAAAAACTTTTTTTCGCAAAAAGTGTCTCGCTATTTACCCTTGATTCCGCAGGTATGTCTCGCATGATCTTCTCGCATTTTCCCGCCTCGCCATTTCGCTTTTCGCGTCTCGCAATTTCCCCACACCCATACGATAATTATTGTACAGAATAGTGAACCACATGGTATTTCTAACGCAGAATCTTATGTCCACACATAATTCTAAAACCAAGTATTGTACCCCACCAGGAATATTACACTTACATTACAGAGCCATAAAACACCATATTACAATCAACAGCCCCTAATCGAACAAGAACTTGTAAAACAAGCTGATCAGTTTTGAGTCTAGCGCTGATCAATGATTTCTATAATTGTTTCGTTTTGCCATCGGCGGTATCCAAATTGTTTTCTGTGTTTGTAAGTGGGGGCGTGTGGGACAGAAAAATTATTGGGGAAACGTATGGTTGGGGGAGAGGATTGTGGGTATTTGAAATAGATTGTGGGTCGTGGTAATAGATTGTGGGCCGTGGTAATAGATTGTGGTAATAGATGTGGGTTGTGGTAATAGATTGTAGATTGTGGTAATATATTGTGGGTTATTGAAATAGATTGTGGGTTGTGGTAATAGATTGTTGAATGTGGTAATAATTGTGGATTGTGGTAATAGACTGTGAGTCGTGGAAATAGATTGTGGATTGTGGTAATAGATTGTAGATTGTGGTAATATATTGTGGGTTGTTGAAATAGATTGTGGGTTGTGGTAATACATTGTTGGTTGTGGTAATAGATTGTGGATTGTGGTAATAGATTGTGGATTGTGGTAATAGATTGTGGATTGTTATAATAGATTGTTGATTGTGGTAATAGATTGTGGGTAGTGGTAATGGATTGTGGATTGTAGTAATATATTGTGGGTTGTGGTAATAGCTTGTCGATTGTTTTAATAGATTGTGGATTGTGGTAATAGATTGTGGAGGAACAGGTTTTATGGAGTAGTGGGGCAAGGCGATTACAACGGGTGGGGGGGGGGGGGGGGGGTTGGTTAATTTTTTATTTTTACACCAGGGACGTTTTGTGTGTAAATAAGCTGGGTCAACAAGTGTATTACAGCTGGCAGCTAATCACGTGACTTGCAGCTCAGTTGTCAGCCTTGTTTGTCAGTCTGTGTAGGACTGTTCTGTCCGTCGTAAATGTCCGTCACTTTCCGGTATCGTACGTTTGTTCCGGCGGGGCCAAATGTTTGCACCAGAAGACTGGCTAAGAATATCTGGAGGGAATTATCGCCCGTCATTTGTTTGTGTATGTTGTGATGTCGGTTTGTCAGACGCTCATTGGACAACTTGTTACCTGTATGCGGTGCACGTATGTCATTTTCTGTTTGTCAGTCAGTTTAGCTCAGGTGGGAGGGATCTGGGATGAGGGGGGAGGGAAGGGGCAGGCCTAAATTGTTTTGATAAACTGGTACACAAAAAAACAGAGAATATGTTAGCAAAAATAGAATCGGCGAAAACTCATCCATTTTCAGCGACACATGTAAACCTCACAACTGAACACCTCAAACTCGTAGGTCTCGCACGGGTAGACCTTACTCCAGGAGGCCTCACACCTGTTTGTTTTCCAACCTGTAGGTCTCACAGCTGTAGGTCTCGCAACTGTAGGTCTTACACCTGTAGGTCTCACACATCTCACACCTGTAAGCCCAACACCTGTAAGCCCAACACATGTAAGCCCAACATCTGTAAGCCCAACACCTGTAAGCCTAACACTTGTATGCCTTATACCTGTAGGCCTCACAGCTTTAGGTCTCACATCTGTAGGTCTCACACTTATCACACCTGTAAGCCCAACACCTGTAGGCCTTACACCTGTAGGCCTCACCTTTAGGTCTCACATCTTTAGGTATCACATCTGTAGGTCTCACACATCTCACACCTGTAAGCCCAACACCTGTAAGCCCAACACCTGTAAGCCCAACAAAGCCCAACACCTGTAAGCCCAACACCTGTAAGCCCCACACCTGTAAGCCCAACACCTGTAAGCCCAACACCTGTAAGCCTCACACCTGTAAGCCCAACACCTGTAAGCCCAACACCTGTAAGCCCAACACCTGTAAGCCCAACACCTGTAAGCCCAACACCTGTAAGCCCAACACCTGTAAGCCCAACATCTGTAAGCCCAACACCTGTATGCCCAACACATGTAAGCCCAACACCTGTAAGCCCAACACCTGTAAGCCCAACACCTGTAAGCCCAACACCTGTAAGCCCAACACCTGTAAGCCCAACATCTGTAAGCCCAACACCTGTAAGCCCCACACCTGTATGCACAGACCGATGCCACCAAGTCGGCTTTACATAATTAATCCCTGGACGGAGTTGATTGACACGTGACGTCATGATCTGGTGTAAGAAGCGAGCGCGAGCTATTGGCTGGTTAATTATGTACACCCAAGGTCAAGGTGTTACAGGAGGCGCTGGACTCACACTAGCTCGCACTCACGTGCACTCACGGTGCACTCACCAGCACCTCGCTAGCTCGACCTTATCTCTTCACTTTATTTCTCTATTTGTCTGATAGTTTCAAAAATGACACAATAATCAATATACTTTCTTAGCAGAGGCAGGTCATGTGACACCAAATGTGACACCAAGTGTGACACCAAATGTGACACCAAATGTGACATCAAATGTGAGATGTGACATCAAATGTTATATCAAATGTGATATCAAATGTGTCATGTGACATCAAATGTGACATGTGACATCAAATGTGACATCACATGTGACATCAAATGTGACATGTGACATCAAATTGACGTCATGTGACGTCAAATACAACGTGTTACAACAAATACTCGTCATGTGAGTATAGATAGACGTCATGTGTCATCAGTTTTACGTCACAAGACAACGTATAACTAGTAAGACAACACTGAAAAAAAATTTCGCCCCACAGCTTTTTATTTTCTTGAAGAGATTCGGTAGAATATTTTTATTAATTACTTTTAAAAAATATTTTTGTTAGAGTCAGGTAACATGAAAGTAATATTAATAATTAGGGGCCTAATTAAAAAGAACTCTTACGACGTAAATGTCACAAGACATTTACACAGGAGCAGTGAATGATTATGTATTTAATAAAATCAGTTTTGATTATTTTGATACAATGTTTTTTTACATTTTAAGATGTACTTTTTGAATTTTCAATAATCGATTACGCGTTTTAAAATGGCCAAGTTCTGATTTTTTAGACAATATGTCAGTGGGGGGGGGGGGGGGGGCAACAGCATCCTGTACCAAAATGGCACCGTAGCTACCACAAAATACCTCCAATCTCCCACAACAACTGGACCAATGACCCAATCCCCCACAACAACTGGACCAATGACCTCAAATCTCCCACAACAACTGGACCAATGACCTCCCACAACAACTGGACCAATGACCTCAAATCTCCCACAACAACTGGACCAATGACCTTAAATCTCCCACAACAACTGGACCAATGACCTCCAACCTCCCACAACAACTGGACCAATGACCTCAAATCTCCCACAACAACTGGACCAATGACCTCCCACAACAACTGGACCAATGACCTCAAATCTCCCACAACAACTGGACCAATGACCTTAAATCTCCCACAACAACTGGACCAATGACCTCCAACCTCCCACAACAACTGGACCAATGACCTTAAATCTCCCACAACAACTGGACCAATGACCTCCAACCTCCCACAACAACTGGACCAATGACCTCCCACAACAACTGGACCAAATGAGTGCGATGGTAACGCCAGGCCGTGTCTGCAGCCGACACTCTAATATCCTGGGATCATCCTGAGCAAATCCTGGTCTTTAAAGGTAGGACAAAATGGCCATAATGACGGAGGCTCCTTCCTTACACGTGGTGGTATTTTACTTGTCACGTGACCAAAGATAACCGGATGTGTCGTCTGTAATATGAAGCCGTAGGTCGCTAAAGTACGACCTAAAGACGCTAAAGTACGATCTAAAGACGCTAAAGTACGATCTAAAGACGCTAAAGTACGACCTAAAGACGCTAAAGTACGACCTAAAGACGCTAAAGTACGACCTAAAGACGCTAAAGTACGATCTAAAGACGCTAAAGTACGACCTAAAGACGCTAAAGTACGATCTAAAGACGCTAAAGTACGACCTAAAGACGCTAAAGTACGATCTAAAGACGCTAAAGTACGACCTAAAGACGCTAAAGTACGACCTAAAGACGCTAAAGTACGACCTAAAGACGCTAAAGTACGACCTAAAGACGCTAAAGTACGATCTAAAGACGCTAAAGTACGATCTAAAGACGCTAAAGTACGACCTAAAGACGCTAAAGTACGACCTAAAGACGCTAAAGTACGACCTAAAGACGCTAAAGTACGACCTAAAGACGCTAAAGTACGACCTAAAGACGCTAAAGTACGATCTAAAGACGCTAAAGTACGACCTAAAGACGCTAAAGTACGACCTAAAGACGCTAAAGAACGACCGAAAGCAGTTTAAGTACGACACAAATGTTACACTAGCACATAAATGCCTCACCTTCACACAAATGTCACACTTACACACAAATGTCACACTAACACACGAATGCCACACTAACACAAAGTCACACTAACACAAATGTCACACTAACACACAAATGTCACACTAAGACACAAATGACACACTAACACACAAATGCCTCACCTACACATAAATGTCACACTAACACACAAATGCCTCACCTACACATAAATGTCACACTAAGACACAAATGTCACACTAACACACAAATGTCACACTAACACGCAAATTACACACCAAGACACAAATGCCATAGACACAAATGTCACACTAACACAAATGTCACACTAACACAAATGTCACACTATCACACAAATGTCACACTAACACAAACGTCACACTAACACACAAATGTCACACTAACACAAATGTCACACTAACACAAACGTCACACTAACACACAAATGTCACACTAACACAAACGTCACACTAACACAAATGTCACACTAACACAAATGTCACACTATCACACAAATGTCACACTAACACAAACGTCACACTAACACACAAATGTCACACTAACACAAACGTCACACTAACACAAATGTCACACTAACACAAATGTCACACTAACACAAACGTCACACTAACACAAATGTCACACTAACACAAACGTCACACTAACACAAATGTCACACTAACACAAATGTCACACTAACACAAATGTCACACTAACACAAATGTCACACTAACACAAATGTCACACTAACACAAATGTCACACTAACACAAATGTCACACTAACACAAATGTCACACTAACACAAACGTCACACTAACACACAAATGTCACACTAACACAAACGTCACACTAACACAAATGTCACACTAACACAAATGTCACACTAACACAAATGTCACACTAACACAAACGTCACACTAACACAAATGTCACACTAACACAAATGTCACACTAACACACAAACGTCATACTAACACAAATGTCACACTAACACAAATGTCACACTAACACACAAACGTCACACTAACACAAACGTCACACTAACACAAATGTCACACTAACACAAATGTCACACTAACACAAACGTCACACTAACACAAATGTCACACTAACACAAATGTCACACTAACACAAACGTCACACTAACACAAACGTCACACTAACACAAATGTCACACTAACACAAATTTCACACTAACACACAAACGTCACACTAACACAAACGTCACACTAACACAAATGTCACACTAACACACAAACGTCACACTAACACAAATGTCACACTAACACAAATGTCACACTATCACACAAATGTCACACTAACACAAACGTCACACTAACACAAATGTCACACTAACACAAATGTCACACTAACACAAATGTCACACTAACACACAAACGTCACACTAACACAAACGTCACACTAACACAAATGTCACACTAACACACAAACGTCACACTAACACAAATGTCACACTAACACAAATGTCACACTAACACAAACGTCACACTAACACAAACGTCACACTAACACAAATGTCACACTAACACACAAACGTCACACTAACACAAATGTCACACTAAGACACAAATGTCACACTAACACAAATGTCACACTAACACACAAATATATGTAAATCTATTCAATGGATGCAAAACGTCTTGCAGTAATGACCCCACCGTTGATGGAGGATTTTGCATAATTTGCATACGGCTTGAGGAATTCCATGACAGTCCAATCTCTGCCCTATTTCTCCCTCTAGCTTTCTATCCTAACTTTACATACAGTTCAATGTCTGCAAACTTTTTGACAACTTTCTACAAACGGCCACTTTTCTACAGTACTGTCGTGATTACACCTTAGTATCAAACAGTCGATACTCCACCAAAAGACTAACTGCTGTTTAAATCTCGTCCCGTCCCGAGAACTCGTACACGACGAGACCTGGCGAGACGGAAGGAACGCTCCAACCCGCATCTATCACACCCCCAATCAGCAGACGGCAACACGCCCGTCCCCCGGGAACCAAAGACCTAGCGTGATTTCCTGGAACCCGATAATTTCCCCTTGACCATGGAGCAGGAAAGATAAAATAGTCAAACAGAAGAAAGTGAAAATTTTTGATTCAAGCAGAAGTGACTAGCAGACGTCAGCCGCGAAAATATGGAGCAGGGTCACGTGACAGGAAGTTGGGCCGTGATACCGATATGGTCATTTCGTTTCTTTTCGTCGCTTCAGGTTTTTGAGTAGCTGTTGGCCTTGAGATGTCGTAAGACACGAAAACCGATTTTTACTTTCTCGTATATACGAAGTATAGAGAAAGTCTTGTAATCGTGCAAAAAAAAAAATCGAGATTTTTGCAAATCTCGACGTTTTGCATCTCACTGATACGGAAAAACATAATTTTGCAATCTTGTCCGTATGTCTGTGTGTCTGTGTGTGTGTCTGTGTGTGTGTGTGTCCGTGTGTAAACACGATAACTTGAGTACCGTTACAGCTAGGTTGATGAAATTTCATATATAAGTATTTTATCAAAATCGTAGATCCGTATCAACTTTTGAGCGATTTCCGATAACCGGAAGTGGTACTTTTCCTACTTTGAATTTTTCAAAAGCCTATAACTTGAGTACTATTTCAGATAGATAAATGAAATTTCATACGTAAGTAAAAGATCTAATTCTCTACCTTCTATTAAATTTTGAGTCATTTCCGTTGACTGGAAGTAGTACTTTACGCTACTTCCGATTTCTCAAAAAACTAATGTAAATTTTAAAAGTAATAATAATATTGCGCACTATTATGCGCTTTTTTATTTCGCGTTCACTTGGTGTGCAATTAATTTGTCTACGAGATTTTATTCTATTTTTAAAACTTTAAGTATTTAAAATGGATTAAAAATCATGTCTATAGCCCGAGTTCCCATCCCCTGTTATTTTATATAAGAATATTCGAGAAAGTTTAGGGGAGATCACTACCGGTTTATTTTCTGTTGGGATTTTTTTCTTATTCGATTTTTTTCTTGTTAGTTTTTTATTTCGGGAACATCACCTTCAATATTGAACGTTTAATAATTCGGTTTCTACTTCTGATAGTTCGTCAGTGTCAGTTACAGTTCTGTTCGGTCGAAATATGATTTGTACGACTTTTTAAAAGTTGAACCAGTTTTGACTAAACCCGAGGACCGCTGAGGTAATGAGATGTAAATATATCCAGCTTTAGCAGCCGCGCTGATGTCCTTGTCACAGCTCTGTGGGAGGGGATTGTGTGGTGTTTGCAACTCGTGGTTTAATAAGTACTCAAGATTGGCTCAACCAAACACCCATCTACCACCCAGATACTCATCTGACAACGAGAATTTTTTTCTGATTTTTTTTTCGGAGGGACGTACTTAATATATCCACATGGGGAGGGAGGGCCGGACTAGTTAAATTTTATATTTTCTGTTCACATTTTTTTCCATTTCGTCTGTTTGGGGGTAGGGAGGTGGGGGGAAGGCGGTTGTCATGCACCCCCTCCCTCTCCTCTCCCGAAGAAATGTCTGAAAGAAACTCCGCTACCAGCCCATCTATCTACCAACCCGTTACCCACCCAACATCCTGGTTTTCACAAGACAACCACCTACATTGCGTGTTGATGTATCCAAAGTCTAGGAGCGTCGTGGTGGGCTGGTGGTGGGTTGAGATCATCAACCTCAGATTACCGTCATGTCACGGTGACCTGTCTACAAAGACCTCCCAGCTGGAGTCCGCGAGTCCGGATTATGCCCGGATTATGCCCGGATTATCTTTATCCTGCCCGGATTATCTTTATCCTGCCCTCAAATCCAGAAAACAAAACGAAGTAATCTGACGGATGAAGAGATGTGTGTTGCCATCTACGGCCACACGACGACCCGTGTATTCATGTCAGCGACAACAGGACGGACACAAAAATTTTTAATCAACTTGGTCAAGTTATGTGAACATTTTTTTTTTCAAATAGAATAGTTGTCGTTCCTTATCTGAATCCTGGGAAAAAGTTATTTTAAATTCAATAAACACTAAACTTATTTAACTTCAGTTTGTTCATGTGGACGGGTGTGAAATTGTGACATAGCCCATAGAAAAGTAACGTGGGCAGTGGACGGCTTCTATTTACTTAACACAAGTTAGTGCAATATTGTCATTGAACTGACACTATTGGTGCAATCTTGTCATAAAACTGAAAGTATGTTTTGTGTACTACTACAATCTTTTCATAGAACTGATACTATTGTTGCCAACTTGTCGTAAAACACAATGTTGCGTGAATTGGTCCAAAATATCATGTGACCTAAGCTGTACTGTGCTGACTAGTGCAATAATGTCATGGTGACTGGTCCGAACCCAAATAAAGTTATATTGTGCAGACTAGTCCAAGTAAGTCACATGAAGTAAGGTTCTACTGTTCAGATTAGTACAAAATGAGAGTCACATGAAGTAAGATTATATTCTGTAAACCCACTATGTCACCTGACCTTTCCACCATGTAAAATCCACAGTTGCCACTATATTTCCACCCACAACGACCATCACATGAAAGCCGGGAAGACAAAAATAATGGATACAATTTTCGCTTCAATTGTTCTTCCATGTCAAAATGTCAGGGTTTCAAATTTCTTCCAATTGAGACAGTTGTTGTAGCTAGTTTAAGGCTGGGAACCTACAGCACGCATTTATCACAGCCCACGATGTAGCTGCTCATGCTCCTAAGAGCCAATTATTTCTGTAGTGTAACGTAAAGACTGAATAACAAGAAAGCTGAGCCCACGACTAGGTGTACAATTTAGAACCTGAATATAATGCGAATTAGTTTAAGGGGAGACAACTGGAAAAATACATTTGACTCTAGGCAACTCATTGTTACTTCCCGTTCATGTCGCCTACAAAGCGGCATTTACTTTTTTTTAATAATACAATTAATTTTTTTTTAAATGTGAAGAAATATAAAAAAAAAGTTTACATACATTTCAACAATATTTATTAATGTTTATCTTTCAATCAATAAATAACATTACATATCAAAACACTTGGGTAAGAAATAAATATTTTTTGATTCATAAAAAAATGTCATCATATATTACACAGTGATAAATGGACATTTTAAACAACTGTGTAAATGCTAGTAACAACTATAACCACTGTGTACAGAAGGTGAGGTCAAAGGGTGAATCAGGTGATCACTGATAAGGTGTACAAAAGTATGTGTACATTTGCAGTATTCTCTAATACATCATTTTAAAACAATTGTATCTTCTAAATATCTAGTTTTGAAAACGTAGATTAGAATTGATTAAAGATTAAACAGGAAATAAAATCTTCATAGGCAACATCAGATCTTATAGTTCATATTTTTAAACAGTGTATATTCATAAACATAACATATTTTTATAGTCAGTATTTTATGCAGCCCATATTTTTATACAATCCATATTTTTATACAGTCCATATATTTATTAAGTCCATATTTTTTTTTACAGTTCATGCACAAAATTCAAAAACAAAACACAGGTCCCACAAACGTTTTTACAAAAAAAGTTATTTATAATTCTATTAAAAAAGAATTGACAAAAGAACACAACTTTATTAGCAACAAAATTAATAGCAACATTTGCAGCACACATAAAAAATGTTTAAAAACTACCTGTATGAGAGATTTGAAATATTCCAGATATTTCCATTGTCAATAATAATAAAAAAGCTGTGCATACTTCAAATAATTGGATTAATTATTTATATTAATGTTAAGGAACATTATCTCATTTTTAATTTGCTCCATCTGTATAAAACAAATATTCCAATGTTATTTTTAACAATTGTTTTATTTCTGACAAGAAACTTTTTATTTTATCCTATTAAAAAAACAATTAAAAAAAAACAATAAATCAAAATGAGACAGCAAAGGCTAGTTTGTTGATTGGTTAAAACCTTAAGCCAATCAGGCTAGCAGGACAATGCAATAGATAATATGTTTTAAATGTACTGGGTGTGAGAGTAGAAGAGCTGTACAGTTGCCAGTGTGAGCTTAATGTACTGGGTGTGAGGGGCTGTACAGTAGCCAGTGTGAGCTGTACAGTAGCCAGTGTGAGCTTAATGTACTGGGTGTGAGCGGCTTACAGTAGTCAGTGTGAGCTGTACAGTAGCCAGTGTGAGCTTAATGTACTGGGTGTGAGAGTAGAAGAGCTGTACAGTAGCCAGTGTGAGCTGTACAGTAGCCAGTGTGAGCTGTACAGTAGCCAGTGTGAGCTGTACAGTAGCCAGTGTGAGCTGTACAGTAGCCAGTGTGAGCTGTACAGTAGCCAGTGTGAGCTGTACAGTAGCCAGTGTGAGCTGTACAGTAGCCAGTGTGAGCTGTACAGTAGCCAGTGTGAGCTGTAGATCATTATTGGACAAAATATTCACCTTGTATATGAGGTGTACAAAAGGCTCAAGATCTGTGTTGTGTGTGTATGTGTGGCTACAGAACATCACTCACCCCCCCCCCCCCCAATGCAGTTAGAATCCTAACTCTAACTCAAATTCTATACCTATATATTACCTTAATCCTAACCTTAAGAAAAAGACCAAAACCTAAGCATTTACCTCAACCTAAAACTTAACACGAAACCGAAACCAACTCTAGACATTGATTTAAGCACTAACCCTAATCCTAGCCCTGACCCTAGCCCAAACTTTAACCCTAACACTAGTTCCTTAAGCTGTGTCCAGAGAATCGGGGGAAAGGGGGGATATGTCCTACTGGGCGGGGGGGGGGGGGGGGGGGGGGGTGTTTGACAGGGGGGTAATTACTCTAGGGGGGTAATGTCAGGGGGGAAATGTCCAGGGGTAATTAATGAGAGGGGGGTAAAGCCCTGTTCCTGTGTGTGTGTGTGTGCATGTGTGTTACCTGGCTGTGAGTGTGACAGAACAAATGTTGTGAACAGTTGTTCATCTTCTTCAAGGACCTCAGTCAAATGTATGAACTTTATATTGAATACACAATTATTCTCTTTCATCGTATTGCGGATTTACTGCCTGAAAATAAATAACTGGAGTTGCTTGAATTGAAGTCTTGATTGGCCAACAAAAGCCTACACATAACAAATGTAAATACATGTCCTTACAGACCACATGCAGAGAACTAAAAATAACTTTGTCATAAAATAATGGCATTCATTAAAAACATAGTGCATACATCTTAAAGGTTAACAAAATTAATGTACAATAATTTACAAGTTCTAGGTGTAGACATTATCAAAAGTCATTGGGGTCACGGTCCAGTGGAGATGGTGCCTGTTCCCTCCGTCTGGCGTCTGATGGTGTCCTGGGGGACAGGCGGTACTGGGAGGACTGGGAGAAGCTGTGGCCAGAGCTTGACCACTGCGGAGCTAGAACAGGTAGAATACAGGTAGGTCAGGTGGGTTGACAGGCTACAACATACCTGTTTGTCTAGTGCCACAAACAACTACCAACATACCTGCTAACACCAACATACCTGCTAACACCAACATACCTGCTAACACCAACAAACCTGCTAACACCAACATACCTGCTAACACCAACATACCTGCTAACACCAACAAACCTGCTAACACCAACATACCTGCTAACACCAACATACCTGCTAACACCAACAAACCTGCTAACACCAACAAACCTGCTAACACCAACATACCTGCTAACACCAACATACCTGCTAACACCAACATACCTGCTAACACCAACATACCTGCTAACACCAACATACCTGCTAACACCAACATACCTGCTAACACCAACATACCTGCTAACACCAACATACCTGTTTGTCTAGTGCCAATAATCTGACTTCCAGGACTCCCAGCTCGACCTGATCAAAACAAATGTATCATGTTAGTTCTGGGAATTTTCTTCATGTAAATGACAGAAGCATATATATCACACTTACAGACATTGCCTGTACTGAAGAAAATACGATGTAGCAACCTACAGCTATTTTAGGTGCAAGTTATCATTTAACCATTAAAGCTCCCCTAGACTCACCATTAAAGCTCCCCTAGACTCACCATTAAGGCTCCCCTAAACTCACCATTAAAGCTCCCCTAGACTGACCAACTCACCATTAAAGCTCCCCTAGACTGACCACTCACCATTAAAGCTCCCCTAGACTGACCAACTCACCATTAAAGCTCCCCTATACTGACCACTCACCATTAAAGCTCCCCTAGACTGACCATTAAAGCTCCCCTAGACTGACCAACTCACCATTAAAGCTCCCCTAGACTCACCATTAAAGCTCCCCTAAACTCACCATTAAAGCTCCCCTAGACTCACCATTAAAGCTCCCCTAGACTGACCAACTCACCATTAAAGCTCCCCTAGACTGACCACTCACCATTAAAGCTCCCCTAGACTGACCAACTCACCATTAAAGCTCCCCTATACTGACCACTCACCATTAAAGCTCCCCTAGACTGACCATTAAAGCTCCCCTAGACTGACCAACTCACCATTAAAGCTCCCCTAGACTGACCAATTCACCATTAAAGCTCCCCTAGGCTCATCATTAAAGCTCCCCTAAACTCACCATTAAAGCTCCCCTAAACTCACCATTAAAGCTCCCCTAGACTGACCAATTCACCATTAAAGCTTCCCTAGACTCACCATTAAAGCTCCCCTAAACTCACCATTAAAGCTCCCCTAGACTGACCAACTCACCATTAAAGCTCCCCTAGACTGACCAACTCACCATTAAAGCTCCCCTAAACTCACCATTAAAGCTCCCCTAAACTCACCATTAAAGCTCCCCTAGACTCACCATTAAAGCTCCCCTAGACTCACCATTAAAGCTCCCCTAGACTCACCATTAAAGCTCCCCTAAACTCACCATTAAAGCTCCCCTAAACTCACCATTAAAGCTCCCCTAGACTCACCATTAAAGCTCCCCTAGACTCACCATTAAAGCTCCCCTAGACTCGCCATTAAAGCTACCCTAGACTCACCATTAAAGCTCCCCTAAACTCACCGTTAAAGCTCCCCTAGACTGACCACTCACCATTAAAGCTCCCCTAGACTGACCAACTCACCATTAAAGCTCCCCTAGACTGACCAACTCACCATTAAAGCTCCCTTAGACTCACCATTAAAGCTCCCCTAGACTGACCAACTCACCATTAAAGCTCCCCTAGACTGACCAACTCACCATTAAAGCTCCCCTAGACTGACCAACTCACCATTAAAGCTCCCCTAGACTGACCAACTCACCATTAAAGCTCCCCTAGACTGACCAACTCACCATTAAAGCTCCCTTAGACTCACCATTAAAGCTCCCCTAGACTGACCAACTCACCATTAAAGCTCCCCTAGACTGACCAACTCACCATTAAAGCTCCCCTAGACTGACCAACTCACCATTAAAGCTCCCCTAGACTGACCAACTCACCATTAAAGCTCCCCTAGACTCACCATTAAAGCTCCCCTAGACTCACCATTAAAGCTCCCCTAGACTCACCATCAAAGCTCCCCTAGACTCACCATTAAAGCTCCCATAACGTGAGTACAAGGCTGTTGGTGATGTTTTACTCAGCACCTCAGTGCCGGCTGGCTGCAGCATGCTGGAGGATGAGTGGAGAGGCATGTTCTTTAGGCTCCACATGTTGCCTAGGTCTAGTGGTGTACCTGGGGATCAGGTGACATGTTTTAAAAGACACAGGTCTAAAGGTAAATCTTTGACACAAACCTTAAGAATTGTTCATACTGTCAAACAGTTGTTACTTGTTTTAAATTCAAAATTAGTATATTTGGACATTTCCTTTTTACATGATTCGAGAAAAAACATTCAGAGAAGAGTTGTCTTACCTCTGGGGGAGTTCAGGGTTGTGGCCCCTGTACTGGGGGTTGTGGGCCTTTGGTTATTGCCTCCATTCTTCTCTGGGCTTGTGTAGAGGAACGTCTTTTTGTTGCCTGGGTCACAAGAGGTTAAAGTTCAAACTCAGAAAACAGCAACAATCACTCTTCAATCACGCACACACATAAACTATTCTACATGGATACCTCTCCACTGCTAATCAAGTGCTGCTAAGTTGATGTGAAAACCTAGAAAAACATCAAATTGATTTTAAAACCTGAAAGAACATCAAAGTAACATCAAAACCTAAAAAAAAAACAATTTAATATCAAAACCAAAATCTAAAAGATCAACTTGATGTCAAAACCTGGAAAAATAGTTTGATATCTGAAAGAGCAACTTGATTATCAAAACGAGAAACATCAACTTGATATAAAACCACAATTGAAACTCAACAATCAAAACCCAAAAGAGCCTTTTGCCTGAATAGATTGTAGGTTGGACCAACCTCCCTCAGTCCCTCCATTACTGTTGAAAATTCCAGGATGAAAATACCATAAATCATCCTGAAATAACAGCCTGTGTGAAACAAGAGGGAGCTGTATCAGACAATCGCAATGTGCCCAGCCCTCCCCTATCCACTAAGTGGGGCCCACTGACTGTGGGTAAGGACTTGATCAGTAGACAGTCTTGCCTATGTGTGGGGCCCACTGACTATGTGTAGGGACGTAAGCTCAAAATTATTCCTAATAGACTCTCAACGTTCTTTAGTTCAGTCTTTAATTGGTCTAGAACGGAAGGCCCGTAACTCCTGTTAGTGCTTGCTGAAAGTCAGATGGATGGGATTTTATTTCTGCCTCACAGTCTCTCACTCTCTTTCTCTGTAACTCTCTATCTTGTCAACAAACTTTATTGATTTTTTTCATTTTTATGTAAACCAGAGTTGTCTTGTCGGCACTAGTTACTTCCCCTATTTTTTACCTCCCTTTCTGATGATAACGATTTAGTTGTGCGCATGTAGTACAACTGTACATCTCCCACTAGCTGTTTGTGTACATGTAAAGATCACCCACCGCACTGTTTTTTTACAAACTTCTTTCAACCATTTCTGTTGGCAGCTATTCATTTTGTGAACGACAACTGTAACCCCCACGGCACAAAGACAATGTAAAGAGTCACTTATGAAGGTCTACATAAAACATTCTGTAGCAGCTTTTATATTAACACACTCAGGCTGCGCTGTAAGGATACTTGCGTATACCAGTAGATGTCACATCAGTAAATGGTACAAAACACAGCTACCCGACACAGGGCAACCCGACACAGGGCACCCGACACAGAACACACCGATACGGGTTAACTAGACACAGGGCATCCGACACAGGGCAAACCGACACACAATACCCCGACACACAGGGCACCTTACACACAATACCCCGACACACAGGGCACCTTACACACAATACCCCGACACACAATCCCCTCCAACACAGACAACAAGGGCTGTGACGTCTATAAACCAGCCTGTTGATTGGTGCAACAGTGCATGTTATCAGCAGATCACGTGACTCTGACTTTAACGTCTGACGTACACAACAATATGGGGCTGGGCTGGGGCTGGTTTAGTGTGGTGGTGGGGGGGGAGGTCGAATCAAAATGTATAGTAATCATTTCTGTTAACTTTGAATCACTCGGGGGAAATTGACAGATTTTAATGAATTTTAGTACGTGGCTTTTTTTTTTAGTTTTTTATGTGATTCCATGACGTCACCATTTTGTGGCACATACACATACATATATGGCAGCTCTGACCAGGATGTGACACTCGACAGGTCATAAATAATGACAGTGAACTACGTCATAAACTGTAAGCAAAGAATCCTGGTTAGGAATTTAATCTACAGCCTAGTGGTCTAGTCACCGGTCAGCGATCGATGGGGCGGTGGTGCCATCTCTAACGTTGATTACACGGCAGTCTAATTCTCGTGTTCAATACAATCTCATTACATGAAGAGGTCGATGGCATTAGATCGTGTGATGGGGCGAATCGATACAGTTCTATAAATAATGGCACACGTAAACATGCACAACAAGATGGTAGAAACATGCTGCAGAGCTTGACAGTACAGGTGTCATACAAACAGTACGTGACAGTGGCGATATGATACCAACAGAACGTGACAGTGGCGATATGATACCAACAGAACGTGACAGTGGCGATATGATACCAACAGAACGTGACAGTGGCGATACGATACAAACAGAACGTGACAGTGGCGATACGATACAAACTAAACGTGAAAAATAAAAATACAGAAAAAATATTATACCAAAATGTCGATAACAAGAGAAATGTACAGAAAAAGTGAGGTGTGATTAAAATATGAATACTTGGGGGAACTATGCTATACATGTTTCTTTATCAGGCCCCTGCTAAGCTTAATCTGTTGAAAGTAATCGTTATATTTAGAGACAATCGTCCCTTGTTTGACCTAACTAAGGCAGCTTATTTATGATAGGATCTGACAGGGGTGGGGCACGAGTTAATACAGGGGATATAAAGTAGATGAGAGTAACGTCCCTTTAAACACTGCTTCAGTGTCAAGTTTTGTAGACAAGATGGCTGCTTATTGTTTGTTGGTTATACAACACTTTAAGACAATATTCCACTCTACCAACAAACCGAAACTCCAGTTGTAAAAGTATTAATCAGCAACCCAGCATTGATTTTTGAAACAGGGCGTCCCATTTAATTTAGTCTACAACAAGAAATTAAAGGGAAAGAGTCCATTAACTTGAATGTGATTACTTCCCCTCGCGTACCGCCGTGAAGATAATATAGAAATTGTGTTTGGCGAAGATCAATCAGAAATCAATAGGACCTTTCTATCAATAACAAATCCGTGTCACATTAAGCCTATAGAGTATTGATGTACCCTACACCACTCTTTACTCTAGGAATGTTGGATCAAACTTTACGTGGAGCTAGTCAAACAGGTGATCCATGAATGTTGGACACAACTTTGGCATGCTTCAAGCTAATCAAACAGGTGATCCATGAATGTTGGACACAACTTTGGCATGCTTCAAGCTAATCAAACAAGTGATCCATGAATGTTGGACATAACTTTGGCATGCTTCAAGCTAATCAAACAAGTGATCCATGAATGTTGGACACAACTTTGGCATGCTTCAAGCTAATCAAACAAGTGATCCATGAATGTTGGACACAACTTTGGCATGCTTCAAGCTAATCAAACAGGTGATCCATGAATGTTGGACACAACTTTGGCATGCTTCAAGCTAATCAAACAAGTGATCCATGAATGTTGGACACAACTTTGGCATGCTTCAAGCTAATCAAACAAGTGATCCATGAATGTTGGACACAACTTTGGCATGCTTCAAGCTAATCAAACAAGTGATCCATGAATGTTGGACACAACTTTGGCATGCTTCAAGCTAATCAAACAGGTGATCCATGAATGTTGGACACAACTTTGGCATGCTTCAAGCTAATCAAACAAGGGAATATTTAGCCACTTCAGATGTCGAATTATAATCAGATAACGTCGACTTAAGCAATATTTGTTTATTTACACATTAAAGATGATAGCTCTAAGGACTATTCATTTAGTTATACCAGAACATGATTTAGTCTATAGCACCAGCACATGATTTGGTCTATAGCACCAGCAAATGAGTTGGTCCATAGCACGTGATTCAGTATAAAGCACCAGTACATGATTTAGTCTATAGCACCAGCACATGATTTGGTCTATAGCACCAGCAAATGAGTTGGTCCATAGCACGTGATTCAGTATAAAGCACCAGTACATGATTTGGTCTATAGAACCAGCACATGATTTGGTCCATAACACCAGCACATGATCTGGTCTAAAGCACCAGCACATGATTTGGTCTATAGCACCAGCACATGATTTGGTCCAAAGCACAAGTACATGATTTGGTCTATAGCACCAGTACATGAATTGGTCCATAACACCAGCACATGATCTGGTCAAATTGTAGCTTTTTAAATGACAACATTAGAACCACCTCAGTGCTAAAGGTAATACTAGAAACAACCTCACACATCTCATCCAATCATGTAATTTAGGTGTCAAGTTGCATGTCCAGCCATATAAAGTTACCACTGATGTATGCTCAGAAAATAAGCACTCACTAGCACATGGAAATTGACTAGAAAAAAGAAATAGCACCAAAGATAGAGAAATGAATCTGCTTTTTAATGTCTAGAGAGGTTGAGTAGGTAAATAAACTTCACGATTAACATGTACTAAACAGGTTTTGTAAGACCAATGTAAGATGGCATGAATCAGATAAAGGATGATGGGTGGCCATGCCTTATTCCACACATGTCTGATATCTTGAGAAATATAAACAATTTTTGATGGATCATCAAATCTTGACATGTCACATTGACCTGTCCCATTGACCTGTCCCATTGACCTGTCACATTGACCTGTCACATTGACCTGTCAGTCACATTGACCTGTCAGTCACATTGACCTGTCACATTGACCTGTCAGTCACATTGACCTGTCAGTCACATTGACATGTCAGTCACATTGACCTGTCAGTCACATTGACCTGTCAGTCACATTGACCTGTCAGTCACATTGACCTGTCAGTCACATTGACCTGTCAGTCACATTGACCTGTCAGTCACATTGACCTGTCAGTCACATTGACCTGTCAGTCACATTGACCTGTCAGTCACATTGACCTGTCAGTCACATTGACCTGTCACATTGACCTGTCACATTACTTTAATCCTGAGCATGTGGGTCTGGGTGGAGTGGCTTACAAAATAGCTTTTTATGGCCCATAACTCTGGATTTTTTTTCTCAAACTTTCAGATCCAATTTTTAAAAATACATTCTGGCACTGGCTATATTTAAGTACTCAGCATTTTGTAGGCATAATTAATAATTCATTTAAAGATCACATCTCAAAACTTAACAAAAATTTCTTCTCCACGGATACACAGATTTACTTTAGATGCATGTATGATAAAAGCCAGTTATTGCGACTGGTTACGCAAGTGAAAATAGATGATAATCTAATGTTCTATCAACTTACTGCCCTTGAATAAATAAATTTAGCATTTGTCATTAGGTTAATGTCAGAAAGACTGGAAACAACACAACATAATTTTAGTTTTAAGTACCAGAATACATCATTTAGTACAAGTCATTAAAAATTAGCAAGCAAGAATGTTTAACCAAACGGCTCGTGACTCAAAATATTGGCCTACATGTGGTCAAAATGAAAATA
Organism: Physella acuta; assembly: GCF_028476545.2. Lineage (NCBI taxonomy): Eukaryota > Metazoa > Mollusca > Gastropoda > Physidae > Physella > Physella acuta. The sequence continues at coordinate 22,363 of NW_026731804.1, forward strand.
CTTTAAATAGCCATGAACTACAGGTCCAGTAACTAATACTATTAGTTTAATTAAGTTGTTTTTTTAAATTAAATATGATTGTTAAAATGATACCAATGGTAAGCAAATGTCTTCTTTACTAAGGGAACTAAAGCATTGTTTTTAAGTTGTAAAACTCATAAATAAATTCAACTAAAGCAAGCCAACAAGTTTTAACATACATATACAGTAGTTTGGAACATAGAAAAGGACCTTGATACAGATGTATATAAAATAATAATACTGAGTTAAGGCACAAGCTGTTTTATACAATGTGTCATATTACATTTCCTACAAAAGTATAACCTGCTTTCAGTGTTTCTTCCAGGCTTTTTTCTTCGGGGGGGGGGGGGGGGGGGGAAGGGGGGTAGACTTTTTTTGGAGGGGGAGGGGCGGACACAGTTAAAAGTATATATTTTCTATACAAATTTCATAGACTTTTTTCAGGGGGGGGGGGGGGGGGGCCTGGAAGAAACTCTGCCTGCTTTCTATATAACTACAGTAATCTTATTTCTTTTTTTAATAGACTCATAAGGAATGTAAAAGTACATGGCTATTAATTATAAAATTCTCATTAATCAGTAACATCTGCACATAGACCTATTCATTGAGCTAATAGATCAATTACAACTTGATTCTATCAAACACATGACCAACATGACCTGAATTTTAAGTATGAGTCAACTTTAAGCAAACAGAATTATTTCTTGACTCAGTTTTTTTTTAAATTTTTTTTTAATGCTTGGGTCTTTTCTTCTATTCATCAATATTGTAAGCCTTATTTGCCATGTATAATTCAAGCATATTTAAATTATTAAATGTGTTTGATTTTGAAGTAGATGTTCTCATAGAAATAAAGTCATGGTAATGGTGGTCGACCTAGCAGTGGCGTAGGCAGGGGGGTTAGGGGGGTCATAACCCCCCCCCCCCCCCCATAGACCCCTTGGTATATATATTTATATATATATATATATATAAAGTATGAGGGGGTGCAAATCAAAAGTTTGAGGGGGGGGGGGGTGCAAATTGAAAGTTTGAGGGGGGGGTGTAAATCAAAAGTCTGAGGGGGTAGGGGGGGTGCAGATCGAAAGTTTGTCCCCGGGTAAAAATTGGAACCCCCCCCCTTGAGACGATCCTGACTATGCCACTGCGACCTAGTGGGTCTAGATTCAATCAACACAACTAGTTGTGTATCAAACTTTCCTCTCTGATTGAACAATTTTAAAAATAAAACTAGAATCTATCTACTAATCAGAGTTTCTTCCAGGCATCTCTTCAGGGGTGGGGGGGGGGGGGCCTCTGAAAAAAGGTCAACCGCCCCCTCCCTCTGAACTAAGTGGAATTTATAAGGAAATATATACACCCCTCCCCAGAAAATTTAGTCCGCCCTCCTAAAAAATATCAAGTGCCCCCCCCCCCCCCCCCCCTACCAGAGAAAAAAGTCTGAAAAAACACTGCTACTAATTCAACTAGTAAATTAAATATCCATAAGGCTACTAGGTAGAATAAGGCCTAATAAATTAATAGGAAATAAATTAATAAAGCAACAAACTTTCTTACCTGAGTGTGGTGTCATATTTGATTGGTTTGTTCGTTGATTTTTAAGTCGATAAGAACTGTGAAAATCTGTCGTTACTGTCTTTTTTTTTAAATTCTATAATTTATTTTTCTGTAGGCTACAAGTACAAGAATCTAGATCTATATGTAGATCTAGATCTAGTATTTATTTACTAGTATTAGATTAGGCCTCTATTAGTACCACTATAGCCTATTACTTAATTACTATAATAATAATAATACTAGATCTAGGCCTAAATTACTAGGCCTAGGCCTACTTATATTTATTATTAAATATTATAATAGTATTTGGGCCTATAGAAGTTCTAAGAATTTATTATTTTATTTCAAATAAATAGACTAGCTAGGCCTAATAAATTTTAATAATACTAACTAGATCTAGAAATTCTAGATCTAGATCTAGAATCTAGATCTAGATTCTCTAGGTCTAGAATTAGATCTAGAAATACAGACTCATCATAGAATTGAATAAGCCTCTCCGTATCGGCGTATCTCACAAAGTTAGTGAACACTAACTTACTAATACTAGATTAAGCCTCAGTCAGACTGAGACACTTCTTTCTTTGAAAACAATTTTCTAGGCTAAACTAAATTTAGAGCCTAGATCTAGAATTCTAGATCTACTACTTAGAATTGTAATCCGAAATAAGAATCATCGTCTCGAATGATTTATATTATAAATTTAATAAATCTACCAGTGAAATATCTAGAATCTAGAGTCTAGATCTAGATCTAGATTCTAGCTCTAGACTCTAGAGTCTAGAATGATGTAGATCTAGAGTTTATTAGCCTACAGAAAATTTCTAATAAATTCGCAGGTAGAATATAACTAGAATAAGAATTTAGAATCCTGATCTAGATCTAGATCTAGATCTACACTGCCTTGTATTTGTACGCTTTCTCCAGAGTAGTCTCCAGTTTGTTGTTGTGTACATTAGAGCGCCGTAACCTACACACTGTGTCACTCTGTGTGTAGCAAGTGGCGGAACAGAAGGCAATATTTTGGTTGATCGATGTGTCTGCTTGTTTGAATTTACTATATTTTTGTGTGTACTACTTTATGTGGGAATGGGGCGGAGCTAGGTCTAGCCTAACAATCCCTGATTCCGATTTTTTAGGCTGCATAATATTGCTAATTATTATTCACATTTAGTAAATTAAGACGTTTGGATTCTTATAGACTATAGTGAGATAAAAGTATCATAAAAATATTAAAAGTCTGATAAATAGTACCTTACAAGAAAGTAAACAGATTTAAAATCCAAATACAAATTTAGCTCTAGATCTAGATCTAGTAAAAAAAATTATTCAAAAATGTATATTTAATATTCTAGGTATTGCAGCAATCTTTACAAGTAAATGTATGATGATGTAGTAGACCTAACGTGGGAACTTATTTATGGCCACTTTAGTTCTTTGAAAGAATTCACATAAACGTTTAATCTTATTTAAAAACAAAAACATTATATCTAGAAGATTTAGTTTTTTCAGCTTTTTCTCTGTTTAATTTTTTTCTAAATAATAAAACACTTTGTATCTAATTTTTTTTTTATAAGAAAGGGGAGCAAAACAGGTTATCTTTATTTTTTTATTTTGTTTTCTTAAGTTAGTCCCCCTGGTATTTCTTTGAGACGTACATTAAAATTTTTAACCCGGTATAAAATCATTCAATATTTCTTTTATATTTCAATCCTTCCTACCAATTTCCCTATAACATCCAAGGTATTTTAATTTATCATCCTATACGTTCAAACATCGTGTTGTTTATTTTCAATTGTTTTGTTTGGGGTGGATGGGCAGGGTCAAAACAACAAAAAGTCACGTGATCTGTTTGTATCCGTTAATTGATCACCAGATAACGACGTGTTTACATGTAAACATAAAACCTGGTATTTTCTTTCTTTTTCTTTTAAGAATGAATTATCATTACACTGAAAGCCTGCATTTCTCATTTAGCAGGCAAAACGTAGATAGGCCTACATATCTTTAACTGTCTACAGTCTACACTATCATAACATGAGCGAAATAACTAACACGCTTTTTTAGCGTTGATAGAAGTTTATAACGTTTAATATCTTCAAGTTCTTCCTATCTCTATATACATTTACAGCATTATACAGTATAGGCCTGCTTAGTGTACTAAGTGCAGTGAATGATGCCGGATTTCGTAATGACTAGGGGGGGGGGTAGTCAAAAGCACTTTTCCATATATATATATATATATATATATATATATATATATATAGATATATATATATATATATATATATATATATATATATATATATATATATATATATATATATATATATATATATATATATATATATATGTACATATATAAAATTCTCCGTAAATTTTCAGATTTAAATCCCTTAGTTTTGTCACTCACTCATTGATGCATCTTAGCAGAACAGGTACATTCAGTTCTCACTGCTTTTAACGATCTCACCCCACCCCCCCCCCCCCCCACACATTTAACCCCATACATCGACAGCAACCACTCCATTTGAAGTGAGCAGTTATTGACAGCTGCACTCATCAAAGTGCTCACCATGAACCTTTGATCGTGTGTAACATTTGTTACTTCATTGTTACATAATTGTTTCTGGTAGAGGGGGAAAAGTTCGTACACTAGCTCGATTCACTGCTGTTGGGTTATGCTAATCTCTAACCTTAATCTGATCCATCGTTGTAAGCTAAATATCGCGGAACACCGAGGTAAGTTGACTTGTAAAAGATACAAGCCGGCCCGCGGCATAACATACGCCGCTATTTAGTTGTTTCTAATTTTCAATAATTCATAATTTGTGAATTCGACAGTACCAACGCTGACACTGAAAATATTTCTTTAAAACACTATAAGTAGCTCGTTAAGGACCATAACCCCCCCCCCTTCCTTCCCTCCCCCCCTCCCCCCCCCCCCTACGTTTAAAATCGTTGGCTCTGCTTGTAAACATTTAGAGTGAACACAGCTCACTAAAACCATGTAGGGGTGGGGAGGTAGGGAGAGCGTTTGCAGCTTGTTTTCTAACGGCTCGAAGAAGAGAATTATATATATAGATATCTGGATTTCTTTTCTTATGAAATTTACTTGACATTTGACATCAATGATGACAACACCAGGTTGTCATTAAACCTGTTCTTTTACCACTGTAGTTATCAATGTCATTTTAGCTTTTGACATTGTTTTCACGACAGCTGCTGTTATCAATGTCATTACACGGTATGTCAAGACATCAATGTCATTACACGGTATGTCAAGACATCAATGTCATTACACGGTATGTCAAGACATCAATGTCATTACACGGTATGTCAAGACATCAATGTCATTACACGGTATGTCAAGACATCTTTTGCGAGCTATGTGATAACAGCTGTTCTTTTCACAACTGTTGTCATTAATATCATCACACATTTAGTTATCAATGTCATTTTAGCTTTTGACATCACAGCTACTGTTAACAATGTCATGAACCATATGTCATCGCATCTGTTGTCATCAATGTCATCACAGCAGATGTCATCAATGTCATCATAGCAGTTGTCATCAATGTCATCACATCAGTTGTCATCAATGTCATCACATCAGTTGTCATCAATGTCATCATAGCGGTTGTCATCAATGTCATCACAGCAGATGTCATCAATGTCATCTCACCAGTTCTCATCAATGTCATCACAGCAGTTGTCATCAATGTCATCACAGCAGTTGTCATCAATGTCATCACAGCAGATGTCATCAATGTCATCTCACCAGTTCTCATCAATGTCATCACAGCAGATGTCATCAATGTCATCACAGCAGTTGTCATCAATGTCATCACAGCAGATGTCATCAATGTCATCTCACCAGTTCTCATCAATGTCATCACAGCAGATGTCATCAATGTCATCTCACCAGTTCTCATCAATGTCATCACAGCAGATGTCATCAATGTCATCTCACCAGTTCTCATCAATGTCATCACAGCAGTTGTCATCAATGTCATCACAGCAGTTGTCATCAATGTCATCACAGCAGATGTCATCAATGTCATCTCACCAGTTCTCATCAATGTCATCACAGCAGATGTCATCAATGTCATCTCACCAGTTCTCATCAATGTCATCACAGCAGATGTCATCAATGTCATCTCACCAGTTCTCATCAATGTCATCACAGCAGTTGTCATCAATGTCATCACAGCAGTTGTCATCAATGTCATCACAGCAGATGACATCAATGTCATCTCACCAGTTCTCATCAATGTCATCACAGCAGATGTCAGCAATGTCATCTCACCAGTTCTCATCAATGTCATCACAGCAGTTGTCATCAATGTCATCACAGCAGTTGTCATCAATGTCATCACAGCAGTTGTCATCAATCATCAATGTCATCACAGCAGTTGTCATCAATGTCATCTCACCAGTTCTCATCAATGTCATCACATCAGTTGTCATCAATGTCATCACAGCAGTTCTCATCAATGTCATCACAGCAGTTATCATCAATGTCATCACAGCAGTTGTCATCAATGTCATCACAGCAGTTGTCATCAATGTCATCACAGCAGTTGTCATCAATCATCAATGTCATCACAGCAGTTGTCATCAATGTCATCACAGCAGATGTCATAAATGTCATCACAGCAGTTGTCATCAATGTCATCACATCAGTTGTCATCAATGTCATCACAGCAGTTGTCATCAATCATCAATGTCATCACAGCAGTTGTCATCAATGTCATCACAGCAGTTGTCATCAATGTCATCACATCAGTTGTCATCAATGTCATCACAGCAGTTGTCATCAATGTCATCACAGCAGGTGTCATCAATGTCATCACAGCAGATGTCATCAATCATCAATGTCATCACAGCAGTTGTCATCAATGTCATCACAGCAGTTGTCATCAATGTCATCACATCAGTTGTCATCAATCATCAATGTCATCACAGCAGTTGTCATCAATGTCATCACATCAGTTGTCATCAATGTCATCACAGCAGTTGTCATCAATGTCATCACAGCAGTTGTCATCAATGTCATCACATCAGTTGTCATCAATCATCAATGTCATCACAGCAGTTGTCATCAATGTCATCACATCAGTTGTCATCAATGTCATCACAGCAGTTGTCATCAATGTCATCTCAGCAGTTCTCATCAATGTCATCACAACTACTGTCCAAGCTCATAGAACGTGAGACCTTCAATGCCCATCTCATATTTTTGTACACAATTTCAATCCAAAAGACAAAAACCCCAGCTTTGATTTCGTCACGTGGTTCCCGTATTTCACGTTGCTCGAGCATCAAATTATTCTGGAACGGCCCCTAACGGCAGTGAGCGATTTTTTTTCTCTGGCAGCGTCGCTCGCAGACGCACGTGCGCGAAGGGTGAGTGAAAAGTGCAACGCGATGGCGAGGGTGGTAAACACAGCGGTGAGCAGCTCAAGGTACATGTGACTTCACTCGCTGGACTCACGCTACGTGTGACTTCATCCAGTGGACTTTACACTGATACAATACCTGGACTTATATGACTTTAGGCGTCTCTATCGATTGGATTACGTTTTCACGGGTAAGTCGCTTGTTATGTTTTAATGCGATTTTTAATGCGATTGGTTTAACCTTCAAGTTGACTGGAGTGGGTGCCGTTGTACTTTATCTAAACAATATCTGTCGTACCTACTTCAAATTGTATCACCACCTGTGTAAACCTACTTCAAATTGTATCACCACCTGTGTCATACATACTTCAAATTGTATCACCATCTATGTCATACCTACTTCAAATTGTATCATCGTCTGTTTCATAGCTAAATTGTATCACCATTTGTGTCATAGTTATTTCAAATTGTATCACCAATTGTGTCATACCTGTTTCAAATTGTATCACCACCTGTGAAATAGATACTTCAACTTATATCACCACCGGTGTTATACCTACTTCACATTGCATCACCACCTATAACGCCATAAGAAGTGTTGATTAGAACACGATCTATCGTCCACTCAATACAATTTAATGTATATGTACCGGAAACCTCTTTAAATGTTGAGTGCTTGTTGAAGTGGGGGGGGGGGTTGTTTAATGGTGGTTAGAAGGTTGAGATAAACTGCTGTCCTGTCATGACATAGCTAACTTGCTGACCTGTCTGTCCTAAAATGAATACACCGATGTCCTGTATGTCCTGCTGTAGTTAAACAAAGATGGCTAAACTGGCTGGGTGACAAGACATGTAAATATTGACAGACTTCGACAGTAGACAGATGACATGAGCTGTCATACATGTAAACATTGACTGGACAGATGACATGAGCTGTCATTTGTGTAAACATTTAGCTCTATAGATCAATATAAGGACACTAGAACAAACGATCATAGGTTCTAAAGAACATCGACCTCAAGAATCCGTTGGTCTCTAGAACAATAACAGTAGAACAAATGACCTTTGTTTATATCCAGCATCGATCTATGGAATTCGTTTGTCTTTAAAAATAAAATAGAAAAAATGAATTTTTCTTCAATAGAACATTGATCTGCACATTCCTTGGATTAATAACAACAAATCCATAGCACTAATCGTTAGGATCAGTGTTGGTTAAACAATGATCTCTATACACCTGGCTGATTAATGACAATTAGAATTAAAACAATGGCATTAAAACAATGGTATTAGACCTCCAGGGACGATAACATTGGAACTGTCATAATTTATACATCAGCATTGAGTTTGTAGGCCCAAGTAACAACTCCACAAATGTCAGTATCATAAATTATTGCCGTGTTGTTAGTACTGTACGTAGTATGATGATAAGTAATTACTGTTGTTAGTGAGGTATAACTATAAGGGATAAAAACAGATTTTAAGGAACTTTCATTGTGTTTTTGGACGGTAACTACCCAGCTTATTTATAGCCAGGATAAGCAAAACTGTTTACTCTGTGCTAAATATGTGTAACAGCTGATGTAGGCATTTTATCCAAGTTTTTAATAAAGAAAATCAAACGCGAATTTCTGTGTAGTTGGTAGCTGAAAGGGCGATAACTGTTTGATCCTGTCTAGTGAGTGGTTTAACAGTCTAACCCTATCACACCGTACCACCAGGGTAGGGGGGGGGCTCTGGCAGCAGTTCCAGGAGCGGGCTGACTCGCTGTACGGTCATTACAACCTGCTTGTTGTTGACAGGGAAAGTTATCGTTGCTAGGGTCTTACAGGGAAGGTTATCGTTGCTAGGGTCTTACAGGGAAAGTTATCGTTGCTAGGGTCTTACAGGGAAGGTTATCGTTGCTAGGGTCTTGCAGGGAAAGTTATCGTTGCTAGGGTTTTACAGAGAAGGTTATCGTTGCTAGGGTCTTGCAGGGAAAGTTATCGTTGCTAGGGTTTTACAGAGAAGGTTATCGTTGCTAGGGTCTTGCAGGGAAAGTTATCGTTGCTAGGGTTTTACAGAGAAGGTTATCGTTTACAACCTGCTATGGTCTTACAGGGAATGTTATCGTTTACAGGGCCTATTTTCTCACGTATTTAAATTATTTTATTGGTGTTTTTTCCCTCAATATATATATATATATATATATATATATATATATATATATATATATATATATATATATATATATATATATGTGTGTGTGTGTTTAAACCTGACCACAGCATTATGAACTAGGGAGATAATTAAAACCAAGGGCACGTAACCGCCACCAATACCACCCCTGTAACACAGTTCCCGGACGTTTTAGCCGCTCTAGAACGATATATGGAGTAATCGATCCTTCAGCCCTTTCGTCATCCCGTACACGGGCCAATTGGGGAGGTTTAATGAGTGGGAAAAGTGTGTGGTTTGTGTGGGGATTACAGCCGTGTGTGCGGGATTATATGGACAGTGTATGGGAGAAAGGGGTGTTGTTGTGTGAGGGGTGCTTTGTTAGGGACTTAAGTTAATTAGTTAATTAGCTCTAGCAGGATGTGTCCGGTTTGTGGTGCCTATCTTGCTCTGAGTACAATGCTTGTTTGCGGTCGACGTGAGTTGATGATGGTGAACTACAGCAACATCAACCACAGCATCAACCACACAGCTGAATACACTTTCAACATCACCATAAACTGAGCCATGGAATACATCATCTACCACACCATCTACCACATCATCAACCGCGCCATTAAACACACCGTCTACCACAACATTAAACACACCATTAACCACAACATTTAACGCACCATCTACCACACCATTTACCACACCATCGCTCACATCACCAACCCCCACTATACCAAATGGGTAACAAAACATCTACCACATCATCAACCACAACAATAAACACACCATCAACCACACCATTAACCACACCACACACCACACCATACACCACAAGATCAACCAATGGCTAACCGAACCACCCTCCACATTACCAACAGAACAAGCCGTCAAAAGTCATTCGGATTTTATACTAATTTCCAATTTGGAATTTTTAGAACTAACGTCAGTTCATAGATTTGCTAGAACACTCGTCTTGATTTTTTATTTATTCTCAAACTCAAACAATAGGAGGCTTTTTTTAAGGCTTGTATAAGGCGTGTAGGTGGTGTGTTGGTGGATTGTGTAAGGCGTGTACGTGGTGTGTTAGAGGCTTGTATAAGGCGTGTAGGTGGTGTGTTGGTGGCTTGTATAAGGCGTGTAGGTGGTGTGTTGGTGGTTTGTGTAAGGCGTGTACGTGGTGTGTTAGAGGCTTGTATAAGGCGTGTAGGTGGTGTGTTGGTGGCTTGTATAAGGCGTGTAGGTGGTGTGTTGGTGGTTTGTGTAAGGCGTGTACGTGGTGTGTTAGAGGCTTGTATAAGGCGTGTAGGTGGTGTGTTGGTGGTTTGTGTAAGGCGTGTACGTGGTGTGTTAGAGGCTTGTATAAGGCGTGTAGGTGGTGTGTTAGAGGCTTGTATATGGCGTGTAGTTGTTGTGTTGGTGGCTTGTGTAGGTGGTGTGTTAGAGACTTGTGTAAAGCGTGTAGGTGGTGTGTTGGTGGCTTGTGTAAGGCGTGTAGGTGGTGTGTTACCTTGGTGCTATCCAGCGTTGAGCTATCGCATTTGATGGTAACTTTGTTGGGTGGTTAACTGGGGTGAAATTCTTCAACTTTCCCCTTACCTTTCCGCCAGGACTCTCCCCAAATCTACCCACCACAGATCTTCCCAGATCTCCCCACCACAACTCTCCTCTGATCTCCCCTCCCCTCTACTCTTACCTAAACCCATCTCCCTGATCTGTCCTATTAGGTCTAATGTAGACTTCTAACGGCCCAGATACCAGAGTAAATTTGTTCCACCCTTGCCCGAAGTTCTGACACCAAAACACTGGTACCATTAGCTGCCACACCAGGCGTTAATTAAACAAATTAGGGGGGGGGGGGCAGTAGATCATAGACCGATTCAAGAAACATCAAATACGTGGCAGCACTACAAGAGAATTGTTGCAGATATTAAGTAAAGAATTTGAACAACCAACACTTTTTGATGTATTTCTACTTGCTTTATTCAAACAAGCTCTGCTTCTGATACTTTTAAGTACATAAACATCAAAGTATAGATTAGTCTTAATCCTAATCCTCAATCGACATCTGATTTTGGTTGTATATCACTGTTTACATAGGGTGTTAATTTACAACTGTAATCATGTAACACCTAGAATCTTAACACGGAGAGTGGGAGAGATTGGGAAGAGAGAGAAATATAGAGGGGAGATAGAGGAGAGAGAGATGGGGAAGGGGGGTGAGAAGGAAAACGAGAGGGGAGAAGGAGAGGGAGAAGAGATGAGAGAGGGGATGAAAGGAGAGAGTGAGGAAGAGGAGAGGGGGACAACTTGTTCTTCCACCTCTCCGGCTTAAATACCTCCTGCGCGTTACGAGTTAATTACTAATCATCGCACGTGCGCCCAATGTGCGACCTGCCTACCTGAGCTTTACTCACCTTTGTACTCCCACACGTGCGAACTAAAAACTGCTCACTTATTGATGCTATTCCACAGGTAGGCTTCACCAGAGATCAATCACGGAATCAAAGATTTATTTTAAATCAGAGTCAATCCAACCAGCTTGTGTTTGGTGCTTGTTGTTGGTTTTTGTTTAAATCTTTTTTTAAAGACAATCTTTGTAGCTTGAGTTATTGGGATATCAAACTTTAACATGGGTGTTAGGCACCGATACAGAATCAATGGACTATTCACATATATCTTTGGTGTAACACTTTTGTTTCACATATGTTGCAGACATTGACTTAATGCTGCCATATGATAAAGCCAGATTTTTTTGTTGCACGGGATGCCAATACTAACCACCACCAGCTATACGTTGTTGTGTTCTAATTTTAAAAGTGCAGGCGCAATGTTATGCAAAATGTTTTGGTTAATGGAACAATAAATATTTTTCAATCATATTATACACAGCAACGTGTTGCTTCAAAAAAGAACTTAAGCATCTTGTTTTAATGCTTTGTTAAATTCTACAAAGCAACAAATATATATCGCTATTTGTTATATTCTAATAGAGATGAATTTACCAAAACGACAACAGAATGTGAAAACCTACGACCTTATGTGTTTAAATCATCATAATCGGGTTTACCCCTCACAAAACATCGCTGTTAAATCCGCCACTTTGAATAATAAGTGGCTCCAGCGGTCCATCTAAACTCCGGAAACTCCCGACATAAACTTCCCCACCCCCAGATCATGCTAATAAAAGAAGGACGGCGACTATTGAACAACAACATCTCCAGACGGGAGTATAGTAAATTACCATACCGATTATACGGGGCCGTTTGAATAGACATAAACACTGAGGGTTATTTTGATGGGGCACACGGTCCGGGTTTCACGGAAATAGCCGGATCCGGCTGAATGAAAAATGTTGAGCTGAGCTTAATTCTCTGGTCTGGTCCCTCTCAGACGTCGATGGGACGTGTAAATATAAATCTTCAGCCGTCTGGCTTTTATTCAATCTTTGAGCTCTTAAGCCGACATTATTCTACGTTGTACTTCAACTTAACCAACTAATCCATATTTATGTTATATATATATATATATATATATATATATATATATATATATATATATATATATATATATATATATATATATATATATATATATATTCTTCTAAAAGATTATATATTTATATATATATATATATATATATATATATATATATATATATATATATATATATATATTCTTCTAAAAGATTTATATATATAGATATACATATATATATATATATATATATATTCTTCTAAAAGATTTATATATATATATATATATATATATATATATATATATATATATATATATATATATATATATATATATATATATATATATATAATCTTTTAGAAGATTTTTAGTTGTACAGGAAGAGGTACTTCTAAAACGTCTCCGGTTTCTGCGTCATATCCTCCTGTCCCAGACGGATAACGAGACCACGTGATAACCATACCACGTGATGTGTACATAGTCTCATTACTTAACCTTTTATTCATCAAGGTTCTTGACTCCAATTAGACAAAAATTAATTCATGATCATCATCACAAATAAAACTTGTAATTAACAACATTCCTAACTCTCTTACAAAAAAGCCTCAATGAAGTAACAAAGACCTAGAGAAATCGCTAAATCTGAAATCGAGACCATTCTCATAACGCGCGTTTTTCCCTCATCCCGTGTATTTTCCTCTAGGAACTATTAAATATCATAGCAGTAAAGGGAAGCAACTGGGAGTGTTTACGGTGCGAGAGTTGCTGGTCCTGACTGAAAACAGATGTAGCTGTCTGATGAAGCAGGTCACAAAGTGGGGGCCACCACGTACTAACCCTCCCATCTCAAATATTTATTGGGTGCAGGTCAGATCAACGGTCTCATCATTCATTCGACTTCTTGTTTTCACAATTATACTTTCATTACATTTTTGTTGTGTAAAAAAGATATATTAGGTTATATTTTGTACTGCGATTTTGCGATACTTTGCACTGACCCTGGGATATTTTTTCCCATCTTTTTTGTCCTGCGATATTTATATGAGTGAGAGTGTGTATGCGGTTGTTCGTTATTTACAGATGTATATACTACGTGTATGTATTGTTTGTTGTTACATAAATAAATATTGAATTTTGGTTTGTAAACATATCGTGTTCTCTTGTACAATCTATAAACCTATCCAAAACTTTTCTCCCTTGTCATAACCCTAAAGCCCCCCTAAGCGTCCAGCGGGGTAGAATCAAGCCTGATTGAAGACTCTAGATCCCCAGCAATGGCACAGTCTAATGCACACAAGGGACAACACAAACACGAATCGATAAGTGTTATCTCCCTTAAGTCTACTGCAACTGGCGGGAACTTGATACAAGTTCTACATGGGAATTAGCGCTAGTAATCTGAAACATTTTGCTACCATTGGAGATAAGCGCTAGTAATGTGAAACATTTTGCTACATTTGGAGATTAGCGCTAGTAATGTGAAACATTTGCTACATTTGGAGATTAGCGCTAGAAATGTGAAACCTTTGGCTACATTTGGAGATTAGCGCTAGTATTGTGAAACATTAGGCTACATTTTGAGATTAGCGCTAGTAAACTGGGAATGTGAAACATTTGGCTATACTTGGAGATTAGCGCTAGTATTGTGAAACATTTGCTACATTTGGAGATTAGCGCTAGAAATGTGAAACCTTTGGCTACATTTGGAGATTAGCGCTAGTATTGTGAAACATTAGGCTACATTTTGAGATTAGCGCTAGAAATGTGAAACATGTTGCTACCATTGGAGATAAGCGCTAGTAATGTGAAACATGTTGCTACATTTGGAGATTAGCGCTAGTAATGTGAAACATTTTGCTACATTTGGAGATTAGCGCTAGTAATGTGAAACATGTTGCTACATTTGGAGATTAGCGCTAGTAATGTGAAACATTTTGCTACATTTGGGTATTAGCGCTAGTAATGTGAAATATTTGGCTACATTTGGAGATTAGCGCTAGTAATGTGAAACATTTTGCTACATTTGGAGATTAGCGCTAGTATTGTGAAACATTAGGCTACATTTTGAGATTAGCGCTAGTAAACTGGGAGTGTGAAACATTTGGCTACATTTGGAGATTAGCGCTAGTAATGTGAAACATTTTGCTACATTTGGAGATTAGCACTAGTAAACTGGGAATGTGAAACATTTGGCTACATTTGGAAATTAGCGCTAATAATGTGAAACATTTTGCTACATTTTGAGATTAGCACTAGTAAACTGGGAATGTGAAACATTTGGCTGCATTTGGAGATGGTAGAGTGATCTAATCAGCGATTGGCTCTAGATTGTGTATTTTGTTTGATGTTATAATCGTTAGAATTACGCTTTCCGAACTATTCACCGTGCAAGGATGTCCAAGTGCTCGAAAAAATCAGTGTTTCAAACGATAACGGATGCTGCGATCCAGTGTTCGATCGCTCCAGTGTTCGAACCTCGCTAGATACGAACCGTCATGGTTGCAATAGGTGCCTGTTACAAACTAGCCTGAATACCAGTGGTCACGTGGTCTAGTGTACGAATGCACGTATATGGCGTAGCCGGGCTGGAGAGCTCACGATTGCTAGCCCCAAAAGTCCTGAGTTCGGATCCCTGCCTTGCCACATAAAAATTTTGTGAATATATCCTTTGACAATTAGTTAAATAACTTAGTAAAGATTTAAACCGAAAAGTCTGATTTCTTTGTTGCTACTTATCCACGTTCCTGGCACCAGTTCTTTAGTCGCTACTTATCCAGATTCCTGGCACCGATTTCACTAACAAAAGGAGATCATAGGGGGGGGGGGATCTTGACAAATCTATTTTTAGGTCTAGAGTTGACGAGAGGGAGAAGATCCGTTGACTGGGGTGACGAAATAGCCGGGGGGTCCTGACCCAGTCACGTGACAAGTGATCGTTCATCGACTGGGAGGTCTGGGCCTCGCGCCCGGGGGGTGGGGACAGTTGACGTTTCCGCTTCTCGATTCGTGGATGAGTAAAGGTTACCTCAGCCGAGCGGTTTTACATCTTACTTTAGTATACTTGAAACATTGGCATAGTCTTACTTCAGATAATTTACTTCAGCGTAGTCATGTGGTACTTAGCACCTAGAGAACCCATATTTAGCACCCAGTGAACCCATATTTAGCACCTAGTGAATCCATATTTAGCACCTAGTGAATCCATATTTAGCACCTAGTGAACCCATATTTAGCACCTAGTGAATCCATATTTAGCACCTAGTGAATCCCATATTTAGCACCTAGTGAATCCATATTTAGCACCTAGTGAATCCATATTTAGCATCTAGTGAACCCATATTTAGCGGCTACACTACATGCCGACACAGCACCAGAAATATACCAATGAACCAATAGAAATTTCACTCTACTTTTAAAAAACCCTCCCCCCATGTACCTATAGAAACTTCACTTTACACTCAACCAACCCCCCCCCCCCCCTCTGCCCCCAATCACAAGCACCAAAACAACTTTGTATTTGTTTACTCTATACAGCCAGTACTTGATAATCCTTTCCCCTCCCAACTCTGTTTACCATAGATAAATCTAAATTTCCAGCCAGCATCTGAAGTTGGGCATGAAAGCCAGAAGTTTGGTCTGAAAGCCAGAAGTGTTTCTGTGGCGTGTGCCTCTCCCCCGGGCGGCGTCAATTCAGTTTTTCAACAACTTTTGCCCAACGAGAGCCGAGGTTTTGATTGCTCGTCCATTTTTCATAGTCCCCACACTCAGCCGAGTACAAACCCTCGGGGATTATCCCCCTTCTCATTCTAAGCCCAGTTCACTTTTTGTAGCAGTAGTGATGGTTTCACCCTGAAATACGAATACATACATCTATTATTTCTCTCTTTCGGATTTCTATTTTTAACACACATTTAAATTCGTATTGTCCTTTTTTTAGTTTCCTGTTTATATTGATAACAATGTTCACTCTTTTGTTTACTTTAACTGTAAGGTTTATT
Organism: Physella acuta; assembly: GCF_028476545.2. Classification (NCBI taxonomy): domain Eukaryota; kingdom Metazoa; phylum Mollusca; class Gastropoda; family Physidae; genus Physella; species Physella acuta. Next base: position 38,963 of record NW_026731804.1, read on the forward strand.
TTTCAGGTCGTTTTAGTTTTTAACTAATTAGTGCTAATTACTTTTGGCACACGTAAGCAGCTTGTGTCACAGTGACATGTGTACTTGTTGTCTTGCTGGGATGAGGGTACAGTAGAGTTTGTCTAAAAACTTGAAATGGGTTCATCACACCGCGCATGGCACAGCATCAAAAGTCTGCTTTTGTGTGGCAGACAACCAAATGTCTGTTATTGTGTTGTTTTGTTTGACTCCTTGTTGATGCGTCGTGCTGGGTGCCAGAAAGGGGGGGGGAGTGGAGAGGGGGGGGGGGGGCTTCGTCTGTCTAAACGTTTAGGTCGCTCTACAACTTCTTTCCATGTGCCTGTTCTTATACAAGTTAGTTATCTACTACATGTTCCTATACACTTTTCTAACTTGTGCCAATTCCTACACAAGTTCTCTACATTTACTCGTTCCTATACAAGTTCTCTACTTTACTTGTTTATATACAAGTTCTCTACATTTACTTGTGCATATACAAGTTCTCTACATTTACTAGTTCCTATATATATACAAGTTCTCTACTTTACTTGCTTATATACAAGTTCTCTACATTTCCTTGTGCCTATACACGTTCTCTACATTTACTTGTTCCTATACAAGTTCTCTACATTTACTTGTTCCTATACAAGTTATCTACATTTACTTGTTCCTATACAAGTTCTCTACATCTACTTGTTCCTATACAAGTTCTCTACATCTACTTGTTCCGATACAAGGTCTCTACATTTACTTGTTCCTATACAAGTTCTCTACATCTACTTGTTCCTATACAAGTTCTCTACATTTACTTGTTCCTATACAAGTTATCTACATTTACTTGTTCCTATACAAGTTATCTACATTTACTTGTTCCTATACAAGTTCTCTACATCTACTTGTTCCTATACAAGTTCTCTACATCTACTTGTTCCGATACAAGGTCTCTACATTTACTTGTTCCTATACAAGTTCTCTACATCTACTTGTTCCTATACAAGTTCTCTACATTTACTTGTTCCTATACAAGTTCTCTACATCTACTTGTTCCTATACAAGTTCTCTACATTTACTTGTTCCTATACAAGTTCTCTACATCTACTTGTTCCTATACAAGTTCTCTACATTTACTTGTTCCTATACAAGTTCTCTACATCTACTTGTTCCTATACAAGTTCTCTACATTTACTTGTTCCTATACAAGTTCTCTACATCTACTTGTTCCTATACAAGTTCTCTACATTTACTTGTTCCTATAAAAATTCGTTACATGCACCTGTTCTTATACACGTTCTTAAGGTGTGCCTATTCTTATTGAAGTTCTCAACATGTGCCCATACATCTCCTAAAATTGTTCCTGCGACAATAATCAAACCACATATCGCATGTTTAATAAAAAAAACATATTTCAACATGTTCCCCTCAATAGAAAGTTCGCAACGTCTCGATTTAAAAACAAGTTTAGAAAATAATTTACAAATTGGCGCGTGATCTTAATCAAATGTCATCCTTTCAATCTGACATTTTCATCTTCATACAACCAGCGTGAGTGCTTTATTTACACGTGTAATGTTTATTTGCTTCAGGATGCGGTGACGTGGCGATGAGGTGGGGGGGAGGGATTATCAAAATGGACTGGCTCACCTTGTGATAAAGGCACGGGTGGCGATGGGTGGGTGGAGGAGGGGGGGGGGGGGGTTACACCTTCACACCAATCGTCCGGCGCGCCCCGACCCGATCATTTTTTGCTCCCTTTCATGGGGAGGTGGTGTAGGAAGTGTGAGCCGGTGTCAGCCGGTGCCGGCAATTGCCGGCAATTGCCGGCGATTCATGTCTGGCCGACATCAAACTCGGGCTTGTTGATGTGGGTAGAGAAAAGTGTTCAAGCGGTTAGTTTGGGGGGGGGGGGGGTTGGATAGGGGGGGGGGGGCTTCGTTGGGCTGACCTAAGAGAGAGAAGTGGATTGGGAACTGGGATATGGTTTATGGGATAAAAGTTGGATGTTGGATCAGGTTTAGGATAAACCAGACGCGAGAATGCTCTTTTAGTCTTAGATTCATTATATTCAACATATTCAACTTTTTCTTTCTTTCAACAACATTCAAATCGTGTCATTAACAACTGGCATGACACATTGGTCAGTCTGTCTGTCAGGCACTAGACTAGAACACAAGATTTGTGGGTCCGTTTGTACTGAGTACTTGAATTGAAATATTGTTAAAGTACTGAGTACTTGAATTACTTGAAATATTGTTAAAGTACTGAGTACTTGAATTACTTGAAATAATGTTAAAGTACTGAGTACTGGAATTACTTGAAATATTGTTAAAGTACTGAGTACTTGAATTACTTGAAATAATGTTAAAGTACTGAGTACTTGCCGTGCTTTACAAGAACGTAATATTACTTTGGCACGGTGAAAAAAGAGGACAAATTAAAAGGCTCAAAGAGGAAACCTTGCGATAAATTGTTTCAAATTTTTAACAAACCTGGCTTTTTGTGTTCGCCCATATTCAAACATGGAGGGCGATGACGTAGAACTCACGTGATGCGGGCGAGTCATGCAACTCTGTCCTGCATCTCAAACCCCCGCCCCTCCTTCTTTTCACTCCCACCCCAAGAATCTCTGTTATCGGTCGGATCCTAAATGGAACACTAATTTGTAAATTTGATAAAGTAAAAAAAAAATCAATAGCGGATTCCGCATTTCGGAAATTGTTAATTTTTTCCACTCCGATCGCCCGCCTGCAATTTACTTGAGCTCAATGCATTTCATTTGATCGTATTGAGAAAAACAGGGGATCAATAGTTAGTGAGGACAAGTCTGTATTTAAATGTCTGTCTGTGAAAGTCTGATCAAACAAGTCTGTATTACTCTGTGCGGAAGTCTGGATTTCTGTGTCTGCTGGTGAAAATCTGTATTTCGAAGTCTGCTTAAGCTAAGTCAATGGGACGGTGTGGTCCAATGGTAGAGCATACTACTGCTAACCCGGAAGTGTCGAGTTCGAATCCGGGTTTAAGTCCGAAGAACGTCCCTGAGCCCACACAGCTCTGACGTGTACCTGGCTAACATTAGGGAATGTAAAACTTTAACGAAGTCTGTGTTTCCCTGTTGCAATCTGTATCTCTGTGTCTGTTGACGAATGTCTGCTGTAGGTGTCATACACCGTGTGGGCTACGTTGATCTTGTATGTGGTGTCATACATCGTGTGGGTTATGTTGATCTTGTATGTGGTGTCATACATCGTGTGGGTTATGTTGATCTTGTATGTGGTGTCATACACCGTGTGGGCTACGTTGATCTTGTATGTGGTGTCATACATCGTGTGGGTTATGTTGATCTTGTATGTGGTGTCATACATCGTGTGGGTTATGTTGATCTTGTATGTGGTGTCATACATCGTGTGGGTTATGTTGATCTTGTATGTGGTGTCATAGACCGTGTGGGTTATGTTGATCTTGTATGTGGTGTCATACATCGTGTGGGTTATGTTGATCTTGTATGTGGTGTCATACATCGTGTGGGTTATGTTGATCTTGTATGTGGTGTCATACGTCGTGTGGGTTATGTTGATCTTGTATGTGGTGTCATGCACCGTGTGGGCTACGTTGATCTTGTATGTGGTGTCATACATCGTGTGGGTTATGTTGATCTTGTCATACATCGAGTGGGTTATGTTGATCTTGTATGTGGTATCATAGACCGTGTGGGTTATGTTGATCTTGTATGTGGTGTCATAGACCGTGTGGGTTATGTTGATCTTGTATGTGGTGTCATACATCGTGTGGGTTATGTTGATCTTGTATGTGGTGTCATACATCGTGTGGGTTATGTTGATCTTGTATGTGGTGTCATACATCGTGTGGGTTATGTTGATCTTGTATGCCAAAATGTTATAAGTAGTAGAGGAGAACTACAGCTAAATGAACATTATCGCTACAGAACTTTCATACATCAAACCTTATCAATAGCCTGTTTTAATTATCCTAAAAATGTTGAACATTAATTATCTAGGATAAGTAGAATTACTATTATCCGTCTTTTTTTAATTTGAACCAACACTTGACAATAGATCTGTAGCACAGATTAAATTACGCTAATCAGTTTAATTAATTACCAGCTTGGTTACTTTACATTTTAACAGAATTATTTTTAAATTAATTTTTAATTTTTTTATTTAAAATAAATTTTAATTTTTATATGTGTCAAATCTAACAGAAACGAATTTTTATGTGTCAAATCTTGCAGAAACATAGTTTTATATGTATCAAATCTAGCAGAAACATATTTTTATTTGTGTCAAATCTGTTAGAAACGTATTTTTATGTGTCAAATCTTGCAGAAACGTATTTTTATATGTGTCAAATCTAGCAGAAACATATTTTTACATGTGTTAAATCTAGCAGAAACGTATTTTTATTTGTATCAAATTTGGTCGAAACTAATTTTATATATGTGTCAAATCTGGCAGAAACGTATTTTTATATGTGTCAAATCTTGCAGAAACGTATTTTAAATGTGTCAAATGTTGCAGAAACGTATTTTAAATGTGTCAAATGTTGCAGAAAGATATTTTTATATGTATCAAATCTGGTAGAAATGTATTTTGAATGTGTCAAATCTTGCAGAAACGTATTTTAAATGTGTCAAATGTTGCAGAAACGTATTTTAAATAATTCAAATCTGGTAGAAACATATTTTATATAAAGAATAAAAAAGAAACTCCTGCGCCGATTACGAGCTCTGTTATTTGAGGTAATTCACCGATTTATTTTTATCATCGGATTTTCCCCTCGAGTTGAGCGTACCGCAGGGGATTCAGAACCTCGCCCACCACCAACGTATGCCAGTTACATGAGTTTGCTGAGGTGCCAGAAAAAAAAAGGGACGTTGTGTTCCATTGTGCGGATTGTTCCTGCCTCCTTGTGTAAACAGACCCACGTTGGCTGCATGGCTGGAGCCATGGCTCATGGCTGCACGCTTGATTGGTTCGCCGATTGCACGGGCTGGGAGAGGGGGCGGGATTTGGCCTAGTCGGGTTAGGATTAAGTGGAGCGGGGATAATCTGGCGAGATGAGCCGTGAAGTTTTGATAACGATTTCATTACAAGGTAAGGGCCACGGGCAGGCTCGGCGAATTGTGAAGGCGGAGGTCAGTGCAGTGGTTAGGGTTAGGTGAATGGACAGAGGAGTTATCGGATTAGTGATCAGTGCAGTGGTTAGGGTTAGGTGAGTGGACAGAGGAGTTATCGGATTAGTGGTCAGTGCAGTGGTTAGGGTTAGGTGAATGGACAGAGGAGTTATCGGATTAGTGGTCAGTGCAGTGGTTAGGGTTAGGTGAATGGACAGAGGAGTTATCGGATTAGTGGTCAGTGCAGTGGTTAGGGTTAGGTGAATGGACAGAGGAGTTATCGGATTAGTGGTTAGTGCAGTGGTTAGGGTTAGGTGAATGGACAGAGGAGTTATCGGATTTGTGGTCAGTGCAGTGGTTAGGGTTAGGTGAATGGACAGAGGAGTTATCGGATTTGTGGTCAGTGCAGTGGTTAGGGTTAGGTGAGTGGACAGAGGAGTTATCGGATTAGTGGTCAGTGCAGTGGTTAGGGTTAGGTGAGTGGACAGAGGAGTTATCGGATTAGTGGTTAGTGCAGTGGTTAGGGTTAGGTGAATGGACAGAGGAGTTATCGGATTTGTGGTCAGTGCAGTGGTTAGGGTTAGGTGAATGGACAGAGGAGTTATCGGATTTGTGGTCAGTGCAGTGGTTAGGGTTAGGTGAGTGGACAGAGGAGTTATCGGATTAGTGGTCAGTGCAGTGGTTAGGGTTAGGTGAGTGGACAGAGGAGTTATCGGATTTGTGGTCAGTGCAGTGGTTAGGGTTAGGGTTAGGTGAGTGGACAGAGGAGTTATCGGATTAGTGGTCAGTGCAGTGGTTAGGGTTAGGGTTAGGTTTAGTGGACAGAGGAGTTATCGGATTTGTGGTCAGTATTACGAGCAGTGGTCAGTGCAGTGGTTAGGGTTAGATGAGTGGACAGAGGAGATCGGATTAGTGGTCAGTATTACGAGCAGTGGTCAGGTCGCTGGAGTGGCTCAGAATTTTTGACAGAGCAGTGGTCAGAGCAGTGGTTAGAGCAGGGGTCAGAGCAGTGGTCAGAGCAGTGGTCAGAGCAGGGGTTAGAGACTAGGGGTCAAAGCAGTGGTTAGAGCAGGGGTTAGAGCAGGGGTTAGAGCAGGGGTCAGAGCAGTGGTCAGAGCAGTGGTCAGAGCAGTGGTCACTGAACCATGATCAGAAGGGAGCAGAGCAGTGGTCAGATTGGTGGAAACCCAACAACATAAATAAGCTATATTTAGTAACGTCAGTGCACCATCCAGCCCCCAACCACCCCGCCCCCATACTTTCTCGTTCACAATCGTGGAAACTTTTCTACGAGTTCCTCACGTGCCGACCTTGACTGTGATTGACCTCTGTGTGAGTAGATCACCCTTTCACAACTCACGACGACAAAATGTTCTACTTGTAAAATAAAAATTCTGATTAAATCTTAATTGAATTGTTGTTAACGTACTCAAGATTTTGTCTCATAGCGGTGTACACTACTTCAATATTGTGTTGGTATGTGAAACCCATTAATTCGATGCGTGAAAAAAATTCTTAAACAGGTAGGCAGATTTTTATTGTACGAAACCTTACCATATCTTAACGTATAGTATAACGTACGAGCCGACCCGCGGCGTATCACACGCCGCTATTTAGTTTGATTTTCTACTTTTTAGTAATTCCTACTTTGTGAATTCGACAGTCCCAATGCTGTCAATGAAAATATTTGCTTTAAAACAATAAAACCCTACTCCCCCCCCCCCTGTGAAAGCAGCCTCCTCTTAGTTACCTCCCCTAAGTTTAAAATTGTTTCAAACTAAATTTTCTGCCCCTGATAGGCGTCACTAAACCCGGCTCTACGATTGTAAACATTTAGCGTGAACCACAGCTCACCAGACCATGTAAATATGTATGTCATATATACATTATATATATATATATATATATATATATATATATATATATATATATATATATATATATATATATATATATACATACATATATGTGAATGCGTGTGTGATGCGTGTATGTGTGCGTGATGCGTGTGCGAGTGTGTGTTTTATAGGCTGTCATCAATTTAAAGATTAATTAGTCCTAATGATCTAACACAGAGGTGTACGCAAGCTCAGATACTGCGCTAAGTGCATGACAAAACAGGATGTTTTTATATTTAAAATAGAAAAGGTCATGTCACAGGCACGCGAGTTATTTATAAATATCTCACGCATACGCGAGCAACTTGCTAAGTGAGAAACATGAGACCTCTGTAGGGAAAGTCTTTGGTCTCTAGTGGTTTTTGTAAACATTGTGTGATCCAGTTCTTTGCTTGTAGGTTTTATTTTATTTACTGTGATTTAACAAATGTATCACTACCTGCGAAGATTTACAAACTTTTTAAGTAGAATATAATCAAGCAAAGTTTAAATAAACAACAAGTTTAAATAAACAACAATGTATCAAATTTTATTATGTTTATAACAAGAAAAGATCGCCAAATAAACAATTGTTTTAAGGTAGCATCATGGAATTTTCCCTTCTTTTCATTACAGAGTTTATAAACTTTTTATCCGTCCTTCGTACGTAAAATATGTTATATTCAAGTTGGTTTTACTTTACGGGACGTAGCTGCTAATCTAATTCGTATGGTGTAATGTAAATGAATACATTAAGTTTATTAATTTAATTAATTACTCTACCATGTTATAATACAATAACTTTAGATAATGTTTGTAGTCTGGTAGGAGAGAATCCATAATGTTATTTAGCGAAGTTATAGGCACTTTTATTAGCTTGGTAGTCTCTTGTCAGTCTAATTGGTGATGGTGTCAGTCTATTGTCAGCCTAGTTGGTGTCAGTCTATTGTCAGTCTAGTTGTTTATTGTGTCAGTCTATTGTCAGTCTAGTTGTTTATTGTGTCAGTCTATTGTCAGTCTAGTTGTTTATTGTGTCAGTCTATTGTCAGTCTAGTTGTTTATTGTGTCAGTCTGTTGTCAGTCTAGTAGGCGATTGTGTCAGTCTATTGTCAGTCTAGTTGTTTATTGTGTCCGTCTATTGTCAGTCTAGTTGTTTATTGTGTCAGTCTGTTGTCAGTCTAGTAGGCGATTGTGTCAGTCTATTGTCAGTCTAGTTGTTTATTGTGTCCGTCTATTGTCAGTCTAGTATGGGATGGTGTCAGTCTATTGTCAGTCTAGTATGGGATGGTGTCAGTATACTGTCAATCTAGTCGGATGGTGTCAGTTTTTTGTCAGTCTAGTTGTTTATTGTTTCAGTCTATTGTCAGTTTAGTAGGTGTCCATCTATTTTTACGTTAGCTAGTGCGACCAATGACGTCCATGTATTACCTTGACCTTGTTTTAAATCGACATGATTTAGAGTTATTTCCCTGTTATTGATTATCTCCCCTTACGCTACACTGTAACTGTACACTTGAACAAGGGCGCCATTTCTTTGAGGCAAATGATATCAGACGCCTTACATCGCGGTCCCCCCCCCCCAGCCACCCTCCCCCCCCCCCCCCCCACCATACACAAGCACTTAATCAACTGACCCACTCCCCAAACACATACACACAGCAACGGTGGTCTACCACACAACAACTACACAACTAACAAACTAACCCTGCTCACACATATGCCTGCATACACTCACCGACACACTCCCCACACCCCGGACCCACATACTATTTCCCCATCTGTATCCAAAACACCAACCCACCTACCCACCCACCTAAACCCTGACCCTAACCAACCCACCTACCCACCCACCTAAACCCTGACCCTAACTAATCTACAGACCCACCCATCTTTACCTTAAACAGCCCACCTACAAACCCACCTACACACCCATCCACCAATTCACCCGCACTCAAACACACACACACGTCCCTCTCATCCCCACCATTAAACATTACCCCCACCCCAAATTCCCCATACCCTCCCCCTCCCCCCCCCCCCATGTAAACAACCTCGACATTTCACCGCCTGTCGTCGCTGCCTGACTAATCCCCCCCCCCCCCCCACAGTTTTATCACAGGTAACCCCCACACACTTACCTGCGCGTGCGGGCAGGTAAATTAGAACGTTCTCACCCACGGGGAGGTTTACGATGGGGACCCACGGTAAACCGATCAGCCAACAATCCCACCCTCAGATGTTCCTCGTGTTTTCTATTATCCTCGTCAATATTAGTTTTGGGGCTGACGTGCCCGACTTTATTTTGGTCGTAGATTATCGGGGTAAATATTTGAATCAATTGCCGGATTAGCGTGTTGCTCACTGCACGTGCGCTACACACGTGTAGGTAAGCAGGGCTGGTGCCAGGCGGGCTTAAGGCGGTCATCAATTAGTTCGTGTCAGATAAGCAAACGGTCAACAAGATTTGTGTTGGTTGATGGACGATGTTGGCGTGGTTTTATGACAGTCAGACACGGTGCTAATGTTGTAGGGCCTTAGTTTTATGACAGTCAGACACGGTGCTAATGTTGTAGGGCCTAAGTTTTATGACAGACATGGTGCTAATGTTGTAGGGCCTAAGTTTTATGACTGTCAGACACGGTGTTAATGTTGTAGGGCCTAAGTTTTATGACAGACACGTAGCTAATGTTGTAGGGCCTAAGTTTTATGACAGACACGTAGCTAATGTTGTAGGGCCTTAGTTTTATGACAGACACGTAGCTAATGTTGTAGGGCCTAAGTTTTATGACAGTCAGACACGGTGCTAATGTTGAAGGGCCTTAGTTTTATGACAGTCAGACACGGTGCTAATGTTGAAGGGCCTTAGTTTTATGACAGTCAGACACGGTGCTAATGTTGAAGGGCCTTAGTTTTATGACAGTCAGACACGGTGCTAATGTTGAAGGGCCTTAGTTTTATGAAAGTCAGACACGGTGCTAATGTTGAAGGGCCTTAGTTTTATGACAATCAGACACGGTGCTAATGTTGAAGGGCCTTAGTTTTATGACAGTCAGACACGGTGCTAATGTTGAAGGGCCTTAGTTTTATGACAGTCAGACACGGTGCTAATGTTGAAGGGCCTTAGTTTTATGACAGTCAGACACGGTGCTAATGTTGAAGGGCCTTAGTTTTATGACAGTCAGACACGGTGCTAATGTTGAAGGGCCTTAGTTTTATGACAGTCAGACACGGTGCTAATGTTGAAGGGCCTTAGTTTTATGACAGTCAGACACGGTGCTAATGTTGAAGGGCCTTAGTTTTATGACAATCAGACACGGTGCTAATGTTGAAGGGCCTTAGTTTTATGACAGTCAGACACGGTGCTAATGTTGAAGGGCCTTAGTTTTATGACAGTCAGACACGGTGCTAATGTTGAAGGGCCTTAGTTTTATGACAGACACGGTGCTAATGTTGTAGGGCCTTAGTTTTATGACAGACACGGTGCTAATGTTGTATGGCCTTAGTTTTATGACAGACACGGTGCTAATGTTGTAGGGCCTTAGTTTTATGACAGTCAGACACGGTGCTAATGTTGTAGGTCCTAGTTTCTCTAGTGTTGTATTAGCTAGGTTTTTAAATGTTGGATGATGTAGTGTAGTACGGTCCCGTTTTGTTTATGCTGTATGGCCCTGCTTTTATTGCTGTATGGCCCTGCTTTTATTGCTATATGGCCCTGCTTTTATTGATGTATGGCCCTGCTTTATTAGTGCTGTATGGCCCAGTTTTGTTACTTCTGAATGGCCCAACCTTGTTAGATATGTATGTTATAGATTTTTTAAATTTCGTATACCTAGTTTTAAAAATTCTATATGGTCTTGTCTAATCTGATTATGACTTAAGTTTATAGTTTCGGTGCGGCCTAAGTAGCTAGGTAGCACTAAATGACCCTCTCATGTTGGCCAATATCGAATGACCCTTTTTACAAGCAACACCGCCCGAAGATTTTTTTTTATGCGACATACCTGAGTGCTCCCTACGCTCCTCTATCGTTATCTCCCCTCTCTTTTCTCATCAACGTCTACTTCTACGGCAGGGTACATGGCAGTTTTATCTGTACATTATCTGTCAGACAATAACAAATCCCAATGCTTAGCACGCCGGCCCAGATAGCTCATGATTAAACAAACATCTTGTTCAGAGTTTGTCTATGTCTCGAAAACAATCTACATTTGATAGAATTTCTCTCGTGTCTTTCTCGTGAGTTGGAAAAATGTGTAATGTTGAGTTCTTGGCCAGGTGATGTTGACTTATTGGCCAGGTTATGTTGACTTATTGGCCAGATGATGTTGACTTATTGGCCAGGTGATGTTGACTTATTGGCCAGGTGATGTTGACTTATTGGCCAGGTAATGTTGACTTATTGGCCAGGTGATGTTGACTTATTGGTCAGCTGATGTTGACTTATTGGCCAGGTGATGTTGACTTATTGGCCAGGTGATGTTGACTTATTGGCCAGGTGATGTTGACTTATTGGCCAGGTGATGTTGACTTATTGGCCAGGTAATGTTGACTTATTGGCCAGGTGATGTTGACTTATTGGCCAGGTGATGTTGACTTATTGGCCAGGTGATGTTGACTTATTGGCCAGGTGATGTTGACTTATTGGCCAGCTGATGTTGACTTATTGGCCAGGTGATGTTATTGGCCAGGTGATGTTGACTTATTGGCCAGCTGATGTTGACTTTTTGGCCAGGTGATATTGACTTATTGGCCAGGTGATGTTGACTTATTGGCCAGGTGATGTTGACTTATTGGCCAGGTGATGTTGACTTATTGGCCAGGTGATGTTGACTTATTGGCCAGGTGATGTTGACTTATTGGCCAGCTGATGTTGACTTTTTGGTCAGCTGATGTTGACTTATTGGCCAGGTGATGTTGACTTATTGGCCAGGTGATGTTGACTTATTGGCCAGGTGATGTTGACTTATTGGCCAGGTGATGTTATTGGCCAGGTGATGTTGAGTTATTGGCCAGGTGATGTTGACTTATTGGCCAGCTGATGTTGACTTATTGGCCAGGTGATGTTATTGGCCAGGTGATGTTGACTTATTGGCCAGCTGATGTTGACTTTTTGGCCAGGTGATGTTGACTTATTGGCCAGGTGATGTTGACTTATTGGTCAGCTGATGTTGACTTATTGGCCAGGTGATGTTGACTTATTGGCCAGGTGATGTTGACTTATTGGCCAGGTGATGTTGACTTATTGGCCAGGTGATGTTATTGGCCAGGTGATGTTGAGTTATTGGTCAGCTGATGTTGACTTATTGGCCAGGTGATGTTGACTTATTGGCCAGGTGATGTTGACTTATTGGCCAGGTGATGTTGACTTATTGGCCAGGTGATGTTATTGGCCAGGTGATGTTGAGTTATTGGCCAGGTGATGTTGAGTTATTGGCCAGGTGATGTTATTGGCCAGGTGATGTTGACCTATTGGCCAGGTGATGTTGACTTATTGGCCGGCTGATGTTGACTTATTGGCCAGGTGATGTTGACTTATTGGCCAGGTGATGTTGACTTATTGGCCAGGTGATGTTGACTTATTGGCCAGGTGATGTTGACTTATTGGCCAGGTGATGTTGACTTATTGGCCAGGTGATGTTATTGGCCAGGTGATGTTGACTTATTGGCCAGGTGATGTTATTGGCCAGGTGATGTTGACTTATTGGCCAGGTGATGTTGACTATTTTAACAAGTCAACTAACACGCTAGAGTATGTCACGATGAAGAGACAGTGACATACAAATGTGGACTTTTTCCATAAGACTGCTCACAGCACACAAAAAGATTTGGATTGTTTAATGGCACGTAATTTTATTGTACCGGGTGTCTGTGAGTAAATCCGGAGATCGTTATTCCTCTCCTGTGGGAGGAGGGGGTGGTTTGGGGGTAGGGAAATAGTTCGTCTGTGTTTTTAAAACACAAATTTATTTTTCAGATAAAAACGTTGAGCGTAAAACAGAACGTAAACTCACCCCAGTTATCGATCTCTATAATTTCATTATTCTCTACCATATCCGTAAGATCAATATTTGTCTGCAAACATGTTTTTTTAATTAGTAAAATTTTTAAAAAATTCAGCGTAATTCTAATTAAAAAGCTTGTTTAACTTAGCAACAGGTTAAAATATTTTTTAGAAAAATATTAGTTTTGTCATTTGAAACTATCTGTAAAATTAGTTAAAAACAGGAAGCTGGCACATAATGCTGATATTATATAAACAGGCTGTGTATTGTGCTTATTATATCAATGGTCGCGTCAGTTTTCTTCGTTATATTATCACATATGCCGAGTCTCAAATTTTTTTTCGTTATTACGGTGAAATGTTTTGTATCTTGAGCATTTTTCACCGGGGTTGGCCTTCACATTCTCAACTGGTCTGATTTGGTGAGACTTGGGTACCCTCCACTTGTCGGATTTGGTGAGACTTGGGTACCCTATACTTGGTCTGATTTGGTGAGACTTGTGTACCCTCCACTTGTCGGATTTGGTGAGACTTGGGTACCCTATGCTTGTCTGATTTGGTGAGCCTTGGGTACCCTCTACTTGGTCTGATTTGGTGAGACTTGTGTACCCTCTACTTGGTCTGATTTGGTGAGACTTGGGTACCCTCCACTTGTCTGATTTGTTGAGACTAGGTTACGCTCCACTTGTCTGATTTGGTGAGACTTGGGTACCCTCCACTTGTCTGATTTGGTGAGACTTGGGTACCCTCTACTTGGTGTGATTTGGTGAGACTTGGGTACCCTCTACTTGTGTGATTTGGGATACTTGGGTACCCCCCCCCACCACACACACACGGGTTTGATTTGGTGAGACTTGGGTACCCTCCACTGGTCTGATTTGGTGAGACTTGGGTTCCCTCCACTGGTCTGATTTGGTGAGACTTGGGTACCCTCTACTGGTCTGATTTGGTGAGACTTGGGTACCCTCCACTGGTCTGATTTGGTGAGACTTGGGTACCCTCCACTTGTCTGATTTGGTGAGACTTGGGTACCCTCCACTGGTCTGATTTGGTGAGACTTGTGTACCCTCCACTTGTCGGATTTGGTGAGACTTGGGTACCCTCCATTGGTCTGATTTGGTGAGACTTGGGTACCCTCCACTGGTCTGATTTGGTGAGACTTGGGTACCCTCCACTGGTCTGATTTGGTGAGACTTGGGTACCCTCCACTGGTCTGATTTGGTGAGACTTGGGTACCCTCTACTGGTCTGACTTGGTGAGACTTGGGTACCCTCCACTTGTCTGATTTGGTGAGACTTGGGTACCCTCCACTTGTGTGATTTGGTGAGACTTGGGTACCCTCTACTTGTGTGATTTGGGATACTTGGGTACCCTCCACTGGTCTGATTTGGTGAGACTTGGGTACCCTCCACTTGTCTGATTTGGTGAGACTTGGGTACCCTCCACTTGTCTGATTTGGTGAGACTTGGGTACCCGCCACTGGTCTGATTTGGTGAGACTTGTGTACCCTCCACTTGTCGGATTTGGTGAGACTTGGGTACCCTCCATTGGTCTGATTTGGTGAGACTTGGGTACCCTCCACTGGTCTGATTTGGTGAGACTTGGGTACCCTCCACTGGTCTGATTTGGTGAGACTTGGGTACCCTCCACTGGTCTGATTTGGTTAGACTTGGGTACCCTCTACTGGTCTGATTTGGTGAGACTTGGGTACCCTCCACTTGTCTGATTTGGTGAGACTTGGGTACCCTCTACTGGTCTGATTTGGTGAGACTTGGGTACCCTCCACTTGTCTGATTTGGTGAGACTTGGGTACCCTCCACTTGTCTGATTTGGTGAGACGTGGGTACCCTCCACTTGTCTGATTTGGTGAGACTTGGGTACCCTCCATTGGTCTGATTTGGTGAGACTTGGGTACCCTCTACTGGTCTGATTTGGTGAGACTAGGGTACCCTCCAGTGGTCTGATTTGGTGAGACTAGGTTACGCTCCAGTGGTCTGATTTGGTGAGACTTGGGTACCCTATGCTTGTCTGATTTGGTGAGACTTGGGTACCCTCTACTGGTCTGATTTGGTGAGATGGGTACCCTCCACTGGTCTGATTTGGTGAGACGGGTACCCTCCACTTGTCTGATTTGGTGAGACTTGGGTACCCTATACTGGTCTGATTTGGTGAGACGGGTACCCTCCACTGATCTGATTTGGTGAGACGGGTACCCTCCACTTGTCTGATTTGGTGAGACTTGGGTACCCTCTACTGGTCTGATTTGGTGAGACGGGTACCCTCCACTGGTCTGATTTGGTGAGACTTGGGTACCCTATGCTTGTCTGATTTGGTGAGACTTGGGTACCCTATGCTTGTCTGATTTGGTGAGACTTGGGTACCCTATGCTTGTCTGATTTGGTGAGACTAGGTTACGCTCCAGTGGTAGTATTTGGTGAGACGTGGGTACCCCCCCCCCCCCACAACTGGTCTAAAACTTGAAGCTCTATTATCAAGATCTATTTCAGCTCCAGTTCTCTAGAACAAGCGTTCTTAAGACCATGGGATGAAGGGGTGGGGGGATGGGCATGTGTCTAATGTTTGTTTACATGACGTTGGGGGGCGGGGTTATAGCATCAGAGACGCGACTGTTGCGAGAAGGGTCTAGGGTTGAAGGGGAATGTCTAAACTTCTAAATTTGGGGATGACGTCAGTGTTAAAAATAAACAGTTCAGAATAATTATTTATACACAAAACATTTAAAATACATGTATTATAAAAGGTGGGAGAGGATGGTACTGCGATGAGTTAAGACGCCTGATTTAATGGTGAGTAAACGATGTTAAGTGGTTAGTTTAACTCCCAATCTGGAGGTGAGTTAAAGATGTTTAGTCGTTAGTTTAGCTCCCAATCTGGAGGTGAGTTAAGGATGTTTAGTCGTCAGTATAGCTCCCAATCTGAAGGTGAGTTAACGATGTTTAGTCGTGAGTATAGCTCCCAATCTGAAGGTGAGTTAAAGATGTTTAGTCGTGAGTATAGCTCCCAATCTCAAGGTGAGTTAAAGATGTTTAGTCGTTAGTTTAGCTCCCAATATGAAGGTGAGTTAAAGATGTTTAGTCGTCAGTATAGCTCCCAATCTGAAGGTGAGTTAACGATGTTTAGTCGTTAGAGTTAGGCTCCGAATATAGATGTGAGTTAGCGATCTTTAGTCGTTAGAGTTAGGCTCCGAATATAGATTTGAGTTAGCGATCTTTAGTCGTTAGAGTTAGGCTCCCAATATAGAGGTGAGTTAATGATGTTTAGCTCCTAATCTGGAGGTGAGTGAACTGTGTTTAGTCGTGAGTTTAGCTCCCAATCTGGAGGTGAGTTAACGATGTTTAGCTCCTAATCTGGAGGTGAGTGAACTGTGTTTAGTCGTGAGTTTAGCTCCCAATCTGGAGGTGAGTTAACGATGTTTAGCTCCCAATCTAGAGGTGAGTACACTGTGTTTACATTGTCGTGTTTACACGTCACCTGTAGATGTCTATCTCGTTCACAGAATCACAGACTGGGGAGATTGTGAACAGTGTGAGTAGCATGTTCCACGTCCATGGGGGGTGTGGGGGTGGGGAGGTGAGGGGGTGGGGAGGTTAAAAGTTTACCAAACATTTGAAAAAGACTTTTCAAACAAAAGGAGAACGTTTGAAGAATATTTTTTTTTGGTGACGCTCACACAAATGTCATTAAACATTCGACTTTAGTACAGTTAATTAATTATAGCCGACTCTACCCAAATAACACGACAACAACAAATGATAAATACATGTTCTAGTACATTCCATTGCCGCTTCCTGGCGACAGAAATATAAAATACTTTTGGGAAATATCGTCAAGACAGAAAGACGAGACAATGGTGTAGTATCATGCTTGGTTGATTATAATTAAACTTAGTATCATGCTTGGTTGATTATAATTAAACTTGGTATCATGCTTGGTTTGATTATAATTAAACTTGGTATCATGCTTGGTTGATTATAATTAAACTTGGTATCATGCTTGGTTTGATTATAATTAAACTTGGTATCATGCTTGGTTTGATTATAATTAAACTTGGTATCATGCTTGGTTTGATTATAATTAAACTTGGTATCATGCTTGGTTTGATTATAATTAAACTTAGTATCATGCTTGGTTTGATTATAATTAAACTTAGTATCATGCTTGGTTTGATTATAATTAAACTTGGTATCATGCTTGGTTGATTATAATTAAACTTGGTATCATGCTTGGTTTGATTATAATTAAACTTGGTATCATGCTTGGTTTGATTATAATTAAACTTGGTATCATGCTTGGTTTGATTATAATTAAACTTGGTATCATGCTTGGTTGATTATAATTAAACTAGGTATCATGCTTGATTTGATTATAATTAAACTTGGTATCATGCTTGGTTTGATTATAATTAAACTTGGTATCATACTTGGTTTGATTATAATTAAACTTGGTATCATGCTTGATTTGATTATAATTAAACTTGGTATCATGCTTGATTTGATTATAATTAAACTTGGTATCATGCTTGGTTTGATTATAATTAAACTTGGTATCATACTTGGTTTGATTATAATTAAACTTGGTATCATGCTTGATTTGATTATAATTAAACTTGGTATCATGCTTGGTTTGATTATAATTAAACTTGGTATCATGCTTGATTTGATTATAATTAAACTTGGTATCATGCTTGGTTGATTATAATTAAACTTGGTATCATGCTTGATTTGATTATAATTAAACTTGGTATCATGCTTGGTTTGATTATAATTACTTTAAACTTGGTATCATGCTTGGTTTGATTATAATTAAACTTGGTATCATGCTTGGTTTGATTATAATTAAACTTGGTATCATGCTTGGTTTGATTATGATTACTTTAAACTTGGTATCATGCTTGGTTTGATTATAATTAAACTTGGTATCATGCTTGGTTTGATTATAATTAAACTTGGTATCATGCTTGGTTTGATTATAATTACTTTAAACTTGGTATCATGCTTGGTTTGATTTTAATTACTTTAAACTTGGTATCATACTTGGTTTGATTATAATTACTTTAAACTTGGTATCATGCTTGGTTTGATTATGATTACTTTAAACTTAGTATCATGCTTGGTTTTATTATAATTACTTTAAATTTTGTATCATGCTTGGTGTGATTATAATTACTTTAAACTTGGTCCAATTAGAGAAAGATAAATAGAATTGCCACCGAGGGATAGGTGAGGTATAATTGAGATTTACCTGCCTGCAGGATGGACGGGGGGTATTGTGTTCAATCCCCGCAGAGATCATTGGCAAGATTTGGTCAACAAATCTTGTTTACGTGCAACAGGCGTGAGGAACTGCCGTTAGTTGTAAAATACGTTCTGGTTTTAATTGTTCATATAATCATTTTTAATGTACTGATACGTGGTTAGTAAAAATAAGTGTTGTGGCTGGTAATCATGTAGCATCTTTTGTTCCCATAGATTTTGTCTTGGGTTACAATATAACACTGTGGTCAAACCTTGTAGCCCCCTTTACAGCCATTTCAATTTATTTGCTTGTAATAATATCTCCAATGACAACGCACGAATATCTAATCTGATGGTTCTTTGATTTAAATCAATATCTTTTTGTCATCTCGTCCGTTTAGAACATCTAGAGTATACCTCAAAGTAATGGCATCAAAATAACCTCGTTCTAGCTAGTGTTAGAATTTTTTCACGAGTTCTAATGCACAACAGTGTCCATCGGTTAACCAAGGAAGAAAAAACTGCAAAGAAAAATATCAGGTACAATATATACAGTAGTATAGCATAGGTAACAACCATCAATTTTACATGTGATATATATATATATATATATATATATATATATATATATATATATATGTATATATATATATGTATATGTATATATATATATATATATATATATATATATATATATATATATATATATATATATATATATATATATATATATATATATATATATGGTAGGTTGTGCTCCACTTTGATGCCCGGGCTTTCAGCATAGAGATCCCAGATGTTCCTTTAAGAACCAGTAGGAGCTCACTGCTGACGACTTAGATAGCTAAACGTAGCCTCTGGTAGCTAGTAGCTACTATAGACTATAGTAGCAACTACGTGTTGTAGTCTCTATTGCCTCGGTAGCGACTAGCCTTGTGTTTCCTGTGAGCTGGCTTACAAGGGTACAACCACTGCGATTTAAATTATGTTCCCCTGGGTCTGTAGTCTTTGCTGACCGATACAACCACTGCCAACCTGGTTCTGTGGTTGTAGCTGACCGATACAACCACTGCCAAACTGGCTCTGTGGTTGTAGCTGACCGATACAACCACTGCCAAACTGGCTCTGTGGTTGTAGCTGACCGATACAACCACTGCCAACCTGGTTCTGTGTAGCTGACCGATACAACCACTGCCAACCTGGTTCTGTAGTCTTAGCTTACCGATACAACCACTGCCAACCTGGTTCTGTGTAGCTGACCGATACAACCACTGCCAACCTGGTTCTGTGGTTGTAGCTGACTGATACAACCACTGCCAACCTGTTTCTGTGGGACCGATACAACCACTGCCAACCTGTTTCTGTGGGACCGATACAACCACTGCCAACCTGGTTCTGTGTAGCTGACCGATACAACCACTGCCAACCTGGATCTGTGGTCTTAGGTGACCGATACAACCACTGCCAACCTGGTTCTGTGTAGCTGACCGATACAACCACAGCCAACCTGGTTCTGTGGTTGTAGCTGACCGATACAACCACTGACAACCTGGTTCTTTGTAGCTGACCGATACAACCACTGCCAACCTGGATCTGTGGTCTTAGGTGACCGATACAACCACTGCCAACCTGGTTCTGTGGTTGTAGCTGACCGATACAACCACTGCCAACCTGGTTCTGTGGTTGTAGCTGACCGATACAACCACTGCCAACCTGGTTCTGTGGTTGTAGCTGACCGATACAACCACTGCCAACCTGGTTCTCTGGTCTTAGCGATACAACCACTGCCAACCTGGTTCTGTGTAGCTGACCTATACAACCACTGCCAACCTGGTTCTGTTGTTGTAGCTGACCGATACAACCACATCCATCTAACATGTGTTCACCTGGTTCTGTGGTTGTACCTGACCGATGAACACCATGTCAGGTGGAAGAGAAACAAATTTCTTGATGATTTTCGCAGACCGTGCTGAGAATTTTTTTTTATCGAATGTAAGGAAAGGTTCATGAATTGTCCAGATGTGAAACAGCGAAAAACCAAGTCAAGATATTTTTACTATGCCCTCAATATGTAACGGACGTTTTAAGAATTTCGCTACAGCGACTTAACTCTGTTTACCGTCATAACCAATTAACAATCGATTGGAATAGCATCCAAAGTATTCAAAAGTTATATGGTACAAGTCATTAAAAACAAGTGAATAATTCCAACCCAACAAGTTACATACTTGAAACAAAACCTTGTTGTCCCGTAGCATTTGGATACTAGCAGCATTCAGCTTTGTATCAACATATATCATGGTACGTCTATCCGATTTGATGCGAGCAAACTTACATGTAGCGTCATGTTGTTGTCTTGGGGGTTCGGTGATGTGAGAAGTGGTCAAGGTCTACCAAACAACCTGATCAATCGTAAAGTCATCAACTCAATTATCGTGATGAAACACACGCTTCTAGGTCTTTTAGCGAACACGAGGTACGGATACAAAATTGGGAATTTCACAGAATAATAACACATATACATTCCCATATTCAAACATGCTCACATACTAACATATTTGCACATAGACGCATACACAAAGATATTGAAACATACGCGTATACTAAAATATTTAAACATACATTTAAACATAATTAAACAAGTCATTCAAATATCTGCATCATTTTTCTTATCAAAGTTCTCTGCATGTCATGTTGCTATAGAAACGTGTAAGCATCCTGTATGTTTAACTGGTTCCTGTTAGCAGCCTACCAGCGCCATCTTTAATGTTAAATAAAGTGATATTTGGAAATCTGTTTTTACACTCGCTGTATGCCGGGAAATATTTTTATCTTTCAAAAATTGACATCACGTGATTTTCTCAGGAGACATTCGTATTTATTTTACATCGAACTGTAAAGGAGAAGTTCATCCTGGGTCAGAAAATTACTTTAACATTTGCCCGTAGATACGGAACAGCGTTTGGATCATTCTAGAAGTTTGTTTTGATATTTGATAAACTTTCGCTCCGGTCGGAATGGAAAACTTCGTCAACTTTAAATTGATTGGTTTATTTTTTTCAGTTTTCTATACATTTTTGTAAAGTAAAAAAAAACAACTATTAAAACATAATTTGATTTTTTTTTCTTTTAAGGTATGTCCCTTTTTTAAAAATTTGAAATAAAGATATAACGGAAAAGCTTTTGGTGGAGTTTTCAATGACATCATTTCTACAACATTGATATTAATCGATCGATAATAACAGTGGCGTCAAATGGGATCATGAACAAGTATCTCGCAACATCAAAAATAAGATTACATCAAGAACATCAAAATGCAACATTAACAATAGTTGAATATGAACAGTTAAAATTAACAAATCCACAATTGAGAAAAAGTGAAGAAAAGAAATTGTAAAAATTAACTGAAACTCAAATTTTAAAGACCCATTAACTAAACAAGTGGTAAAAGTAAGTTAACTCAAAAATAACTATTGAAATGTGCAGATACTAAAATGGTAAGCAACTTGTATTTACTCAATTTACCAGAATGTTAGTCCTTGTTTATTACACTTTGAAGTTTCAATCAAGGACAGCAAGTATGAGCTACTGCATCTTATCAATGAATGACGTAACTGGAATATAGCCATCTGTACAATTAGTGGGGACGTGTATAACTGTGACAACAGACTGTCCCTATAAGAATAATCCCTTTATCATGTTAGTGTTTTTGACTGCAAGGATCATCCATCGGCTATCAACAACAAGTTGGCTTCTTAGATCTTGTTCTATCATTGATCATCTCTTCTTTGCCTGTGAAATTTGTACTATCAGGCAGAGGCGTAGCTAGGGGAGGGCGGGGAGGGCGGCCGCCCCGGGCGCCGACCCTAGGGGGGCGCCAAAAGGGGTAGAAAAAAAATTAAAAACTCATTTTAAGCTGCAGTTTTGAATTATAAACGGTCAAAGTAAAGAAATTTAACGGCTTTGCATACTGATTTAATTGTTTTCTACCTTGATTGTGTAACTGTAAAACGTATATCTTTAAGAAATAGTGACCGGAAAAACCGCTTTCCAGCTCTCCTAGATGGGGAGGGGGGGAGGGGGCGCTTTTTCGAAGACTAAAATCGGAAAAATTCACACCGGATTTAGGAATAAATAACCGATATCACTCAGAAAAGAAACCCATTGAACTAAAGCGTATTTTACGATTGTGTAACATAAAAAAGTTAGTGACGTTTAAAATCCGTTCTACAATTTTGTCCAAGATGGTGGGGCGCTTTTTCACTAACAAAAACCGCAGGATTTGGACTAGATCGGTTACTAGAAAACTCTTTTAACACTTAGAAAAGAAACCAATTGTAATAACACTTAATGTACGATTTAACTACCCAGTTTTGCTAAGTAATAACGCGACTAGTTCTTTGTGCGATTCTTACGATTCTCTCAACTTCATCGTGAGAGATCAGATACTTTTACTTGATTGCATTACATCTTGCCTGGATCACTGCATTAAAGAGAAATAAATATAACGGATTCTTGTATCGCTATCCGATCAGTAAAAAACAGACTGTCGGAGCGGGTGGATGGGAAGCGACACTCTTTGCCAAAATTTTAAGAGAGAAGAAAATTAGTACATTGTACTGATTATTACTTTGTTCAACCTAACTGATAATTCAAAATTGCAATATTGGCCTACTATTATCGAAATTGTTCTAAAGACACGACCAAAAGTAGACCAAATAAGGGTTGCACCTTCTACAAAATACATTCTAAACCAGTGGTTCTTATCTTTTTGGAGTACCAAACCCCACCAGTTTCATATACGCAATCACCGAACCCGTCTTAATAGTTGTATCATCCACAATGACAAAATCCGATCGTGAATCATATGAGTCGGCTGTGTGTCTTGACCTCCGCGGAAGCACTGATACTGAATTACTGAACCTCTCGGGTTCGATGGAGCCCACTGTTCTAAGCTCTTTTGATTTTCTACTTTTTATTCGTTTCGGCATTTTAAGGGGAATTTAATTGGCGTCCAGTGAAGTTTTAGGGAACAACAATCAGCGTAATTGTTAATTTTTTCCAGACTGTAGCACACACAAACATATATATATATATATATATATATATATATATATATATATATATATATATATATATATATATATATATATATAGGGGGAGGGCGCCAAACTGACAGTCGCCCCGGGCGCCGGGAGGTGTCGCTACGCCTCTGCATCAGGTGGTCTCCATACATACTAACATATTATTTAGGTATTTTTAAAATATAAAGGTTACAAACTCTGCTCATATTAAAAAAAACTATCAATCAATTAAAGTTTTTTTTCCATTAAAAATTGTCAAAATATTCTGTATTTGTATAATAAATAATTAATAACATCAAATATTGTACACTAGCTATATGAAAAAGACTAGTAATCAAAGTACTGCTACCATTTATTTTATTTATAGCAATTATCTTTATAAATATATATTGAGATGAGCAAGAGCAATCACTCTAGCCAATGAGGTCATGTTTGTTTTTTGTTTTTAGCAACAACAGCACACAAGTGGTTACTCAAGAAAATATTTTATCTAGAATGGTCAATGTGTAATATTAGTAGAACGTATTTGAAGAAAGATTATATGGATTAAGCATGCATTATTAAATAATCGATACACTCTTATAAAACCTACTACATGTTAATTAAAACTAAACTTTATATTAACTAAATACAATAAAGTAGTTATTTAAATATTAATTTAGAAAATAGTTTAACTTAATGTTTTAAATTTAAATTTTAAAATACTTATATTGAACAAATTAAATGTTAACCAAAACCAATTTTTATTTCGTTATAAACACAATGTTTAATTTTTGACTATTTTGGGAATAAAGTTAGAGTTGTTTCCTATTGTGTTAGTTGTCTCCCTTTTGTTTGGCAATCAAGAACTAGTTCTCTTTCTCATGCACGCAGATTTTTACTTTCTCGTATACAGAGTATAGAGGAAGTATTGTAATCGTGCACGAAAATCACATGAAATTTTGACGGTTTTCACCGTTTTACACCTCAGCACTTCATCATAATCGGGGTGTAGGGGACTTATTTTAATCAGGCAACAGAGACGCCAATAAACACGGTTACTGATGCAGCAAAATTTTTTGAAATGTAACACAGCCATTAATAAAACATCACTATTAATGAACATAAAAAATTACACTTACACATAAAAACATAAAAAATTGTATTTACTAAAAAAAAAAAATATTCAACAAACTAGCATTAAAAATCTGACATTCTGTATGTGTCAAATGTAAAAAGAAATTATTGCAACCGAAGATAATTTTAATCGATGAGCGATTTTTTTCTAACCAACTTGGTTCACTCAAGTAAAGCTTTCAAGGGACAATGTAGCGATAGTTGGATATCGTTGGATATATTTGGATATAGTTGGATATAGTGGATATAGTTGGATGTAGTTGAATATAGTTGGATATAGTTGGATATAGTGGATATAGTTGGATGTAGTTGGATATAGTTGGATATAGTTGGATATAGTTGGATATAGTTGGATATAGTTGGATATCGTTGGATATCGTTGGATATCGTTGGATATAGTTGGATATAGTTGGATATCGTTGGATATCGTTGGATATAGTTGGGTATAGTTGCATATATAGTTGGATATCGTTGGATATCGTTGGATATAGTTGGATATAGTTGGATATAGTTGGATATCGTTGGATTTAGTTGGATATAGTTGGATATAGTTGGATATAGTTGGATATAGTTACATATATAGTTGGATATAGTTGGATATAGTTGGATATCGTTGGATATAGTTGGATATAGTTGGATATAGTTGGATATAGTTGGATATAGTTGGATATAGTTGGATATAGTTGGATATAGTTGGATATAGTTGGATATAGTTGGATGTAGTTGGATGTAGTTGGATATAGTTAGGTGTAATCGGATGATTGTTGACAAGTACGACATGACAGGTTATAAATAGCACAGTGATTTGATACAAATTGTCTAAGTTGTTTGACTGGCATTTAATCAATATTTGGTGAAATCATGACATAATTACTTTACATTGAAATCTTCAGGTATTTTTTGCTGGCTATAAATAGCTTTGTGTGTCTAAACTTTGACTTTACAGCTGATTTTCAGGTCATCAGACAGTAACATATTAATCTAATTAATTAATCTAAGCATATCCCAAACATCACAAAAATCAGACTATGACATATTAATCTAATATAATGAGTACCAAGACCATAACACTTAAACATACAATCACAAATATGCTCAAACGGGCACTAACTTACACTAAACACATACTCGCATAAAAATCAATCACACAAACATCAACCATCAACACATACAAGCAAGTACGTTTACACATCTTCTGAAACACACACACACACAAATATCAGCATATTTGATAATACGACACATACACACACGTCAACTTACACTCAAATACATATATTTCACACAAAACCACGATCACAAAGAGGCACGAACGCATTAACACAAACACTCGCAAATTAACATTTGAACACACACTTTAGAGGAAACGCACACAGTCTGATGCAAACACACACACGATATCACAAACACAAACAATAATACAAACTCACAATATCACAAACGCACACAATATCACAAACGCACACAATAACACACTAACACATACACACACGCACATACCTACAATTAAAGAACCTGCACCAAGATATAGATGGGGACTGGGGTTCTAGATTTTTTTAAAAAGGAAGACAATTCCATCGTATATGCCCAATTGTCGGTTATTTCAGCTGTATAGTTGGATATAATTTCTGTTCATCCACTAGATACAGGTCACGTGATATGCATGGATGAATTATTTCAGTTTTCTTTGTGTTGTTAATCAGGGAATAAATTTTTCACGAAATACGTTAGTCGAAGCTTTATTTTATTTCCCATTCATTTTAAATTGAATGAGAGGTGGGGACGTGGGTAGGGAGAGGTTGTGGTGTTTTGTTTTAATTAAGTTTCTGTTTTTTAATTAAGTTAGTGAGGTCACGTCAACCTTATGAAGAATTTTTGACCTGGCTGTTTATTGTTGATAAACTAAACGTGCATGTTAAGGCGTGGTTTGGGTTGGGGTTTGTGGTTTTATATTTCACGTTATTATGTCAGTCGTCACCTTGTCTTGTTTAGTGTCACGTTGTTGAGTAGGATGTCACGTTGTGATGTGACATTCATGTTGTACCTTTGATGTCTTGTATGTCAAATGATGGTGAAGGTTACGTTGTAGTTTTAGATGTCACATATCCCGTCAGTTAAGTACAAATGTCATATCCCGTCAGTAAAGTACAGATGTCACATCCCGTCAGTTAAGTACAGATGTCACACATCCCGTCAGTTAAGTACAGATGTCACACATCCCGTCAGTTAAGTACAGATGTCACATATCCCGTCAGTTAAGTACAGATGTCACATCCCGTCAGTTAAGTACAGATGTCACATCCCGTCAGTTAAGTACAGATGACACATATCCCGTCAGTTAAAAGCAAATGTCATATCCTGTCAGTTAAGTACAGATGTCACATATCCCGTCAGTTAAGTACAGATGTCACATATCCCGTCAGTTAAGTACAGATGTCACATCCCGTCAGTTAAGTACAGATGACACATATCCCGTCAGTTAAAAGCAAATGTCATATCCCGTCAGTTAAGTACAGATGTCACATCCCGTCAGTTAAGTACAGATGTCATATCCCGTCAGTTAAGTAGAGATTCACATATCCCGTCAGTTAAGTACAGATGTCATATCCCGTCAGTTAAGTACAGATGTCATATCCCGTCAGTTAAGTAAAGATGTCACATATCCCGTCAGTTAAGTACAGATGTCACATATCCCGTCAGTTAAGTACAGATGTCACATCCTGTCAGTTAAAAGCAAAAGTCATATCCCTTCAGTTAAGTACAGATGTCACATATCCCTTCAGTTAAGTACAGATGTCATATCCCGTCAGTTAAGTACAGATGTCATATCCGGTCAGTTAAGTAAAGATGTCACATATCCCGTCAGTTAAGTACAGATGTCATATCCCGTCAGTTAAGTAAAGATGTCACATATCCCGTCAGTTAAGTACAGATGTCACATATCCCGTCAGTTAAGTACAGATGTCACATCCTGTCAGTTAAAAGCAAAAGTCATATCCCTTCAGTTAAGTACAGATGTCACATATCCCTTCAGTTAAGTACAGATGTCATATCCCGTCAGTTAAGTACAGATGTCATATCCGGTCAGTTAAGTAAAGATGTCACATATCCCGTCAGTTAAGTATAGATGTCACATCCTGTCAGTTAAGTACAGATGTCACACATCCCGTCATAAATTACAGATGTCACATATCCCGTCAGTTAAGTATAGATGTCACATCCCGTCAGTTAAGTACAGACCCTTAAATTTGGCTAAGAATAAAAATTTCTACCCAATTTTTCCGTCTAAGCGTGTCAAACATTCCTCATTAATCTGTCTTTAAAACTCTAAACCTAACCTAAATTAAACGTGAACTCCCCACAAGGAATGTCCGCTAGTGTCGTCATCCCAGCTAATGTAAGCAGGAAATCTGTTCACCCATCTAGAAAATATTGAAAGCACCAGTGGAGAGGGTGGGGGAGGGGGTGGGGGTGGACTGACTGATTCAGCTTTAGACCAACAAGACACCCTCGCCATTAGCATATCACATTACCACGGTATAGCCTCGACCAAAGTAACTTCCAAGTGGGAACTCCCTCTACGAGTCGGTTAGGTCTTTTATAATGAACTCTTCTCAATTGTTGTTTTGTTGCTATGGATACTGGTGTTAGGATGAACATAAAGATGGCTGTTGATTGCATGCTATCGACTAGGCTTGGTAATAGGAATAAAATAAAAGTTGACTTTTCACTGTGTTATTTTTTATCATTTGCTACGGTTATGGTTTGGCTTTAGTGAAGATTCTAGATCTAGGGTGGGATAAAAATAATTTTAGACGTAGCTTATTTTATATTGAGTCCTACACGATGTAAAAACGTGTCTGTGAGTGCTTGCCTCAACAGGGCTAATAATTGCAAAACATTGTGGTGCTTCTAGAACTCTCTGGTTCTTGAATATCTACCTCACACTATGATAGTTCTAAAATTTTCTGTTTAAATTCCTGCTACAACTTTAATTGTTCAGTATCTAAAGCCTCCAATGGGAATCCTTTCCATGCTGACAACCCAAGTGTTAGACTGGACTATTATTTATTTTACGTTTGCCGGTCGTCCATACTGTCTTAAATTTACTCACCAGCTAAACGAACTATTTTGTAATAAGATTCTATGTGTCTAGGGATCGTTGACGATTCTTTTATCAACAGCTGGTGTTTTTATCTAGTAACTAAATGTAACACTATAGTGGGCAGTCAGCTGACCACCCTTCAAGTTCGTAGCTCTAAGAGCAAGCATGCTGTGTAATGTGCCAGACAAAAAGCTGCACCACAAAGTACCACCACTGACAAACTCGGCTCATTAGACCTCTACTCTCGCACCCAACATTGCTCTAGCGTATCCCCGGTTTTTTTTCTTTTCTGGGTGTCCTTAGCAACCAGTCGAGTCCTTTGTTGATGTTCAGTTCATTAAACATGGGGTAGTTATAGAAAGACCACCAGAGTTTGTCTCTAAACAAAACTAAACTTTGTTGATCTGACAACCTTGAGTCTCCTACATGAAAGTGCCTGTCTGTAGCCAACTATTTACAACAACAGTTTTCTACTCATCGCCGTTGTGTATCTTCTCTTATATAGTATGACCTATCGACTCACACCTTGACTTGTTACATATGGACTGTGTCAAGCTTTCTTTTTTCTTTTTCTTCGTTCTTAATTTTAGTGATGTAAGGCATCCCCTCCAACACAATTAAGTATACGTGTCAACTGGTTATACGCACATTGAGGCAAATGTGTGTCTCGATACGGTCTGTGTCAAGTTTTAAAATGTGTATGTGATGACTCTCCTGACGTATGTATCTGTTGTTGTTTAACAGTTCGAAGTGGCTGTTTTGTATCCGTGGTTTGTTCACTCAATCATAACGTTAAATAATGTAATGATTCCTGACAATAGAAAAACATGTAGGCCTACAACTTATTGAGGTCATTGTTTGATGTGTTCACAGTTTGTTTGAGAAAATGTTTAAGGAACAGCTACTGATCGTGTACCGTGTGAGAGATGGCAGGGGCGGTAATCGTGTACCGTGTGAGAATTCGCAGGGGCAGTAATCGATGGGTACCGCGAACGATAGTCGATACTTAGCAGACTATTAGACAGTCTTCTTAGAAACTTTTTTTTTTGTGGACGCCAATTTTAGCGTTTAATTCCCGGACTACCAACATCATCCCCTCACCCCCCACCCCCCCCATGGGAGGAGATAAAAGCCCTGGTACCCTAAAGACGCGCCCAGAACGATTGAAGCAATCATGGCTCGGGTCTTGTTTACACCAACGTTTAGAGGCTATTCACGATGGCCGAAACCAGACAGACACGACTTTCAAAAAACCTTAGCTGGCCTTCGCTCTGTCCTGTAGATAACACGGACACCTCGCAAACTACCAGCTGGCCTGTGTCAACACCCGTAACGGATACATATCCAAATGAAACTGTAAATGTTCTTGAAAGTGGAAGAAAAATCGGAGATGTGTTACAAAAGGAGAGAACTGTCCCTGTACCTGTAAGTACACTCTTCAAAAAAATTACGCTTACGGGGTCCGCACCTGGGCGGCATCCCAAAAACACGCTACGTGTGTTGATTAAAGGAAAAAAAGAACGTCGACTCGACGAATTTATCTTAGAAGACTTGTTTACTTGTGAATTGAACATTAACCGTTCACAAATTATTAATGTCTACAACTTAGGGAAACCAAGCGAATGGTATATCTCACTGAAATCTGATGAAATCTATAACTCTCTACATCTGGTAGTAATTTGCGAACACTCAGATTATTGTAGCAGCATGTTGCTGTTACATGTTGATAAAAATGGTCAGAGGGGTCACCTAAAGTGGGTACCTCCTACCATTACTCAGAATATGATCAACAAAATTATGATTGAAATATCCGAGCCAGATACAATCGTGTCAACTTTAAAAATTGGCAAAAGCGACAAGTGGGCAGTCGATTTTTGCCCAAACGCTCCCCTAAAGGACCTACCCCACTATATTGATCTTGAAATTGGAGGAGAAACTTACACCCTGCTATTACAACTAAACGGCAGGAGATCGATATGCCCCCTTTGTGGCACGACCAAACATGGACCGGCCGCCTGCCGAAGCCCCTATGTAAGGGAGAGAGACAATATAAATATAGACAACGATGGAAATTATTACGACAATGATCTACTTATTGACGACAGCGAAGATGTGTCTGACGACGCCGCTGAAATTGAACCAGCCCAAGAATCAGCTACAACTACAGCCCCTACCGAACATGAAAATCAACAAAGTAGAACACCTATTCTCAACACTACAGTTTAGTGACCATACAGCAGTCCTGACAACTTTAAAAAACGAACAAATACAAAACAAACCAAAACACAACACATATTGGAAATTCAATAATACACTCTTACTAGACGAGCGCTACATTAACATTATAAAGGACTTAATAAAATTTTACACGCAGTCATCACCAAAATTTAACAAAATCCAACATTGGGAAGATTTAAAACAAGACATTAAGCGGGTATCTATCCAATATGCATGTAGCATTAATAGCGTAAGGACCCACATAGAAACTAAATTAGAAAAACAATTAAGTATACTGAAAGGAATCAACAACAACAAAGAACAAATAGACGCAACAGAAACAGAACTTTCTAAAATGCAAGAGCACAAATATAGAGGGGCGCAAATTAGAAGTAGAATCGAACAAATAGGCTCGGAAAATCCCACACACCACACCTTAATTTTAGAACAAAGCTTTCAGAGGGCAAAACAAATCACACATCTCATAGATAACAACAACCAAGAGACGACTGACCCTGAAAAAATTCAATCAATATTTAGAGACTATTATACGCAACTATATAAGTTCGAAGAGACAAACATAGACATACAAGACAAATTCCTTAAGTTTATTAAACCATTACATGACAGCGACAAAATTAATATTGACACCCCCTTTCAGCCAGTCGACATAACCAAAGCCATACTGAAATCAAATTCAAATAAATCGCCAGGGCCGGACGGCCTGACAAGCGAATTTTTTAAAGCCTTTTCAACCGACCTAATTACTCTCCTTTTAGCTACCTTTAGAGAAATGTTTCTGCTAGAACAATGCCACGAAAATTTCAACAGATCATACATAACATTAATACGCAAACCCAAAACCGATCCTAAACTAACCCAAAACTATAGACCTATTTCTCTCCTAAACACTGATTACAAAATCCTATCCAAAGCTCTAGTCTCCAAAATTGAACCGCACTTGCATAAAATTATAAATGTAGACCAACAATGCAACATCACAGGTAGGAACATACAAAATCACATTCACTTAATTAGAGACATCATCCACTACACACACGAGAAAAACACACAAGCATGCATACTCAGTTTAGATCAAGAAAAAGCCTTCGACCGGGTAGCTCACAAATACCTTCACAAAATCTTAGAAGCAAACAATTTAGGACAATACTTTACGACATGGATAAAAATAATCTATTTTAATGCACATAGTCACTTACTGATAAACCATAATATTTCCCAACCCTTTAGAATAAATAAATCAGTCAGACAAGGTTGTCCCCTATCTCCAATCCTTTATATACTAACACTCGAACCCCTTTTAGAATGCATTAGAAACACTAGAGACATTAGAGGAATCGACATCCCAAATCAATTAAACAAAAAAATTCTAGCGTACGCTGATGATACAGCTTTTACGCTCCAAACCGAAAAATCTATCATACTAATAACAGACATTTTCCTTGACTTTGGGCTGGGCAGCGGGTCAAAAATTAACCTAACGAAAACCAAAATTATGGGACTTGGACGGTGGATCAACAAACTCAATTACCCACTAAACATGCTAGGTACCAACAAACTAAAACTTTACGGCATAACCCACTATAGTAACCCACACACCAACAACGATGATGAATGGAAACAAGTATTAAGCAAAATCCAAAACACCATAGCACTTTATAAATTTAGCTCAACAACAATTTTTGCTAGGTCATCTATAATTAATAGGTATGTCATCCCCAAAATCACCTATATAGCCACGGCTAAAACAATCCCAAAGCCAACAATTAAACATCTGAATAAAATCATTAGAGAGTACATATTTCAGACCACAATTTCAAACATTAGCCACAACACTTTAGTACAAAACAAACTTCATGGAGGAATAAACCTGCACGATATACAGACCAAAATCAATACATTCAGACTAACACACATTAGCAGAATAATTAGCCAACCAAACTTTCACCCTCTAGCTCACTACTATATAGGCATTCAGCTAAACAAACTTACAAAACTCAATAATACAACCCCACATTACATAGGAGGAAAACACAGTCCCTTTTACACAGAATGTTTACAAATATTAAAAAACAATGAAAAACTTGTTCACAAAAAGTCACAAAACATTTACAAAAAGTTAGTGCAAAAGCTCTCAACTCCACTATACAACAGAATTCAATGGTGTCGGAAATACGCTCTAACAGACACAATGGACACCTTCAGAAACCTACACCTCAAAACCATCACACCCAAAGCCAGGGAAATAACTTACAGACTCATCTACAATTCAACACCCCTAGCAAAACAACAGAAACCATTTTGCCCACTATGCAGACAAAACACACCCGAAACCGAAACGCACATCTATTTAGAATGCCCCACCATACAAAACATGAAAAAGACGCTAGAAAACAAAATAATAAAAAACGGGACCTACAATATCGATATAGTCATAACTCTAAACAAAATCCCAATACAAAGAGATAGGACGGACCTAGAGCAAAAAGCAAGGACGGTAGCTATATATAGACAGACTATTTGGAACAGCAGAATAAAAGCAAAACACGACAAGGTACAGTTCACGGGACACGTACTAGACTTGATTTATCGTAGACGACTCGACAATGACAGCAGTCAAACACATATACCATAACTAACAACACTGTTATGAGTCCAACCCCCCCCCCCCCTCGTCCCACCGCTAGTGGGTATCTACCCCACCCCCTCCTGCCCTACACCTGAACTGTGACAGCGTGTACTGCCCCTCCGCAGCTCCCCTCCCCCCCCCCCCCTGAACTGGGACACAATGCATCAGTCCCACCTAGCATTTGCTGGCGCCCGTCCCTCCCCCTCGCTGGAATGCTGGGGTCATGCAGGGGTTAAGGAACCCAGGGTCAAGCTTGGGCCAGAAAGATAGGACAGTTGAACGTTAGGCTGGTTAGAATGTAGTCGTGTTTTTTTGTGTTCTTGTAAAGTGTGGTAGGGCTGGCCCCTATTAGGCCAGCCACAATTAATGAACTAGTTCTGCTTCCTTAGACGATAGTAAGACTACCATATAGGGTGTAGTTCCATTATCTATGTTATTAAAGTTGTTCAGCTGAAATTGTGTTGGTGTCTTCTTCAACAATCAAGTAATATACAGTGTCTAATTCGCCACACAACTGTTTAACCTCTCACTGCAGTCATCACCACCATCAATACCAACCACACAGATGACATCGTTTCATAACATTTGGTGGAGCAGCAAAACGACCTTATTACATTTTGGTGGAGTAGCAAAAAGGACATTCATAATATTCGGATCAAGGAGCAAAACTATCTAACAGCGAACCGACTTACAATATTTTGATAGAGCAGCTAAAATTATTCATAACATTTTTGGTTGAGTAGCAAACTGACTGTTAAAGAACGTCGGAACAGTGTAAAAGAACTTTGCGAAAATATATTGTGAATTTTTTTTTTTAAGTTTCGGTGATTCTCGAAGAGGTACAGATCTATTATTTTTTTGTCACGCCACTGCCACACACCGTCTCTGTTTATCGTCAAGCTCGTTTTTGTCAAGTTCTACGTAGATCTACATAAGTTGGAACTGTGGTTTCAAAACCCGTGTGACAGAACTGTCACTGTTAGTCTATTTTCAAGTTTGGTGCAGCTGTTTCTGAGAAAACATGAATTAGGATTTTCATTAGCTTGGACTACCTACTTTAATTGCCTTTGGTGACTTGTTAGAATTGAAGAATTTATTTTTCCAAAATTGAAGTAAGTTACAGTGATTAGTAAGAGTGACTACTGACTAAATCGTCATTGTTTATTGTCTAATGACATCTGAACTGTTATTATATGAAGTACCCCTCCACCCATGATGATGTGAAACATCCCTACACCCCTGATGTCCCGTGATGATATGGAGTATTCGTGTACCCCTAATGACGATATGAAGTAATGAAGTACCCTTACACCCATGATGTCAAAACGAAGTGTTCATATGTCGATGTCATCCCACAGCAGTTCCAGATGTCCAAGCCGACGAATGTAGATTTAGAAATGTTAAGCTCCAATTTGTTGTAACAATAATAAAAGGCGTTGTTCCTCTTCTGTAAGTCGTATGCCAAAGTCCAGCAGTCAGTTAAGTCTATAATTCTTTTGTTTAGGTCAATTAGCTGCATTTGTTAGAAGTCATAGAAGTTTGCATTTAAGGATTGTTTGTTGAATTTTTTTATATATTGAATTTTGTTCTAGAGATAGGTTGTTTACGTTTAACCAGCGCACTTATTATCATTTCTGTCTTCATTTATTTGATAGGCCTGTTAAAGCTTATATAACAATCATAACTTTTATAACCTTATTTTTTTCAAAAATGTACTAATATTAACAGGTTGACAAACTGTTTAAATAACGAGATGCCTATGATATACACTATCCTTGGAGGATTTATTTTCTTAATCGTGTGATGATTGAACCCTGTAGCTTAGAGTTATTGTTTTTTTATGTTGTGAAATTTTGAGGCGGTCAATCGATCCACTTACATGACGGTAAGCTTGCGACGGTTGAGTTACCGCTAGATAGCTAGATAGGACGATGATGTGTGAAGCGGTCAATCGTTCCACTTACTTGACGGTAAGCTTGCGACGGTTGAGTTTCCGCTAGATAGATAGATAGGACAAGAATGAGATGATGTTTAGAGACTGACGATGCAGTCTATGCTTTTAATGGGTTTTTAATGATGGTATATCGATGTGTTGCCGAGTATATCTTGTCTATTGATTTTTTGGGTTTTGTTGGAAAATATTCCTCTAAGATATTTTGTATGTTGTAGAGAAACTAATTATAATTGTGGCCATATTACTTAGTTTTACCAACCTGAGAAGTTTTATCTAATTATATAGGAGAAATAATGTGTTGCTTGTGGTATATTTATGATTACTTAACCTTATTAATTATGCTGAAATTTAAGATGTATAACCATTTTTTCCCCATTAGGTACATATTGTCGTACAGTTTAGAGAAAAAATATTACTGAAATAGATGATATGGAAGAGTTCATTTTATATGCTATAGTGATAAAGTCTAGACACGAACTATATAATGTTGTACAAACTACTTTAGATTTAGCATTACTCAGTAGCATTTATTATTGAACTTTGTTAGCTGTTGATTGTTTAGAGTTTAGACACAGTAATTACTTTTTATCGTACTAAGATGTTTGAAGTGTTGCTTTCCTACATATGTTATTACTGCTCTTAGTGTATTAGTTTGTAGTTTGTTGCATGTGATAGATCATGTATGTAGAGTGTAAGCCTCGCTGGCTTTGCCAGCTTGTCAAAGGAGAGGGGAGATGTTATGAGTCCAACCCCCCCCCCCCCCTCGTCCCACCGCTAGTGGGTATCTACCCCACCCCCTCCTGCCCTACACCTGAACTGTGACAGCGTGTACTGCCCCTCCGCAGCTCCCCTCCCCCCCCCTGAACTGGGACACAATGCATCAGTCCCACCTAGCATTTGCTGGCGCCCGTCCCTCCCCCTCGCTGGAATGCTGGGGTCATGCAGGGGTTAAGGAACCCAGGGTCAAGCTTGGGCCAGAAAGATAGGACAGTTGAACGTTAGGCTGGTTAGAATGTAGTCGTGTTTTTTTGTGTTCTTGTAAAGTGTGGTAGGGCTGGCCCCTATTAGGCCAGCCACAATTAATGAACTAGTTCTGCTTCCTTAGACGATAGTAAGACTACCATATAGGGTGTAGTTCCATTATCTATGTTATTAAAGTTGTTCAGCTGAAATTGTGTTGGTGTCTTCTTCAACAATCAAGTAATATACAGTGTCTAATTCGCCACACAACTGTTTAACCTCTCGCTGCAGTCATCACCACCGCCACCATCAAAACAAAGCACACAGATGACTCATTTCGTAACAAACACCAAAACGTAAAGAACGTATTACACTGCTTTTGCCACCTGGAACGCCTAATCGAACTGACACATCCCCCTTTCATCACACCCTCTCCGCCCCAATCCCTAAACCTCATGATCCCAATATCAAATTTCCCCTCAAAACTGCATCCCCTCGTCCTATGAAGTACTATGTTAAACAGTGACAATGATGTATTATCCAAATACATTTCTAACAACATCAATGTAACCCCCACCCCCCAACCCCCATGTCCCCACTTTGTGTCGCATCATTTATCATTTGGCATTTCATTTACCTATTGTTGCTTTTAGTGTATTGTTTAATTTATAAAGCTTACAAACATTGTAAAGCTATCATTTGTTACTATATTACTATTATCATATATGTAAGGTACTTTGGTCCACAACGTACAAATGACCCCAATGACCAGTACTCCTTTTGTATTCATTGTATTATCACCAAATTCACACTTACAGTTGTTTCGTTAACTTTACTAACTCTTTTATGTGAACACCCTTTTTTTTTTATCTATAAAACTTCACTGTATCCCTACACGTGATAGCTACACGCCTACACACCCCTAACCTGTCGGTACTAAACATTCATCTAAACATAAACACCGACTCGAACATAACAACCTTTCACCCTCCCACTAATTCGCTCACACAGCAATCTGTTCGTCAAACCCTCCCCCCCCCCCCCCACCCACACACACTACAAATGGAAACACCTCAGCAGTCAGATAACACAGCACAAAATTTGACGCTTGGCTTGCCTTAAAACACGCAGTCACCCTCTCCACGCCTCGTCAGACACATCTACCCACTCCCCCCTCTCCCCCTCTATCCACTTACCCTCAGACATGAAAACACCACTTTCCCTTTAACTGTTCCAACGACCCCACCACCCACCCCAACATCAATTTCGAATATCTATTCATTTACTTTTTAAAGTTCTAAATCTTGTTTCTTTCCCCTCCTTTTTTACACAGCAACCTTTTGAAAACTCAATGCGACCAGTACATAAATAAACACTCTTTTAACTAGTCAACTTAATTTGTTTCCCTACATTGAAAATGCTCCACTGGCCCTTTGTCAATCTCGGAAAATATCCTTTCCACTCCCCACCCAGACTTCTGACACGTTTATTTGACCTTCACCCCCTTTACTACCATCTATTGTAATTTTTGTTATAATCATATACATGACATCATGTAAATATTCATTATGTACATGTTTAAAACCTTTCGTTTTCTTTTGAAACTATGTAACAAAAATGTAATGTTGATGTATTTGTTTTAATTGCAAATAAAAGTATTAAAAAAAAAAAAAAAAAAATGTTTACACAGTTACTGCTTTAGAAAGATGAGCCGCTGGGGTGGGGGGGGCGAGGGGAGGGGGGGGGGGCGACATGAACACTTTAATTTGGGGTGGGGGTGGCGTGGTTAAGTAGGATGGTAATCGAAGGATGAACTTTTCGCGAAACTTCTTAACATCAGAGTGGGATGTAGGTGGAATGTGGAGGTAGGGGGATATAATGGGGGGGGGGCAAATTTAGAATTGTGTCTGTTGTTACTTTTTTACACCAAGGTACTAACCGTAAAAATAAACAATTTACCCAACAAAATTATTGGTAATGTTTAGTTTTTATAAATACATGTGTGCTAACCATATGCGTTCAGGGGGAGAGCTAGTTCGGGGTTGCAAAAGTGTAAAATATTAACATAGAATCAGAAAAGTTAGCTAAACCAACGCGTTTAGGATGTCCTATCAACAAATAAAACCAACGCGTTTAGGATGTCCTATCATAAATAAAACCAACGCGTTTAGGATGTCCTATCATAAATAAAACCAACGCGTTTAGGATGTCCTATCAACAAAATAAAACCACCGGGTTTGGAAGGTCTTATCTAGAAAAAAAAAAAAATTTGCGACTGAAAAGCTTAGTCATGAAGATTAACTGGAGATTTTAAAAGTACTCATAAGCTCGAGATTTTAAAAGTACTCATAAGCATAAAATTGATTGTAGGATCAATACGAAGTCATTAAATAAAACAATGATGCATTTACTTCCTTGCTTGGAACTTGATTTACGTTTGATTGATTTTTTTATCTTCTAGCATCTTCGATTTATGGTGGTCATATTATTTATTGGAATACAATCTTTAAGTAATTTGGTGGTTGGGGAGGGGGGGGGTGAAGGACGACTATTAATACATTCTTTTCTATAGGGTTTTATTTTCTTAATCGCTCTAGATTAAGAGTAGCCTAGTTTGTTAATGTACATTGGTTGCCTTTCTATCAGCTACTGTGACATTGCTGATTGCTAGCTGTACAGGTAACGTCCAGTCTCTTGGGTTCATCAGCTGTGTGGAGAGGGGGTCTGATACACGGGCAGCATCTAGCTCTTCTCAACTTAGGGCCCAGTCTTTGTGCTTGGAATTCAAATGCTCGATCATCAAATAGTCTATTAGACTACGGAGCCAGATTATTTTTTAATGTACATTGCGAAGTGTAGCTCGATTTCTGTTGATATCATTTGAGATGGTAGTGAGTTACGATGTGAAGTGTAGCCCTGTTGTATAAGGTAGCCTGGCAAGTCTGAATGGCTGGATCTTTTCACTTAACACTGGACCAGTCTGATACTGCCACCCCCACCCTCACCACCCCTCACCCCCCTCCACACACATACACACACGCACACACACACACACTGAGCATGCGCATGATGATTCATTACCGCCCCGACAGCTATCAAATTGCTTTCATCTGACGCAATTCTTTCCTTCAATTCTTTCCTTCAATTCTTTCCTTCAATTCTTTCCTTCAATTCTTTCCTTCCTGTCATGCATGCATTGCCTCGCTGGCCATTCATCGTTGGCCATTTTTTGATGGCCATTCTTCGCTGGCCATTGCGCATGCAGCCTATTATTTTTCTCACGGCACACAACTTATTGATCTATTCGAATTTGTACCAGATGGCGCAGGGGCGGGGGGGGGGGGGGTGAAATATTTCGTGGACGTCATTCAGCTGAGGTGGACACTCACACTATAAACTGGCGCCACAAGGAGCTTTATCTCAGGGGTGGGGGAGGCATTAGTTGTTATGTAACCACCCAACACCCTCAGAACTGAAAAAGTATTGCTAAAAATGTACTCATCCAATCAAATAAAGTCAAAGTATTTATATTGAATACGCACATACGGACATGAAACACGAATAATCCTGATGACTTCATTACTGTAAATTACTATTTTTCTGATTGTCCAAAAGAATTGAAAGACATCCCACAACAAAGATTTCCCACAGCTAGCGGATAAAATAAAATATTTAACGCATTATTTTTTTATTTCTATTTAACTTTTTCTTTTACTATCAAACGTCGCTCAGCCTATATCAAGTTAAGTGATTTCATCAGAGTTGATTTATTCAGAAAATAGAGTTCAAGCGCAATCCCTCGCCTCGTTAATATCGGTGCGCACAAATGTATTCCATTATTATGTAGCAGGGACTCAATTGTGTGTATATAGCTTAAAGAATTAGAGAGTGTGGGTATACGGGTCTACGTGTAGCAGAATTAGAGAGTACGGGTCTACGTGTAGCAGAATTAGAGAGTAAGGGCCTACTAGTAGCAGAATTAGAGAGTACGGGTCTACTAGTAGCAGAATTAGAGAGTACGGGGCCTACTAGTAGCAGAATTAGAGAGTACTGGCCTACTACTAGTAGCAGAATTAGAGAGTACGGTTATACGAGCACGAGCTAAAATGTTGGTGCCATGAGTGTTGCACTTTGCCAAGAACAGTTTCTTGTCTTGTGGGTGGTTAGATCTATCCATGTCTGGCACTTACTCAGGCCTAACCTTTTAAGCAAATGGACGCAGCTCCGTGAAGTTTGAGCACTTTTTGCCAACCGGCAACTTAGAGAAAATGTTCATGTCAAAACGAATTGTTCAGAGAGAGTTGCGTTCCTTGGCAGACTAACACAAAACTCAGACTAAATTACTGAAGCGTTGGGCAAATATCTGAACAAAAATTCTTCAACAAGAATAATATTAGATTCTGCATCCGTGAATTAAATTATGGAAATAGCGTTATACATTATGCTAACTCACAACTACAAAGTTTACCAATGAACTATTTAAATCGCCCTAGTATCGACCAGAAATCGATTTTTTTGTCGTTGGATGGATAATTAGATCTTAGAAATTCCGTTCATGTCGTGGTGGTTCTCAGACAAACATCGGCTGCTCTGTTGGACACTCAGACATGTGGATGTCACGTGACTAAAATGTCAATCTCGCGAAAACGTCACACAAATGTGAGCGTCATATGACAACTGTTAGAATGCCACATGGCAGTATTTTAATTCATTGACACTAATAGTAAAACGGTATATATAAAATGTCAAGCATATTATTACCATAATTTTGACATTTTGCACCGGAAGAAATGCAAAAATTACGTGATTGACATTCGAATGTCATGTGACATTTGGCAAATCATTGGTCTGAGTGGAGATAATGAGTGTAATTCTGTTATTCCTTGTTCCGTGGGATTGTTTATTGATTGTAATGATTTACTGATGATTGTAATGATTGAGGGTCTCATGTACTGACTAATGATTGCATGCATTGATTGATGATCATATATACTAAATGATTGATTGAAGATCGTACGGTTTAATAATTGTAGCTACTTATTGACTGATGACTTTGCACATACCCGTGGCAGTAAGACCTTATCAAGACGCACCATCAAGACACACCATCAAGACACACCATCAAGACACACAATCGAGACACACCATCAAGACACACCATCAAGACACACTATCAAGACACACCATCAAGACACACTATCAAGACAGAACACCAAGACACACTATCAAGACAGAACACCAAGACACACCATCAAGACACTCTATCAAGACAGAACACCAAGACACACCATCAAGACAGAACATCAAGACACACCATCAAGACACTCTATCAAGACAGAACACCAAGACACACCATCAAGACACACCATCAAGACACACCATCAAGACACACCATCAAGACACACCATCTAGACACACCATCTAGACACACCATCAAGACACACCATCAAGACACACCATCAAGACACACCATCAAGACACACCATCAAGACACACCATCAAGACACACCATCAAGACACACCATCAAGACACACCATCAAGACACACCATCAAGACACACCATCAAGACACACCATCAAGACACACCATCAAGACACACCATCAAGACACACCATCAAGACACACTATCAAGACACTCTATCAAGACACACTATCAAGACACTCTATCAAGACACATCAACAAGACACACTATCAAGACACTCTATCAAGACACTCTATCAAGACACATCAACAAGACACACCATCAAGACACACCATCACGACACACCATCTAGACAGACCATCAAGACACACCATCAAGACACACCATCAAGACACACCATCAAGACACACCATCAAGACACACCATCAAGACACACCATCAAGACACACCATCAAGACACACCATCAAGACACACCATCAAGACACACCATCAAGACACACCATCAAGACACACCATCAAGACACACTATCAAGACACTCTATCAAGACACATCAACAAGACACACTATCAAGACACTCTATCAAGACACTCTATCAAGACACATCAACAAGACACACCATCAAGACACACCATCACGACACACCATCTAGACAGACCATCAAGACACACCATCAAGACACACCATCACGACACACCATCTAGACAGACCATCGAGACACACCATCACGACACACCATCAAGACACACCATCAAGACACACCATCACGACACACCATCTAGACAGACCATCGAGACACACCATCACGACACACCATCAAGACAGACCTCCTAGACACACCACCCAGGCAATATAACGACCTGCTAACATTCCAACTAGACTAACCTTTCTCTTCTGTCAGACTTTTGTCCCGTAGACTTCTATAATTAGAGATAACACAAAATGTTAACTGTATAACCTTATAGTCTACTGTTTAAAATCTCTCACAGAATTTAGCAAAAACCGACACATAACCTTTCTATATCTGTATATGTAATGTTGCTTTGTTTTTAAACTATTGTTTTCTACCACATAAGGGCAAGCTACCATTTAAGGTTTCCCACCCATCGTATGTTTAAAAGTTCTCTTTGATAAATTACTAACTTAAAACTTTACACGTGTTTCTGGAGTAATTGTTAACAAAGCTTTCAGGTAAAGATAACTCAGGAATAGTGTCAACAGAGTTGTCGAACACGATTGTACAAGAGTTGTCGAACATGATTATCCATGAAATAAAAAATTGTTTTGAGCGCGAGCTGTTATCGCGTTATCGCGATGTAAGACGACGTTTGATTGGTTGCGCCAGCTGTCGCTAGTTTACTGAAGGTGTTTGCTGGTGAGGGGTGTTATCTCCAACTAAACCACCACCGGTAGCTTTTAGAATTTTTTTTTTTTAAGTTCTGTATCTAGTTGCTATATTTGTTTTCACGTTAAATGGTTTGGATTTTTTTTGTGGTCTGTTTGTGTCCTTATTTCTATGTTTACATAGATTTTTAACGATTGTTTGCATGTCTATTTTGCAAGCTATATAATTTGTATTACGTGTGTAACATGTGTGTTTTTTATGTTTTTGTGTGTTTCCTATTTGTATGTGTATACTGTTTGTTTATAATATATGTGTATGATTTTGTGTGTTTATATTGTTTGTATATGTACTGTTTGTATGTGAATACTGTATGTTTATGATGTTTGTGTGATTATATTGTTGCACATACATAACTCTGCCCAACAAAATTTTAATTATAGCTCAAATTTCACATTTTTCTGAATATTGAAAGAATTTAATTCCCATTATTTAAAAAAAAATATTCTAATTAGCCATACTTAATGAGCGTCTAATTAGTTTTGTTTTTCTTGTGTTGATT
This sequence comes from Physella acuta, assembly GCF_028476545.2. Classification (NCBI taxonomy): domain Eukaryota; kingdom Metazoa; phylum Mollusca; class Gastropoda; family Physidae; genus Physella; species Physella acuta. Next base: position 82,637 of record NW_026731804.1, read on the forward strand.
AATGTATTCTTACGAAAATGCGCTCGCTTTGCCTCGCATTATCACCTGATAGCATATTTGTTGACAGGTAGCTTTAAAAATGTGTTTGTTTTGAAACCTAATTAGTAGGCTTCAAAATGCAACGTTGCAAGTGTTATATAGTAAACTAAAGATTTTATTTACATTTTAAATGAATTTTTATATTCATGCAGTCGGTTATTTCGGAACTAACAAAATAGAGATTATTTATTATTTTAAGTTGGTTATTCAAATTTTTTTAATACATTTAGCCAATTAATACAGACCCAAATTTTTAGAGTTTTACTGTAAAAACGCTTTTTTTAATGTTTCGGGCGCCATTTTCAACCCTCTACGGGCAACAGCTGTTGTGGACTTCCGGTCCTGTCGTACATTTCTCTGGCAATGTTTGAGTTGCCATCGAGGCGATTATGAAGTCGGCCGGGCAGTGGGTGAGCAGGAAAAATGTCAATGGCTGCTGGCTATGGGGCAACACGGTCATAATGTGGCGCTAAATTGAGTCGCAGACAAAATAGAAACATATAAAGTGGCCCGGCATTTAATACATGAGATGAGAGATCAAAAAAGAAAATCGTTCGTTAACAAAAATTGTGTTGCTCTATAATTTAAGAACCTTTAAAAAATAAATTTCTGTAGAATATAAAATGTCAAGACGTTTTAGAAGGTCGTGAAATGTATTAATTAAATCCGGTCCCAATATGTCGGGGCTTTTTGTCCGGGGCTCTTTTGACTGGCTCATTTTGCCGGGGGCTGTTTTGTGGGGGACATTTTGTCACGGGCGATTTTGACGCCGAACGAGTTAATTCGTTCACTCAGCACATATCGCCCCCCCCCTCCTTTTTTGTGTTACATTCCAATGTTAAATTAATCTAGCTTTTAAAAATTGTATAATTTATGATCTTTTAAAAATATATAAAATAAAAAAAAAACAAATATATCTGATTTCTACGCAGAGATTCGATTTCTGGAGAAATATTTTTGGCAGAGCAACTTGATTTCTTGTACCGTCCCTCAAAGAAGACAGCGCAGAAACTTAATTTACTTTAGATTTTAAAAATGGAGTTATCGATCAAAATTTGAGGACGAAAAAAATACATTTTCAGCGACTGGTCCGAAGATATCCGTTAAATATTCAAACCCTTGCCTCGCCCCATTAGCCGCGTGAATTATTGACTCTTTATGTCGAGCAACTTTCAGAGTAATGTGTGACATGTGTCTTGATTGGCTAGCTAGGTTCGCGATGTGTGAGGTACTCATGCGTGATGTGAGACGGTAGAAAACGACACGTGACGCAGTTATGGTATGTGACTATGTGTTGGTTTAGTGTGTGGGTATGTGGGGGTGTGGGAGTGCGTGTGGTGGGTATGTGGGGGTGTGGGAGTGAATGTGGTGGGTATGTGGGGTTGTGGGTGGATGTAGATGTGGGTGTGGGAGGGAGTGTGTATGTGTATGGATGGGTAGGTGGGTGTGGATGTGTATGTGCGAGATGGAGCTAGACACTTGACCCAACCATCCATGTCTCTAGCTGCTCGACCACCTTCCACCGCCCTGGCTTGTCCTTTGTCGTCTGCTTACCAGACTTGTCCGCTGTCGTCTGCCTACAAAATGCTAAACTCAGCGTGAAATAAACACGATGACTCATCCTTTTCTTTTTAGAACTCCACTTTTCAATCATAAGATAAAATTACATCCTTTGTGACGAAATGTTTTGTCTGAATTATTTTTTGTTAGTAAAATAAAAGCTTCAGATTTTTAAATAAAATAAAATAAAAGCTTCAGATTTTTAAATAAAGTAAAATACAAGCTTCAGACGTTGAAGGAGACTAATAACAGTGTATGCAGAGATCTGAAACAATAGAAGATTTTTTTAGAAGCCTTTGAATTTTCTGGAGGAGAAGGGTGTAGAGTGGGGGGGGGGGGGAGGTCATGAAAAGTTGAAGTATTCTTTCACGGAGAAACTTGAAGTGACGTAATATTTATAGTGCATGAGTTATCTTTACTGGCGTCTGGGTGGCGTCCCCTTCGCATTTATTGCAAGGCAATGGCAATATAATTGTTTTGAAAGTGATAACAAATTTGTAACGACAGTCAAAATATATTTTTTCAAAATTTTCCTGCGTTGATTCTTGTATTTGTTGTTATTAAAGGTGAGCTTAACTAAACGAATCTTCATTAGACTGTCCATATTTTAAAATGTGTTTATACTCTAAGCTTATTCAAATGCAGAAGTCAATATACGACGTCACTACTCACATCTAAGTCTTGGGCTGTTCAATACAGATATAGTCTTAGAGTGCTTGAACAAATAATCACGTGTACCGCAGCACAGAAGACACTGTATAAGACTTTCACGGACCATCCATCTCTCCCTCTTATTTCCATTCATCCCAGTCAGCGTGCAAGTAGGAAGGCAAATATTTAACCCGAGACACATTTGGAGTGAATGATGATTCATGTTGTGGACTTTAGCTATCTGTAGGGTGTTGTTGTAGAGGGTGTGGTGGAACTTGTATGGGGTACCTTTGGATAAGTAAGATAGCAGCCGCTACAAGATGCTGATTGGCAAACACAGAATACAAGGTGTTGCTGTGTATTTTCAACGATGTATACCGTATGCGTGGGTGTTGTTCTAAAAATTACGTACCAAGCCTCACCACTCCATCAACTTTTCACACAGATAACTCAATTTCGATGAGACCATGACGTCATTTAAACTGTTTTGTTTGGAGAGTATCTCTGACCTGCTATTTTTAAACCCAGCGAGAGGGTTCCTTGTTGTGATTACTGTCTTGGAGACGTTTGTCTTAGCGCTTGAACTGTTTGTGTTTTCAGCTTCTAACTGATGGTTCCTCAAACTTTTTAACTGTTTGTGTTTTCAGCTTCTAACTGATGGTTCCTCAAACTTTTTAACTGTTTGTTCACGTGGGAATTCTACGTCTGTTTCAAGTCCGAAAATACCCTCAGCTGTCTGAGTATTTTCAAACAAACTAGCACAGATATACTTCTAAATCCACGGATTTGCTGTTAAAAAACACAACCTTTGAACTTTCTTTATTCAAAGCTAAAATTTAACGAAACGAATATTCCATTTTTTTCTTTCATAAAACCTCATGTATATATACCAACTAATTAACCTGAAGTCAAATAAATGGCCGCTCTTCAAGATAAATCTTTGTCTTTTGATCTTTTTTGTTTTTAATTTATCATATTTCTTTAATAAACCTTGACTCATTAACCATAGTTTAAGCTTTCTAATGATCGGATAATTAAAGGCATGATTTGATTTCAAAAGTAAAATTGACTTCATTATGTCAAGTTGTATTTAATACAAACGCCCTAAAAGCGATGATTTTATTTTTGACATGAAACGCTCCTTCGTGCCGAAGGTTTAATTATTCATTTAAATTGGGATTATAAAAGTGTAATAGTTTTTAAATATCTTAAGCCGTGAAATATTGAAGGTCGGCTTACCCTAGTGATTTCTAAAAATAAATTCTCTATTTGGTAGAACATCTACTCCAAGACTAACAACGATTAATCTCTTTATCCTTGACTACTCCTGTACTTAAAGCGTTAAAATAAAATAGCGTGTATCACACGGTATTACAGGTACAATACCAGCTTCTACTCCTTCGCATCTTGTATATCCAGGTGGAGTAGAGCTACTGAGAAAATAAGACAACATCTAAAAAACACCAACAGTACTCACGGTGTGCTATATATAGTTAATGTGCCACTTCCGGTGGATATCGACAACTATTTTTAGAAAAAAATCATGTCAAAAACAGCCGATTACACTACTCGGTTGTGTGGGACGGCATGCTCGAGTGTTAGTGCACACGATTCTAACCCTTAAGTCTCGGGTTCGGTTCTCCAATTCTATTAACCTCTAATCGATACCTTGCCATGAAAAGTAAAGCGGCTATGCATGACACTGACCACAAGTTTATACAATAGAAATACTCTACTTTAACTGTTACATGGATCCACCCAACGATTACATTCACACCTACACATCATTCCTCACGAGCACGGAACACACCTAGCCGTGTTTATGTTCACTATAGACCTCCACGTCAAACTGGCTCAATCAACATAACAAAATATTTCCCTTCCAATCTGGCAACATTGCCAGGTGCACGACTTGAAGCCGGAAGTACAAAGTGATCCGTCATCTCTGGCTAGGTGTCACTCTGGGTAAGTCACCGTGGACGTTACGACCCCCCCCCCCCCCCACTCAACAAAACAGACATTCGCAGAATTAGGGAGCCAGCTTAGTGGATCGATATTCTAGTGGGGTGGGGTGGGGGGGGGGGGCTTAAGGACGGCAATGAGCACAATGCCAACTCTCTGTCCTCATGCAGTCGACAGTGTCGAAAAAATCTGGCCAATGAATATTCAACAGGTTGCCAGTTTGGCCACAAGAGGCCAGTCAGATTTAATGGCGGACTTGTAGAAATTAGAGGAGGATAAATGCATAGTGTTGAAATAATAGCTCAGTGTGTGTGTTTGTCTGTCAGTGTGTGTGTGTGTATGTGTGTACGCGTGTTTGAGCGTGTGTAATTAAGTGCGTGTGATTGTGTGTGTGTGTAGATTATTTATAATCTAACCCCGAGTTTTCTGGTTAATTACATTGGTGTTTTTTTTTTTCGATCACGGTTCTATCATATGATTTGTGAAGCTATACTCTGTGTTTGGTGTTTTACCCAAAAATGTGCTGCCATTGATCGACTATTGAACGGATTCTCTACCTGTTACTTTTTCGATTGTGTTTTATGTCCGTATTAAAAAAACTCTCTTAACCTCAGCGGTCTAAAGGTAAATCTGCGAGTCTAATGGTCAAAGTTAAGACTGACGACTCTAGAAGTCTAACATTAACAATTGCTATAGAGGTCTAAAGGTATCACTTGACTACAGCGGTCTATAGGTAACAGCTGCGCGAATAATATGGCGACTCTAGACGTCTAAATGTAATACTGACGATTATTGAGTCTAAATATAATACTGAAAATTCTAGACGTCTAAATGTAATATTGACGATTCTAGAAGTCTAAATGTAATATTGACGATTCTAGAAGTCTAAATGTAAAATTGACGATTCTAGATGTCTAAATGTAATACTGGCCATTCTAGAAGTCTAAATGTAATACTGGCGACTCTAGAAGTCTAAATGTAATACTGACGGTTCTAGAAGTCTAACAGTGCCACTCAAGGTTCTAATGATCTCAAGGTAAGACTCCCGACTCTACCCAACCCTCTGTCTCTAACGAAGCACGTGCTGTTTGAGCATGGAGTACCACTCAACCTTTTCCCCCCAAATCCTCACCCCTTCTCACAGAACTGCTGGCCCGAAAACCAAGAGGAAATAATCCGGCTAGTTTTTTTTTGTCTCTGCAATGGTTTTAGAAGCCTGGACTAGCCTCCCCTCGCGACGGTGGTAAACAAATGGAAGCTGACACTAGGCAATGTAATTCAGTGTCAGGCTACCCCATCGTCTGATGCCAATCGTCATGGGAACATGTCATACAAGAACGCTACTTTCTACCTGGAACGTCAACTGGGTAGGGGTGGGTGGAGGGGGAAGTAGATTGGCAAATTGTTGTCTGAATTCAAGTGCCAAAATTGTTTTAACGTTAAAATTGTTGTCATAAATGTTTTTTTTTTTACCTTCTGATTTAGTTAATTGATTTTAATTCACCAGCACATTGTCGCCGTTTTATATTTTAACTTTAATTTTTTGTACGTTTCTCGACTGAAATGTGGGTCAAATACAAAGCGTTTCGTTGAGATGTTTTAGTTTCAGCAGAATTCTAAATAAATTACCCCGAAATGTTTTAGTTTCAGCAGAATTCTAAATAAATTACCCCGAAATGTTTTAGTTTCAGCAGAATTCTAAATAAATCACCCTCAAATGTTTTAGTTTCAGCAGAATTCTAAATAAATCACCCTCAAATGATTTAGTTTCAGCAGAATTCTAAATAAATCACCCTCAAAGCTGAAACAGTGATGACTAAACAAATTAGTTTGGTGAATAGTTTTTAGTCCAAGTAACAATAACCACACCCCACACACACCCTCCTCACACACCTTCCACGCACACCCTACACACACAGCTTACTTCATGTCATAGCTTACTTCATGTTGTTGCTAGTCTCACGTTGTAACTTTGCTATTATAACATCCATTACCTCCTCCCACTTGCTAATATAACATCCATCACCTCCCACTTGCTAATATAACATCCATCACCTCCCACTTGCTAATATAACACCCATTACCACCTTCCACTTGCTAATATACCACCCATGACCTCCCCCCCCCCACACATAACCAGACGAAACAGCGTGAAGCTGTGTCCAAACAGCGCTACAGCTCCTGTGTCAGAGATCTGTTTCCTTGTTTGTTTTATCTTCGCTTACGTCGACTTTATCGTTACATCTTTTCTTATTTCAGACTGGATTCCACACTTCTAGAAGCAAGGTGACCTTGAACTTGACCTTGTCTGTGAGTGCAAACACAACCCCCGTGTGGAAATGTTCCAGAACTTTCTGAAGAATTACATCATTGACTAAAACAGCATAGAATTAATCGTGCGTTCCTAGGTGAACGTTAGCACTTTAGTCGTGAAAATAAACCAAGTTAATAACCTAGCGAAAACGCCATGTGATGAATTAGTCTCTTTATATTTTTTACTATCTTTCTAAAGTAGAAATCGCTGGAATAAATTAGGATGAGTGTATTATTTTAAGAAATAATCAGTTATTTATAAGATAAATCCGCTGGCTTTCTGAGTTCTACTATTTTTGGTATCTTTGACGACTAATGATGCTGTGATTGCCAGAGTTAATTAATTACCTTGTGTTAAGTGTAGATTATCACGTGACATTGTGTGTTATATATCAGTTGTGTTAAGGCTTCATACAGCAACTCTTGTTGGATGTCAGTGCACGTGTTGTCTGAGGCTAGTGTCTAGAAGCTTCCGGAACTTTTCAGACAAGAGATTCTCTGCAAATACGTGCTGGAAATTTGTGTCTGGTCGTGTTCTTCAGATACTGAGTGTGTTAGGATTCAATACGTGCTACTGGTGTCACCTGGGATTACTCACCTGGGATTACTCACCTGTGGTAATTCACCTGGGGTAACTGACCTAGCTAGTGTCACCTGGAATTACTGAGCTGGGATAACCGAGCTGTGATAACCGAGCTGGGATAACTGGGATAACCGAGCTGGGATAACAGGGATAACTGGGATAACTGACCTCTAGCGACACCTGATGGCCTGAAACCGGTGCCATGCGGCGCGCACAGAGAAACAAACAGCAGAAGGCGTTGACGGCACTAACCATACAGGCTCTTCTCCTGGACCTTTTTAAACTGCAGAGGTGAGTACACGGTTGGTGGGGGGGGGGGGGGGGGTAGAGGTGAGTACACGGTTGGTGGGGGGGGGGGGGGTAGAGGTGAGTACACAATTGGTGGGGGGGGGGTAGAGGTGAGTACATGGTTCTGTCGTCTGTAGGTGGGGGGGGGGGGACGGCACTGACCATACAGGCTCTTCTACTGGACCTTTTTAAACTACAGAGGTGAGTACACGGTTCTGTCGTCTGTTGGGGGGGGGCAGAGGTGAGTACATGGTTGGTGGGGGGGGGGGGGGGGGTAGAGGTGAGTACACGGTTCTGTCGTCTGTTTGGGGGGGGGGTAGAGGTGAGTACACGGTTCTGTCGTCTGTTTGGGGGGGGGTAGAGGTGAGTACACGGTTCTGTGGTCTGTTGGTGGGGGTAGAGGTGAGTACACGGTTCTTTGGTATGTTTGTGTGGGGATGATGGGACTTGAAGGGGGGGGGGCTAATAGAGGGGCAGAGGAGGGGGGACCAGGAAGGTTTTTGAATAGTAGATATGTGTAGGTTAGGATGACACGGGGCTGATACCTAACCTGAGATGTTGGTGGGGTTGACGAGGTGGAGTGATACCTAAATGACGTAACACATAATACCTGTAAAATATACGTGTAGGGGGGGTGCTGGGTATTTAACTAGTGGGTTATGGCTGATGATGTCGTAAAATATTAAGTTCTAATGCCGTCAACAGTCTTGTAAATATAATGTAAAGATTATTTTCTGTAAGATCTATCCCCCATTATTAGAGCTATTACAGCGCTCCTGATGTAATCATTCACCATGTTGTAATCCTGATGTAATCATTCACCAAAACGATGACGGTCTAAACTAAGAGAAAAGATTACAAACTTCCATTACTCAGTTTAATTTTCACCCCGCCTTCAATCTAGCACCGGTGCAAGAATTTGTGTCCTATTTAATGCCAAGGTTTATCTTATCTCAAAATTTTAATTCCATCTGCTAGAAAATTATCTGATTCAAAATTTAACGGCATTTATTTTTTCTAAATCAAGAAATCTTTTTCTAGGTTAAAAATATTTTTTTAAGTAACTCTCCGGTAGGCTAGGAATGTTTGTCATTTCTTGAAACACTGAAAACATAAGCCCATCCAACCACCCACATCCCATGTGGCTCCATACCATCCCGTACCATCCCGCACCACTCCGCACCATCCGCACCACCCGCACCGCATCACTGCCAACCGCGCCGGACAACTCGGCGCCGACTACCGTGTCTTAGGGACCGAGCGACGCGCATGAATTCCTTTCTGATCTCTCCAACCAGCGCTCAAAGTGTTTCACGTTTTCACTCCAGATGCTTGCACCGTGTAGGAATGCTTACACCGTGTAGGAATTCTTACACCGTGTAGGAATGCTAACTTGGAAATTAAATTTGTCTTCGGCAAGGGATACTCAGAACTCTTTTTACTTTACAGTAAAAAAAAATGAAAGAAACTCGATCAAATAGAACTGCGTGGACAGGTACTGATTACCTGCTGAGTAGTTTACTGTGGAGTATGTGACCTGGGTTCTTGGTGTACTACCAACCAGGGTTCGTGGTGTACTACCAACCAGGGTTTGTGGTGTACTACCAACCAGGGTTTGTGGTGTACTACCAACCAGGGTTTGTGGTGTACTACCAACCAGAGCTCATGTTGTACTACCAACCAGGGTTTGTGGTGTACTACCAACCAGGGCTCATGGTGTACTACCAACCAGGGCTCATGGTGTACTACCAACCAGGGTTTGTGGTGTACTACCAACCAGGGCTCATGGTGTACTACCAACCAGGGTTTGTGGTGTACTACCAACCAGGGTTTGTGGTGTACTACCAACCAGGGTTCGTGGTGTACTACCAACCAGGGTTCGTGGTGTACTACCAACCAGGGGTTGTGGTGTACTACCAACCAGGGTTCGTGGTGTACTACCAACCAGGGTTCGTGGTGTACTACCAACCAGGGTTCGTGGTGTACTACCAACCAGGGTTCGTGGTGTACTACCAACCAGGGTTTGTGGTGTAAGATCAACCAGGGTTTGTGGTGTACTACCAACCAGGGCTCATGGTGTACTACCAACAAGGGTTCGTGGTGTACTACCAACCAGGGTTCATGGTGTACTACCAACCAGAGCTCATGTTGTACTACCAACCAGAGCTCATGGTGTACTACCAACCAGGGTTTGTGGTGTACTACCAACCAGGGTTTGTGGTGTACTACCAACCAGGGTTCATGTTGTACTACCAACCAGAGCTCATGTTGTACTACCAACCAGGGTTTGTGGTGTACTACCAACCAGGGTTCATGTTGTACTACCAACCAGGGTTCATGGTGTACTACCAACCAGGGTTCGTGGTGTACTACCAACCAGGGTTCGTGGTGTACTACCAACCAGGGTTCGTGGTGTACTACCAACCAGGGTTTGTGGTGTACTACCAACCAGGGTTCATGGTGTACTACCAACCAGGGTTCGTGGTGTACTACCAACCAGGGGTTGTGGTGTACTACCAACCAGGGTTCGTGGTGTACTACCAACCAGGGGTTGTGGTGTACTACCAACCAGGGTTCGTGGTGTACTACCAACCAGGGTTCGTGGTGTACTACCAACCAGGGTTCATGGTGTACCAGCAACCAGGGACACTTAAGCAACTTTACCGTGAGGGGTGTTGAGTTTGTAGCCTAAATATCAAGTTCACAGATTATTCTAGATTACAACAAAAGCGCCAAACAAATAAATAAACCAATTAAAAAGCAATAGTTTAACAATTGGTTTTACTTCTTACATAACAAAAATAATACGTATTTTATTCAAGGCGACCCACACTATGAAAACAAATGACCCAGGCGAATCAGGAACGATGGTGACGAGGTTATGTAATCGTTCACTTGTCGTATATAGCCTGAAGCTACTTGTAGTACTAGAATATTTAATACAACATTTAAGATCAAACCACAACCTAAGCAGAAATCTTTGAATGCTTCTGATGTAAATTTTTTATTACATGAAAAACTTGTTTCGGTTAGATCTCTTTTTGATCGAATTTTTTAAAGTTTTACAATCTTTTGAAAATGCTAGTACGTGTATGTAACTAAAATAAAATTCTTTTAAGGCGTTAAGAAATTAAAGATTAAATGGACAGGGTTGGTACATGATATTTGAATACACATCAATGTGGCGTAGCGAGGGTTGATCTGAATGTAGGTCGGCACAGAAAATATGTTTACTATAAAATATAGATCAGTGGCGCCACTGGGTTCTATACGTGTAGAACAAGAAGTAAACACCTAGTAGTGTCAGAGTCAGACAATACATATTTGTCTGGCTGGCGGGAAGGGGGGTTAATGGGAGGGGTTGGGGTTAATGGGTCGCAAAACTCTAAACATTTTTATGACGTGAAGACACTAGAAGCGTGGAGACGTTTGACGTTTGTTTAGGTTAGCTTAGAGTTTGGTCCTAAACTTATGTTTAGTTTAGCTTAGAGTTTGGTCCTAAACTTATGTTTAGTTTAGCTTAGAGTTTGGTCCTAAACTTATGTTTAGTTTAGCTTAGAGTTTGGTCCTAAACTTATGTTTAGTTTAGCTTAGAGTTTGGTCCTAAACTTATGTTTAGTTTAGCTTAGAGTTTGGTCCTAAACTTATGTTTAGTTTAGCTTAGAGTTTGGTCCTAAACTTATGTTTAGTTTAGCTTAGAGTTTGGGCCTAAACTTATGTTTAGTTTAGCTTAGAGTTTGGTCCTAAACTTATGTTTAGTTTAGCTTAGAGTTTGGGCCTAAACTTATGTTTAGTTTAACTTGGAGTTTCGTCCTAAACTTATGTTTAGTTTAGCTTAGAGTTTCGGCCTAAACTTATCCATGCACCAGTACATGTTTATGGGAAGCCTTTCTCCATGTCTTTGTTAAAATAAATAATGGACAGAAATACATTTTTACAGGTACGCGTTTATTTGTACAGTTTTAGATTTCACATCGCTGGATTTCAAATATACAAGTTGTGTGTCAGTATTCCCCACACCTCACACACCCCCACAGCCACACACCCTCACCTTCCCACAGTTTTAGATTTCACTTCACTGGATTTCAAATACATACGTTGTGTGTCAGTACTCCACACACCTCAAACACCCTCACACCCACACCCCCACACACACTTCAGATGGTTAATGCGTTGTTTTCACGTACGCCTGTCCTCCTCACCACCCACCACCGCCACTCCCACACACACACACACACACACACCTTCCCACAGCTACTACACCACATATGTAAATACTTAATGCGTCGTTTACCCCCCCCCCCCCACCCACCCTTCCCTCCATCATTGTGAATGTTTCACCACATTTTACCTTAAACTTTCTGAAGACATCTTTATTGCTTTACCACTATATCAGATCCATGATTTCAACATTAGAACAAAACTCGTTATTAGGTCGTTATAACAAAAAAACGGCTGAAAAATACGAAAAAAAAATTTAATTTACAACAAACAGTAACTATAAATATCAGTCTTGCTATATAACATTAGCACCCCAATAATCTCAAGTATTAGTCGCATGCGACTTGCTTTTATTATAACAACAGGACCAAAACGTTTGACTAAAACTTCATCACCAAATAAAAAATCAACTTCAAGCATTACAAAAAAGTGTAACACAGTTGGTCAATAATCTTGGGGATTTGTTTCTATTCGGCTATTTCAATTGTAGACAAACTACTTAGCATGAAACAAAAGAAGGGAGTTTTTGTTGTTTTTTTTTTTTGCTTACATTTGAAATGTTTTCATTAAATATTTTAGCATTAGAGTAATAAAAACAGTGTTTAAAGGAGTGTACCTGTGTAAGCAATTACATGCTGCTGTGTAACTGTAGGCGATTACAGACTGCTGTGTAACTGTAATCAGTTAACATATTGCTGTGTTTTCTGACCTCTCCTGTTTACATCTCGTCCATAGGTCGCTTGTACAAGGTGTGTACGAGTGTGTGGGTGAGTGTGGCTGTGTGTGGCTGTGTGACGCTGTGTATGACTGTGTGCGGCTGTGTGACGCTGCGTGTGGATTTGTGTGGATGTGTGGGGGTGAATTATTTGGGTGGGTGAGTGGCGGTACGTAAAGTTCCCTTTCAAACCCGACGGTCTTTGGGACAGGTGAAGTAGAGTTCAATTGTTCAGCATGGAGAGCGGCCGTGTGGGAGATTAACTATGTGGGTGGTTGTGTGTTTATCAGAAAGGGAAGTGAGGTGTGGGTGGGTGGTAAGCGGGAAGGTAACTCTAGTTGGATCAACACAACATCCAGAGAAAAAAAATATCCACAACATCCAGAGAAAAAAAATCTCATCTACAACATCTGGCTTTAGACGACAAACACGGCGACTCACCGTGAAAGTATTTCTACCATTTCCAATCCAGCTTAAAATCTAATGAGATGTGAAAATAAAAAAAGCTTGGTCCAGTTTTGAGCAGAGGAGCAGAAAAACGTCATTTGATCTCTGATGAAGTCATCATTATCGGCACACGGAAATCTTTTTATAACCTCTCCAATAGCTTCAACCCTCCCTCTCCCCTCCCCACCACACCCACCCCCGCGCCCGCGTCAACAAATTTTTCTTGACAAATGCCTTTAACCGCCCCCAGCCAACACGACGTACATGGGAGTTAATCCATGTTCTGATTCTTTACTTCTTGAGGCCAGCTGTTTCTTTTCATCGCGGTTTTTTCTTTTAAATTAAAAAGCGTGCCGTCTTCAATGATAAATTCCATTACGAGAATTTTAAGAAACAAAACCCATTTTATTATCAAAGATAGTTTTTAAAAATAAAACTTTGGAATTAGAATTTAAGATCCAAGCAAATAAATGAATTTTCATGAATTTATATTACATTTTTATCTCCCTTTTTTACGTTTGTTTCCGTTATCCGTGCACGTCATGGGCTTTAATTGCATTTTTACCTCCCCTATTACAATATTGCCTCCCCTTTCGATGAGGTTTTCTCCCCTTACATCACAGATGTCTTGCTAATTCAGCAAACGGAAGAACGGCAAGGGAAATAACTCCAATAAAATAAACTTTCGAACAGTTTAGCTAGAACACGGCCAGTGAAAGATGGAATTATTTGCGCAATTAAAACACATAAATAAATGAGTAGTGTTATTGTAAAATCCTGAAGCTTGTGTTACTCTTACAATAACATACGTGTAGCTAGAGTTACAAAAAAGGAACGTAACATTTTCATACAGCTAATAAAAATTTTAAGAGTTGGATGTATTGATTGCCTTGAAACTTGGACACAGCTTTTTGACGAAGCTTTCTGACGCAGCTTTCTGACGCAGCTTTCTGACGCAGCTTTCTGACGCAGCTTTCTGACGCAGCTTTCTGACGCAGCTTTCTGACGCAGCTTTCTGACACTGTAATTGTCGTGGCGAGGGGATGTAAGCTTTGCGTCATTAGAGGAATAAAGGGAACATGACGTTTTTCCAAGTTAGCATTAAGCAGCTAAATTGCTAGCTTCACGCACATCAGATCACGCACTAATAACGCACACCAAACACGCACATCACGACCATCAAACCACGCACACTATGACACCACTATCATCCAAAAAAGACAAATATAATAAAACCCTTCAAAAAACAATGGCAATATTCGGGATTCAAATTAGGGCCTTTTTCGGGACTAGAAAAAAACGAAATTACCTGTAAATCTTCATGTAGATATTTTCCGAATGTAGAAATTAACATGTAGCTATAGGGATGTAGTAAATTAAAGTATTACATCTTTACTTAACTTTCTCTCATCTTTTTTTCTGTATTACTTATTTCTTATCCTTTGCCTCCCAATGCCCTTCACCTTCCTCACACTCTCCCCATCTTCCTCTCTCCCCACATCTAATCTTCTCCGTCCTCCCCCACCCATACTTCTCCCTCCCCCCTCACTCTCCCCACATCTCCGTCCCTCCTTTCCCCACCCCCCCACCCCTAAGCTCAAAAGCACCTCCTAATGTCCAGTGAAGGTTAAACTACCCCATGATTAACTCCCCCCCCCCCCCCGTCCCACCCCTCCCCCATCACACCAGGCTAAGCCCAGAACCCCAGCCACAATGCTGGATGCCATACAGGTTATCCGTCTGTCATGTTCCGACACAGCAACCAGCCACAGACGATGACAGTCTGTCACGTTCCCACACAGCAACCAGCCACAGACGATGACAGTCTGTCATGTTCCGACACAGCAACCAGCCACAGACGATGACAGTCTGTCACGTTCTGACACAGCAACCAGCCACAGACGATGACAGTCTGTCACGTTCTGACACAGCAACCAGCCACAGACGATGACAGTCTGTCATGTTCCGACACAGCAACCAGCCACAGACGATGACAGTCTGTCACGTTCCGACACAGCAACCAGCCACATACGATGACAGTCTGTCATAGACCTTAAATATTTAATAGACAGACAGACATGTAGGGCCGTATGTCGCATCCAACTGTCTGTCCTATCGGAGCCTCAGTGAGTGGGGGGAGGGGGGGGGGGAGTGGGGCCTAGACGTTATTTACCTTTTCATTCAACAGGACTAGCATCGAAATATCAAAGTACAAACATCGAAATGTTACAGGACAAAGGACAAACATCGAAATGTTACAGGACAAAGGACAAACATCGAAATATCACACGACAAACATTTAAATGTTACAGGACAAACATCGAAATGTCACAGGACAAACATCGAAATGTCATAGGACAAACATCGAAATGTCATAGGACAAACATCGAAATGTCACAAACATCGACATGACACATACTCACCCTCACCCCCCCCCCCTCTCATTGTGTCAGTACTGGTACGACCTTCAAATACTGCCAGGCTATTGTTCAATGCTGCATCGATATTATGAAAGTATCGATATTGTAAAAGTATCGGTCTTGTAAAAGCATCGACTTTGTTACCGTTTCGATAGAATCGACCCAAGGTTCTCTTTAATCTTATCGCAGTTTTTAATTTGCGGTAAAAACCCGCGGACTACTTTTATTATTCCTCCGCCGAGAAATCAAATTAACCCACCTTGTCACGTGGTTGTCGACCGGAAACGCCTCCTGTTAAATTAATCCTGCAGCCCCGCGATACTGGAATCGATACTTCCTCGGGTTTCCTGTGGCCCGGTCCACCATCTTTTTAGTTCTAATCTCAAACGACAATGGCTCCTTTGTTTTCTTCGTGGGCCGGGACCTACCATCCACTGAATGTTTTGGATAGATCCACCATCCACTGAATGTTGTGGATAGATCCACCATCCACTGAACGTTGTGGATAGATCCACCATCCACTGAATGTTGTGGATAGATCCACCATCCACTGAATGTTGTGGATAGATCCATCATCCACTGAATCTTGTGGATTAAGTAGATCTATCACAAATAGTTGTAGATAAATCCACCATCCACCGAATGTTGTGAATGTAGTGGGTCCACCATCCATTGAATTTTGTGGATAAATCCAACATCCACAGAATGTTGTGGATTTAGTAGACCCACCATCCACTGAACGTTGTGGATAGATCCACCATTAACTAAAAGCCGTTGATAAAGCCACCATCCACTAAAATTGTGGATAAATCCACCTTCCACTAAGAGCTAAAGGTGTATGCAGATAAAGCTCTTTGTTTTAGACAATGTACTTGTGACAGCACTTGTTTCATCTGATGTACTTTCTGTGAGCTCTAGACATCACTAGATACTTGTATTGACACCTATTGTTAGATGTAGACATCACGCGATTATTATATTGACACCTATTGGGTACTGTAGACATCACGTGATCCAACTATTGACACCTTTTGTGTATTTAAAAAAGTACAAGATAAAACCTCCTAAAGCTGGACCCCCATCACACTCCCCCCCCCCCCACCACCCCCACCCCTCTGCTACTAGGCTAATAAGACCACTACTCCTGAAGTTATCTCCCATTTTCTGTCAATAAATAAAAAAGTAGGCGCCCAAGGGGAGTTGACTCTAGAAATGGCAGGAGTCATTGATCTCCCTTGACTTACCCAGACTGTATCCCACCCCATTAAATTGTAATGATCTACTGTATGTCTAGATGGCCAATGTATGAACTGTCAAATTCAATATTTTGACAATAACCTGACTTGTCTTGATAAATTATTGATTCAAGAAACAACGTGTCAGTGAATAGCAAGTTATTTATTATTTAAATAGCTAATTGGAAGGTCAACCAACAGCGCATGCGTGAATGTCATGTGACTGGGCAGTACTAAAAGGTCAGGGTCATGGAAAGATCATGTGACTAATGTCCAGGTAACCTTAATCAGTGGAGACGGTGGGTCGTATCCTATATTTAGGTCGAGTCGTTATAATAGGGCTGGTAAGTAGGTCACCAACCAGTTCTACGGCTCAATAAAACCTGCTTGAGCCATAGAACTGGTTGGTGACCTACTTACTAGCCCTATTATCGCATCTGGTTCATCATTGATTTGATTGCGTTTAAACTCACGGCAACTTCCGGTCAGTTAAAGCATGTTTCAAGCCAGGTTCGGACACTCGTTTAACTCACGACACGTGGTTTAAGTAACTACACTTTGTACTACCTAAATATACATTTGATCTGGCTGGTTGCTGAACTTCTAACCACACTTTACCAAAATTCTATCAAAGTACATTTCATTCCTCTCATTGACAAAATAAATCTATATAACTTAGAGAGCTCAATGTAAAACAAAATTACCCACAATTATAAACAGATATAACTTAAATAGCAGCTACTAGCTACCGATTTAACCTAATAATAGTTCCCAAACAAAATCCTATTTTCATTTAAGTGAAACAGCGCAGGTTCGCCCAACTCGATCGTTAGATATGTAGAATCAAGTGCAGCCCAATTACATAAATCTATAGTTGGTCTTAAAGTAGAACCAGGGGTTACACATCTTCAATACTTAATATTTCAGTTGCCATGGCAACCATCAATAGATTTCTGAACCCAGAAGTTTTGATTGGTTGTGTAATTATAGTCTGCATGAGGTAAATGAACTGAGACGTTCTTTAATGGATGGAAAGTACCGGGTGTCTCTTCCCCTAGGGCTGACCCCCCGCCCCCGATAATCCCTTCCCCCCCCCCCCCACTCTCTGTCATACATTCACACATACACCCCCCCCCCCTGCTTTACACTCGCTGTTAAGCAAAAACCAACACTTATATTCTCAAGCCACATGTGTATTTCTTAGCTCACCTCGGATTTGTAACCAAAGCCGTCCCAAATTCTTTTTATTTATTTTGGTTTTTACGTAAAATATTGTTTTATTGCAAGCTCCCCTTCCCTTACAATATTCACTTTTTAAGAACGTGAAACTGATTTTATTTATCTCAGCTTATGTGAGTGTATTCAATGTTTATTTGGTTTGTAGACAAATATAAATCCAAAGCTACCCCACCCTCCACTTCTCGCCTGAAGAAACACCCCTGTAATTTCGATTACACTGTAATCTTCTAAATGTCTTTACACCGAGTCTCTCTGTTAAGAAGCTCTCCTGTACTCTAAACACACAGTACACGGTACTTGTGGCAGAACTTTTTTTTTACAGCGGAGTAAAATTTGGCCTGCCAAGAACTGATGTTAAATGTAGTGATCGGGCTGGTCATGTAACCCTCCGCTGGCCCTGTGCTCATGTAGGTCCTATAGAAAGGATAAGTGGCAGGTCCTCTCATAGTGGTCCTATGGGTCAGTTAGAGGTCCTCTAACAGTGGTCCCTGGTGTTAGTTGGATACCCTCTCATGGTGGTCTTCTTTCATGTTCAGTGTAAGAGATTTCACTGTTCCTCTGATCACATGTAGTGGAGGACCATGGGCATTAATCTAATCAGAACTTTTTTCTAGAGTTGCTTTCCCTGAAATGTTTTTTTCTCTAGCCCAGCCTTAACCTGGTTTCATTGCTGAAAGGTCAGAATAAGAGGAAGGGGTCAAGGCCATATAGCTGAATTTTTCTTTTTTCTTAGTCTAAAAAAAGTGCTATAGAATTTTTTTTAAAAAAAAAGAACATTTCAAGTAATTATCAAATATTGCATATAGGGTAAAAAATATGTGTCGAAATTTTCTAAACTCATTTTAGATGTGACCTCGTTTAAGGACAACTGTTTTTTTTTTGTTTTTTGTTTTTTTTTGTTTTTTTTTTTTAAATAGCTGCAACGCATTTTAATCGGAGCAGTGACGCTTGTACACAGGAGCTGTGTGAGGAAGCCGTAAAGCTGGAGATCTGATCTCTCACACTATGAGACCAGCCATCGGACTTGCTATAAGTCACATTAGATGGGCTCTATACTGGGACCCATTTCGTCACAATAACCGTCTCTTCTTTAACATAAGGCTATCCCTAACCCAAACCTAACCCACTAAAATACTAACAACATTATACAACTATACTTGGAAAAATCAAGTCCCGGACATTAGTAAAAAAAATAATTATGTGATTTACATGGATTCTTCGGACAAACCAGCCTAGTGATGATCTAGAATGTTCCTCTGTCCTAAATGTACCAGTCTAGTGATTATCTAGAATGTTCCTCTGGCCTAAATGCACTAGTCTAGTGATCTTCTTCTTCTTCATCTTCGTTCTTAATTGAGAATATGGTGGAGGATTCAGACAACAAGTCCAACTTCGTGAACAAACCTGACTGTGGTCTCCAGTTCGGCAGGTGCCCCATATAATTTTTCCCTGAGTGGGGTGAGCAGGGGCCAGTGTCTGACTCGCGCCTGGCTATATAAAGAACATTCCTGAAGGACGTGCTCCGTATTTTCTGGGGCCTTGCCACAAGGGCACATTTCGCCACACCCAACCTTTAGTTTTTTATGCATGTGTTGATTTAGTCTGATATGGCCTGTTCTAAGTCGAAAGATTATGTACTGTTGTTTTCGTGTCAAATTATAATATCCATTAGTCTAGTGATGATCTAGAATGTTCCTCTGGCCTAAATGCACTAGTCTAGTGATGATCTAGAATGTCCTAAATTTTTGTCTTTAGAGATGTTATGGCCGGTCCTTCCATTATCCCCCCACCACTGTTTACATCCATTCTGGCACCGGAACTGTCAGAAGCGCCATCTGGTGGTCCCGACACCACTCAACAGGTTTTGACTTTAAGCTCCAGATAAATCACCCCATGCAGTACAGCCACCTGTAATGATTACAGAAAAACTAAACATAATCGCAAAGTGTCAAATTTTAAAACAACGTCATCACCTGTCTGTTCACCTGGCTATCAATTATTTTATCTTTTCTTAATTAGCCTGTTAAGAATCAATTCTAAACTTAATGAGCCGACTCAGCTAAACGATCCGTCTGCACCTTCCCATTCAACCCCAATGCGCATGCGCAACGAGGGCGTACCTCTGATACCCGGGGCGAACTTTGACCTCCGTGTGGTGGGATAATAAAACTATTTTAGCCTCATTAGTCGAGACAGGTGTAATCATCGCTTAATGAGCTCGTCTTCACACCTTGTAAACACGTCTACGGCTTATTACGTGAAGACGGTGATCACCGGAGAAAACCGAAAAGTTTATGACACCGTAATATTTAGTCAAGGAACTGTTATCTGTTTTAATTGTTAACTGCCACAAACGTTAAAAATTTCAAGGGGATTGGAATTATTGTGTTTCTCTCTTACCGTTATAGCAAATGTTTGTCAATAAATTGTGACAGTGCATTTTTTAAATTCTAATGAGTAAGGTAATTAATATGGGCGTGGCTAGTACACGCGCTTAAAATAATCTCATCTGGGATTGGATAAAACACCTTCAGAGTTCTGGTCCATTGTCTTGGACGTGGATGCTCCAAGACAGGGGCTCTAGTGTTGCGCCTTTAAGCATTGGTCGACGCTTTCTTAAAATTGTATCACATTACACAGGGGGGTGGGTCTTCTTGTTTGCTTTCAGCATTATACTTTAAGAAGCTTAAATACATCTTTCACTGTCGCGATTAATAGTTTGAAATAAATAATTGTGAAAAATTCTTTTATAATATAATTATTTGTCCAATGCTTAGGTGAAATATGAACGAGAAAATATTCTGCTTATATTCTGTGTATGTTGTATGTAGGCCCTATATTGTGTTTGTTTATATCAAGTCTATTTCCAGTTCATCGGGTACCTTTGAGGAAAGGAAACGATGTTGCCAGAAGTTGATGTTTTGCTTTCACACAATTCCTTGAACTGCTATAAATAGCCCCACGCGTACTTGTTAGAATGACGTAGTAGCGAGGCGACAGGCCGCGAGGAATTCTGGGTGCGATTCTAATGTTGGATTAGTTAAATCGTAGTGGTCGGTGGGTAATGAGATTAGGGCTGGGGACGGACTGGGTGGAATTAGGTCAGTCTTGGAGTGTGGTAACTGTAGGGTGATGACGGTACGGGGTGGGGGAGGGTGGGGGCTGAGTTCTGTTATTTTATAGACCAATGATGTGAGAATGGAGAAGCTAGTAAAGACAGTGGTATGGACCATTAGAACTGTCGACCAGTTTTATTGAGGGGGGGGGGGGGTGACAATTTTGTCCATGGAACATCGACATGGGGGGGGGCTGACTTTAAAATGGTGGCTTGCATAAATCGACTTTTTTTTATCATCACTATCATTCATGTGCCCCTGTTGTAGAGCATATGGACGCAACAATACTTCTCTGTCGTACTAAAGTTTGGGCGATTCCTCCAAGTTGGGTCCACGTCATTCCATCAGCTGGAGCTTCAGTAGCAAGATATCTTTTCCAAGTTTGGTCTGGTGTACCTACTGTCCTCTTTTCTTGGGGATTCCAAACTAGTGCATGTCCTGTGATGTAAATTTAAATGTGTTTGTACTTTAATATACACGTCGGATTTCAATATGATAAGCTGACTTGGTTATGTTGTGCTGACTTAACTTGACTTAACTATGGCCGGTTGATTTTCGTTGATAGCTTACTTGTGTTCAGACTTACTTAGGTATGGCGGACTGACTTAAATATAGTCGGATGACTAAAATTGTCGGTTGGACTTTGAAATGGCGTATTTACAATAAATGTTAAAATAATCTGCTTTGACGATTTTGATTTAAATTTGCTTACTTTTTCAATAAACAAAACTTGAATGTCGGTATACTAATCACACTAAGTATACAGATAATACTAACTACACTACTACTAATAAACCAAGAATTCTTCTATTTGTAAACTTCTTCATCCATCTGAATTTTTTTTTCATTCGACAAGTCTAAACTAGATGACTCAAAAAAAAAGAAATTTAAAAATGTGACCTTTCAATTCGCAGCTCTTGTTACATTTCGTAAAAGATTACATCCTTGTGAAATAGGAAAAGCCCATTTTAGTAATTTAATAACCAAATGGTGCGCCATCTTGGAGCTGGCCAGGTTTTTCCCCGTGTCCCATCCACGTATTGACAGCCCTCCCCTGGGGTCTCTCGCTTTTAGCTGCGGCAGAACATTCCAGGCAAATCAGATGATTTTAAGGCCTTTTTTTTCCAATCTGAGAAAGTTTCATACCCGTATTGGTGTGTGCTTATATCTAATACATACATGGGAAGGCATGCATACTATACATAGGGTGACTATAGATATATATATATATATATATATATATATATATATATATATATATATATATATATATATATATATGTGTGTGTGTGTGTGTGTGTGTGTGTCTGAATGTGTATATACAATATATGTATATATAGATTAGGGTGGTTTATATATATATATATATATATATATATATATATATATATATATATATATATATATATATATATATATGTATATATATATATATATATGTATATATATATATATATATGTATATATACGATATATGTATATATAGATTTGGGTTTTATACATATTATATATATATATATATATATATATATATATATATATATATATATATATATATATATATATATATGCATATATCCTGCTGATGGATGAAGCTACAAATAGCTAGTGCCAACGTATTTACGGCACCCAAGTGAAGCGTGTCTTACAACCAACCAGACATCTGGGATATCCATCTTTAGACGCTGCCAGCTTTGTAGCATGAGTACCTGTCATGGTGGGGGGGGGGCAAGATCGCTCCCTGACAGGTAAATCTATTTTTAGCACAATCAACATTTGTATCCGAAACACCAATACTAGGTACACCGGTGCAGGGGGGGGGAGTGAGGGGTGGGGTCGGTTTACGACTGAAATCAAATGAGCGGCAGCGTTCAGTCTTTTAGAGGCACCATTTTCTTGTGTGAGTACCTAATGAAATCAGCAAGTTCAGCGTGAGCAGGGGATCAGCACGCGCAGGTGTGTGAGTACCCTGACTTCTGGGGCGGAAATCAAAGACAACCTTGATCGATAAGGTTATCATGAATTGATCGACCACCGAAGTATTTCATCTCCCCGGGGGTGCCGCGGTGATGGGGTGTGGGGTTCATTAGCTCAAGTAAACAAAGAGCTCTTTCTTAGTGCGCGTTTCTGTCAACAATGGTTAAAGCCGGTCGATGGCCTAACCAAAACAACACAACCTGCAAGCACGTCCAGCTCTACATAGGGCCAGGATATCTTAGACCATCAGCAAGCACGTCCAGGATATCTTAAACCTGTAGCAAGCACGTCCAGGATATCTTAGACCATCACGTCCAGGATATCTTAGACCATCAGCAAGCACGTCCAGGATATCTTAGACCTGTAGCAAGCACGTCCAGGATATCTTAGACCATCACGTCCAGGATATCTTAGACCATCAGCAAGCACGTCCAGGATATCTTAGACCTGCACGTCCAGGATATCTTAGACCTGTAGCAAGCACGTCCAGTTCTATAAAGGGCCAGGATATCTTATACCTCCATAAGCACTCCAGGATATCTTAGACATGTAGCAAGCACGTCCAGGATATCTTATACCTCCATAAGCACTCCAGGATATCTTAGACATGTAGCAAGCACGTCCAGGATATCTTAGACCTGTAGCAAGCACGTCCAGGATATCTTAGACCATCACGTCCAGGATATCTTAGACCATCAGCAAGCACGTCCAGGATATCTTAGACCTGCACGTCCAGTATATCTTAGACCTGTAGCAAGCACGTCCAGTTCTATAAAGGGCCAGGATATCTTATACCTCCATAAGCACTCCAGGATATCTTAGACATGTAGCAAGCACGTCCAGGATATCTTATACCTCCATAAGCACTCCAGGATATCTTAGACATGTAGCAAGCACGTCCAGGATATCTTAGACATGTAGCAAGCTCGTCCAGGATATCTTAGACCAGCACGTCCAGGATATCTTAGACCTGTAGCAAGCTCGTCCAGGATATCTTAGACCTGTAGCAAGCTCGTCCAGGATATCTTAGACCATCAGCAAGCACGTCCAGGATATCTTAGACCTGTAGCAAACACGTCCATGAAATCTTAGACCTGTAGCAAGCTCGTCCAGGATATCTTAGACCTGTAACCAGCACGTCCAGGATATCTTGGACCTGTAGCAAACTCGTCCAGGATATCTTAGACCAGCACGTCCAGGATATCTTAGACCAGCACGTCCATGATATCTTAGACCTGTAGCAAACACGTCCAGGATATCTTAGACCTGTAGCAAGCTCGTCCAGGATATCTTAGACCTGTAGCAAACACGTCCAGGATATCTTAGACCTGCAGTAAGCACGTCCAGTTCTTAAGGCTAGGATATCTTAGACCAGCACCATAGTACCTGTCTAACGATTTTATCGATGTCGATGTATTCTAGCCATTCTTCCCGTACTACAAACTACATAGATTTAAGGTTTAATTTACTAAGAAGGGTATAAAGGGATATAGGGTTAGCACTAATTCACCTTTATTTCCCCTGACTAAAGCCCGACTAAAGCCGTATACCCACAAGACCGGTTGAGACATATGGACTCTCTTCAGTAAGGTGCCGGGGACACGAACTCCAGGCTTTTAGTATAGCAAATATGCATACTACTGCTCGACCATGCTGTTCCTATGTGTCAACATATGGTATGTTTCAGCCAACTATTTTTTACAAAAACGTCGCAGGCTGAAGCTAAAAAAACACTCAGCAAGTTATTTTTTGTAATACAAGCCTACCACTTGACGATAAAACAACAGTCAACAAGCCGGGGGGGGGGGGGGGAAATATGAAAGGAGCCGGAAAATGCCGGCACTAATCCTGGCACAAATCCTAGCACAAACCTGATGTGAGAAAAAAAGTGAACCAAGATGTGTTGGTCTGATTGTGTTTGACCTTCACCTTGTGTGTGAGTGGCACCTTTATTAGTACCTGGAGAATCAGATGTCATAAACAAGAGGAGCAGTCTCAGAAACCCAACCAGAAACCTAACCACAAACCTAACCACAAACCTAACCACAAACCTAACCACAAACCTAACCACAAACCTAACCACAAACCTAACCACAAACCTAACCACAAACCTAAACACAAACCTAACCACAAACCTAAACACAAACCTAACCACAAACCTAACCACAAACCTAACCACAAACCTAACCACAAACCTAACCACAAACCTAACCACAAACCTAACCACAAACCCAACCACAAACCTAACCACAAACCTAACCACAAACCTAAACACAAACCTAACCACAAACCTAACCACAAACCTAACCACAAACCTAACCACAAACCTAAGCACAAACCTAACCACAAACCTAACCACAAACCTAACCAGAACCTAACAACAAACCTAACCAGAAACCTAACCACAAACCTAACCACAAACCTAACCACAAACCTAACCACAAACCTAACCACAAACCTAACCACAAACCTAACCACAAACCTAACCACAAACCTAAGCACAAACCTAAACACAAACCTAACCACAAACCTAACCACAAACCTAACCACAAACCTAAGCACAAACCTAAACACAAACCTAAACACAAACCTAACCACAAACCTAACCACAAACCTAACCCCAAACCTAACCACAAACCTAACCACAAACCTAACCACAAACCTAACCACAAACCTAACCACAAACCTAAGCACAAACCTAACCACAAACCTAACCACAAACCTAACCAGAACCTAACCACAAACCTAACCAGAAACCTAACCACAAACCTAACCACAAACCTAACCACAAACCTAAGCACAAACCTAACCACAAACCTAACCACAAACCTAACCACAAACCTAACCACAAACCTAAACACAAACCTAAACACAAACCTAACCACAAACCTAACCACAAACCTAACCCCAAACCTAACCACAAACCTAACCACAAACCTAACCACAAACCTAACCACAAACCTAAGCACAAACCTAACCACAAACCTAACCACAAACCTAACCAGAACCTAACCACAAACCTAACCAGAAACCTAACCACAAACCTAACAACAAACCTAACCAGAACCTAACCACAAACCTAACAACAAACCTAACAACAAACCTAACCAGAAACCTAACCACAAACCTAACAACAAACCTAACCAGAACCTAACCACAAACCTAACAACAAACTAACAACAAACCTAACCAGAACCTAACCAGAAACCTAACCACAAACCTAACCAGACACATTTCCTTTTGGTCATTTCACTCCTACCTTGACCGTTTAACTTGTCTCCCAATAGATACCCTCTGGCCAGGGACGTTAGCTGCCCATCTCCAGCCCCTGTCGCCCACAACCTCTCCCTGTATCACACAACCCGGGAACTTGATGAAATATAACAAAATAATAGAACACCCACCGCTCGTATCGTTTGAGTGCGCGTGTGAGTACGTGAAAAAACATGAACCAATCTACTTCGATCATCTATTTACGTTTAAATACGATACACTATTAAGGGGAGACAACAACAAATTCGTACCTAACACTTACTTCCCTTGAAGTCTAAATTAGAATCAGAACAAAGCAACTCGCTAAAAGTAAACAAAAATCAGGTAATTTTAGGAAATACCTGCCATGTTCTGATTTTGTTTTGTTTTTGTTTTTGGTTTGTTTGTTGTTTTTTTTTATGCAAGTTGTGGCAACTAGACAAGAGAAGAAATTTGACATTGTCCTATAGAATTAGGAACAAATTAAACCTACTATGATCTAATGAATGGCTTTCTGTTGCACGTTGATAAACTGAAGTAAATATCGTTAATCATTGCAAAGAAAAAATTGTAATTAATATTGAATAAAACAAAATATTTGTATTTGTCTATCTGTAAAACAAAAAAAAATACTTTAATTTTCTCTTCTTTTTAAACCAATGAATTTCTACCATCAAGTTCAACATTAAAATTATTCAGTTATTATACAGGCCTACGAAAAATTTAGAATTCAGAGTGTTGTAATGAAAACGTAATGACGTAATATAATATCGTAATATTGAAGGATCTTAAGAAACACAAAGTTTTTTTTTCCGTAGGTCAATCCGGAGGGTTGATTATTTGTTTTTAGATTAAAATTAAAACAACACAGTATGTTCTAGATATCATGGAAGTGTTTTATAGAGGGTGGAGTCATGAGCTGATTTCTAGACGTGGCTATCTGAGGGGGGGGGGGGGTCATGGGATCATTTGGACGCTGTGGGGTCATGGGATCATTTAGACGTGGCTAACTGTGGGGGTCATGGGATCATGATTTATCTGATCTGAGTTCCTTATACGTGGACAGATCTGAGATTATGGGGGACTAGCGTGGGACACTTGACGTGGCTGGTAGTGGGGTCAAGGGGTCAAGGGGTCAGAGCAGTTTGATGAGGATGGTTAAGGTCAAGGTTCAGCTTGTCTGAAAGCTTTTATTAGAAGATTGAGTAGACAATACAACTGCTATGGTGACAACTTTTTTTCCGGGGTTGAAAAATTCTCCGTTTTGTTAAAAAGTAAAACCCGCAAGCCTGAACGTCTGGGCGCCCCTTGATGCCACCCCTGGAAGTCTTGGCGCCCCTTGATGCCACCCCTGGAAGTCGTGGCGCCCCTTGATACCACCCCTGGAAGTCTGGACGCCCCTTGATGCCACCCCTGGAAGTCGTGGCGCCCCTTGATGCCACCCCTGGAAGTCTGGGCGCCCCTTGATGCCACCCCTGGAAGTCTGGGCGCCCCTTGATGCCACCCATGGAAGTCTGGGCGCCCCTTGATGCCACCCCTGGAAGTCTGGACGCCCCTTGATGCCACCCCTGGAAGTCGTGGCGCCCCTTGATGCCACCCCTGGAAGTCTGGGCGCCCCTTGATGCCACCCATGGAAGTCTGGGCGCCCCTTGACGCCACCCCTGGAAGTCTGGGCGCCCCTTGACGCCACCCCTGGATGTCTGGGCGCCCCTTGATGCCACCCCTGAACGTCTCGGCGCCCCTTGATGCCACCCCTGGAAGTCTGGGCGCCCCTTGATGCCACCCCTGGAAGTCTGGGCGCCCTTTGATGCCACCCCTGAACGTCTCGGCGCCCCCTGATGCCACCTACAGCATAGCTCGTGTCAACACAACTTGTTTATCATACCAAGCTAGCCTGCCATGTTTTAAATCAGATCGGGAGGAAAAAAAACGTCAGGACCACGTGATACCCACTCTAGCAACACCCGATGATTGGCGAACAGGATCACAGAAATTGTTTTGAAGTTTAAAAAAATTCATCGTTCAGCTTCGTGTTACACCCCACCCCTACCCTACCCAGGCACTCACACACACACAATCACATAAACACGGAGAACCGCGTACACACACAAACGGGAATTCCCACTCCATCCATCCATCTCCCCTCCCCTCCACCTATAAACATCAGTTCTGGAGTTTTTGGAATCCCGAACGTCCCTGCAACAAGCCAAGACTTGGATTGTTCGTTTGTTCGCCGCTATTTTCCCTGTACTCCACGATCTGTGAATCTCAGCGAAAAAAATGGCACTTATTCTCGTTCAAGCCTGCTAAAGTCGTCAGAATAGTGCAGGTGTACGCTGTGACGTTCTGTTCGACTTCACACTTTGGCATCGTGTAGTATCTGCTTCGGTGTTATATATATATATATATATATATATATATATATATATATATATATATATATATATATATATATATATATATATATATATATATATATATATATATATATATATATATATATATTCATATGTCTATATCCTGGTATATGTCTATGTCGCTGTTTATATATGTATATATGAATGTGACTCTATATACGTCTGTCTGTATATGTGGTTTTGCGTATTAAATATACAATTTCTGGTACACAAACGCACAATGTTACAAATGTATAACTTCTCTAAAGTATTGATGACATATACCAGAAAACGCTCCTATATTTTACTCTGAAAAATTGTAGAGCCTATTTTGTTGAATGTTGACGGAATAAAATATTCTTTACTAGAAGACGGTGGCTATATAAAGATTGTTTTACCTTAGATGTTCCTGTAACGCTGGATTTAACAGAAGAAAATGGTTCAAACGCTGGCTGGGGACCTGGAAGAGAAAACTCCGGTCAAACAACTGCTGCCTTGTTGTTTGTTCTTGGGTGGACAAAGGCTGTGGAAGTAAATCCTAAACGAAAAGTAGTCTGAAATCGGAGTCAACGGCCTATATGGCGTATAATACGTGTAAACACGTAAAACCTAATTGTGTTGGAGGAAATCCCGTTCAACATTACAACCATGTACGAGGAAAAAAAAGCGGCAGCTTTTATTATATGATGTGTTCATGATTCTGGTGTCATGGACAGGATATGTTTTAGTACGTTTTGTGTGATCTCTGGTCGATTCAATGTGTTCAAAGCCTTTGTTGAAGGTCAAGGCGTTGTGTCTTCGACAGTGAACGATTGGTCAATGTCGCCCAGGTCCAATAGCCTTGACCTACGGCCACAAAGCAAGACAAGACACTACCGTTTTCACCCCCCTTCCCGGCTCGCCGTCTGCAGGGTGCCACCTCTGTTCAACCTCTTCACCTCCACCCCACCCTCGTCCATGAATTGGTCCAAGAAAACAATACATTAGTCCCCACCCATCACGTACACCCTCTGACCCTATCCTCTCGTCTATACATTAGCCTTTCCCCCCCCCCCCCCCTCAAACACACACACAAATACTCTGTGGAAAATGTCCCAAATACATAAACCCCCACCCTCTTAAAACCAATCCACACGTCAATATATTTACACACTCTCCCCCTCCCCCCTCCCAACGAAAACGTACCACAAAAAATATATATTTACCCCCCCCTCCCCCGCCATGCTCTTGAAGCAGATTCACACGTCTGTACATTCGTCTCCCTCTCCCCTCCTCCACCCCAGAAGTTATTCCTCACCTCTATATATTAGCCCACCCCTCCCCCTTCTGACTACCTCCCCGCCCCCCGTGGAGAAATCTGCTCCCTAATTGAGAGTCCACGCGTACTTTGGCTTACACGGGGGGAAAAACCTGGCTATAATGACGTGTTATTAATGGGAGAACAACAAGCAATGCGCCAAGCGCGGGAAGGCAGATTATAAACAAGAGGAAAATACGCCAGTTTGTCAACACATTTCTTCCTTATTTCTGTTTTATCGATGGCGCGCAAGCTCAAATTGAGAGAAATCTGTCAGAAACGTCAGGGGTAGAATTGTTTTCGGCGCTTTGAGAATTTCACAGATCAAATCGGGGATTCATTTTAGGAATCGCTGCATTTAAATTATAGTCAGGTCATTAAGATAAATTACGTATGAAATTTTTGTCGACTCAGCAGTTATTTTTTCTCTAGGAATAGCATATATTTGAAATGTAAAATAAAGGATAAGAGAGCTAAAACAAACCTGTGCAAATATGCCGAGATTTAAACATGGCCTTGTTTATATGGCGCCTTCTATACACTTAGTTTAGCCCTTAAAGGGAGAGCATTTTTCAAATTAATTTTTTTATTCTGCATGTTGACCAATAAAAGCAAAGTATTCTGGCCCTTACAGGATGCAACTGAAGTAGCTTCCCTTATTTTTACGTTTTTTTTCGCCACATTGTCCTATTTTGTCTGTTTGTATAAACTGTAGAATTTATATACCTGCCTTTAATGTACGTGTGGCTTACATTTAAATGTCTGGTATCTGCAACCCCCCTCCCACTAATGTGTTAACCCTTTGGTATCTGCAGACCTCCCGCTTAATATGCTTACTTTCTGCTGCTTACAGATCTGCCCTTACACGTTTTAACCCTTAGTTACCTGAGACCTGGCCGTAGGTTTAATCTGCTGTTATCTGCAGATATGGACTTAGGTTTCTCAACTACTTGCTACTTCATACCTGCCTTTACACGTTTAACCCTTTTGTATCTACACGCCTCCACCCAAAAGTGTTAACCCTCTTATACCTGCAAGCCCGCCCTTGCATTAAAAATCTGCACTAGCGAAACAACAAGCGCAACTTTAACCGCGGGCTAATCAAGTAATTAACTCCGGGGTTACAGTGACCCGACAGTGTAATAAACAGGTAAATATCTTCACTTTGATGTGTTACACCTGGATGATGTTCTACCTTTGATATGTTAAACCTGGTTTGTTCAGAGATACGTGGGGCTCGATGTTTCTGAATCAGCTGTATTTTAAAGCGTGTAATACCAAATCACTCCGCACCAAAAATCAAATCCTGAATCAGCTGTATTTTAAAGCGTGTAATACCAAATCACTCCGCACCAAAAATCAAATCCTGAATCAGCTGTATTTTAAAGCGTGTAATACCAAATCACTCCGCTATAAAACTCAACTCCTGAATTAGCTGTATTTTAAAGCGTGTAACACCAAATCACTCCGCTACAAAACCTGAGTACACTCAAGTTTCTGGGAGGTGTTGATCCCATCAAAAGCACCAGCACATATTGGTGCTAAACTTCTGACTAGACTTAATTACATGGACACATGTGATATTTAAACTTTGATTTTAAAATCGCTAAGTGTGTATCTGTAAAATCTTTTAATGTGCATTTAAGTGTAGGTTTTTAAGTAAGGATAGAACTTTAAGGGGGTAAAACATCTCTACGCAATGTGGAGCTTTGAACAGAACTAACACAAGCCAGATCTTGACAATTTGAGAAACAGAGAGAGAGAGAGAGAGAGAGATAGAGCAGTTTTGATAATGACGGTCCCGGATGTAACATTCTCTGGTATCCTGTAGTAAAGTTCCAGGCTTATTTCGCTGACTTTTATTGAAACATGAGTTGTTTAGGGAGGACGTGGCCTAGCGGTAGAGACTGCTAACCCGAAAGTCTCGAGTTCGAATCCGTGTTCAAATCAGTAGAACGTCCCTGAGTACACCCAGCTGTGATGGGTACCTGACTCACGTTAGGCAAACAAAGGCGGCTGGGCATAGTGCTGACCACATTGTGACATTATCCCCTTGTATGCCAAGGTCATTAAAATAGATGAACTCTACTTCATCTGCTGCAAAATTGAACACTTATAAGAAATTCCATTATAGTTTAACAATGTAGAACTGTGAAGTTCTAAAACTAAACAATAAAATCCACACACCGTCCATCTTGCTGTGGCCTCATTGCACCAAAGTTCCCTGGAGTTGTGGGCAGGGTGGGGACAATAGGGAGACCACTAGGTCCATCCTTTGATTAATGATTCACACTGGGTTTCATTTCCTTTGTGTGACCTTTCAACGCTGCTGATTTGTGTGGGGGGGGGGGGGAGGGTCAGGGGTCAAGGCGCAAGAACTCTATTTGTATTTTCAAACTGGAGTTGGGCTAATTAAAAATACGCAACACGGAAATATGTTCTTTAAGTAGCCGATAGTTGACCGATAGTTGATCGATAGTTGATCGATAGTTGACCGATAGTTGATCGATAGTTGATCGATAGTTGATCGATAGTTGATCTAGTGCTGGTTGTGTTAGTTATCGATCTCAAGTGCTGCTCTATGATGGCTGTGGTGAGATTTTGTCAAAGGCATTGACTCCGTTCATTTCCGTTCAGTAACATTGCTTTCTGAATACCACACTTCTCTCTCTGAATACCACTCTTCTCTATCTGAATACCACTCTTCTCTATCTGAATACCACACTTCTCTATCTGAATACCACTCTTCTCTCTCTGAATACCACACTTCCCCATCTGAATACCACTCTTCTCTCTCTGAATACCACACTTGACTTTCTGAAAACTACTCTCCACTTTCTGGAAACCATTCATTACTTTCTGATTACCACTCTTTGTTTTCTAATACCACCCTTTGTTTTCAAATTCCACTCTTCACTTTCGAAATACATCTTACCACACTTATAATAACACAAACGACTTTCCGAATACCACCCAGTACATTATGAATACCATATACCTCACCCCACATGTGACCCATACAAAAGTGTTAGCAACACCTACCACCTCACGGCTAGCAAATGCTGCTGTTGTTATTTCATGTGCTACCCCGTACAACTATTTAACGACATTGTTTCAGCTGTAATGTAGATCTCTCAACGAGCCCCTTCACTCATGTAAACACAATCTACCCAACTATTTCCCCACACAAACATAATTAACTTAATTAACTTAACGAACTCATATTTTTAAATCATCAAAATTGTGAACGTTTTTTTTCATCAAGTTCCCAATACCAATGTTTTTGTACCGTCACTACACAACTCTAATTAACGCGTTCTGTTCTTAATTACAACGAACTGGCCCTTAACTAGCTTTCTTCAAACAACTTTTTTTGTTATCTCCCTGTCATGACGACCCAACTCACATCACAAACTGCTGAAACTGTACTGCACCCAACATTTATATCCTGGCCTGAAACATCGAACAATAACATCAACAGACATGAAATTCATTAAAAAATATAGAATGTATAATCAACTACAGTTATTGTATAGAAGCATATGATTATGAATTTTTTAAAACGTAATGCGAATGTCCTAATATAATTACAAATTAAGATAATTACTTCTCAACCATATTGAAGCAACATAATCGAAGGTTTAATCAAGCGTGAATATGTTTTAATAAATATTAATGTCTCTTTTGATTGGTTTTTTAGGGAGTAATCCCATGGTGTTTCATTATTACAACATAATTATCGGAGGCAATTTTTATGAACATGATCGATCTAGTTGAACCTCAGACTGGAATAATTATTCTTTCAGTTCTCAAAACATATAATGACTTTTCTAAAAATTTGATACATTAATTATAATTGATTGATTAATGAAATAATCAATAACGAAATAATCAGATAGCCCAATATCTTTTGAATGAAAGAACTTTCATTACAGCCGTTATTTATATTTGAATATCGGAATTCCAAAACAGAAACCGGAAATTGTAATGAAAAGCGAAAGTCATCTCCTGTTTTTTTAATTATTGCGTCATTAAAAATGTTATACATTGTGCCAGGGCAGCAGGGTTTGAACCCCTGATTGGGTAGCAGGGGTTTCTTGCAGTGAAACAAGTTCTAGGTTTTACGAGAAAAGTATTGTTTTTTCTACTGCAAAGATTCTGTCGGTTCTAGTTACAAAAGGTCGCTTAGTTTAAACTGAGTGCTGTGAGTTATGGGATACATCGCTATGTGATAGGTTTAGTTTGGGGGGGGTGTACGAGGGTGGGGAGAGATACAACTACTACCTGGGGTGGGAAGACAAGATTAAACGACCTTGTCAGGATACATGCTCGTCAACCTGTTTTAAACAATTGGCTCAGGATCTCGCCTCGTCATCAGAACCCTGTAGGCATGCCTAGACTCGTTTATATGTTTACCATCTAGAATCTCTAAGCCCACTCGCACACCGGGGGGCTTGGGATTCCTGCTGGAGTTATCTAACGTGGCTTAAAGGTCAGGTTGGGCTCAGAAAATGGCATCAACATGGAAGCGATCGCTCTAAAGATGCGGGCACAATTTTTATATCATGCGTCTGGTGGCCGATGAAAAAAACCATATCTGCTGAGTGTTGATATTCAAGGTTTTTGTTGTCATTGACGTGTGTTTATGCTCCATAGCTAGTGAGTCTTAATGAGAGCTTAAGTGTAGGGACATTCGTATTTTTGTTTTAGGATATAGATTGCACCGTCAGGTTTAAAAGTGCCGTATAATTTATACACGATTAAGATAAGTCTTTAAGGTCCTCTACTTGATATCCTCATAGTTTGGTTTGATAGTATCGATGTTTATGCAGAAACAAGTTTTCTTGAGTTTTTATTATTCAAAGCTGGCCATCTTATGTGCTGTAGCTACTAAACCTACGGACACGATGCGTGGTTTATCAAAGCAACAGATATAAGCTTTAATGAATGTACTCGATATATGTAACTGTTAATGTTGCCAGTAATGTAATAAATTGAATATGTAATGAAGCCAAAAAAATAAAACAGAACGTTGAATAAAGCCAAAAACTTAAATAAAATAAACATTGAATGAAGACAAGAAAAAAATAAAAGAAACAATGAATGAAGACAAGAAAAAATAAAAGAAACAATGAATGAAGACAAGAAAAATAAACTTGTAACAAAATGTTCCGCTAGTCGGGGACGAACATAAGGAGAACAGATAATGAAGTTTTGTTTCACATAGCTTTGGGTTGTGTTTTTTAATAAATCGTCTCGGGTGGGCCCGGAGTTAATGGAATAATGTATTAGGTGACGGGGGGGGAAGGATGGGAGCACGCACCGTGCTGACGTGGAAGTGTTGTTACTGGCGTGATCCTGTGGTAGTGAGATACGTGACGTCATCCTGTGGTAGTGGGGCACGTGACGTCATCCTGTGGTAGTGATGCACGTGACGTGTTCCTATGGTAGTGAGGCACGTGACGTGATCATGTTGTAGTGAGTTACTTGACGTGATCATGTGGTAGTGAGGCACGTGACGTGATCATGTTGTAGTGAGTTACTTGACGTGATCCTGTGGTAGTGAAGTAGTGAGGTACGTGACGTCATCCTGTGGTAGTGAGGCACGTGACAATATCCTGTGGTAGTGAGGTACGTGACGTGATCATGTGGTAGTGAGGCACGTGACGTGATCATGTTGTAGTGATGCACGTGTTTCTGATGGTATGGTGTTGATGCAATGTTGAAGGTGGGAAGTCCTAGACCCATGAATGACATAGCTTTTATTATGTATCAGAATGAATTCCAACAATGGTATGTCGTCAAGCCTTATGACGTCAGCGGGTGAGTCAAAATGTCATCACCTTTTGATGTCATGAAATAACTAACATATATCTGATACCTAACAAAGTCACTGTATGGTGGTGTATAAGGCATTCTGGGAAATCGTGAGATGCTGAGTTTCTATCAACATTTGACGTCATTGAGTGATGCTGAGTTTCTATCAACATTTGACGTCATTGAGTGATGCTGAGTTTCTATCAACATTTGACGTCATTGAGTGATGCTGAGTTTCTATCAACATTTGACGTCATTGAGTGATGCTGACGGAAGCGACGTCGTTACATATCTTGTGATAACTTACACTATCAAACCTAATTAATATCCACACTAACAACCCTAACTAACAACCCACACTATCAACCGAAAAAAATGTCCCCCATTAAGAACACAGTGCACCCCTCATTATTGTCGTGAAATGAACTAGACCATAACTTAATTATCACGTTATAAGAATTTGATTTACTCGCAAACTCTGGTGCCAAAATTATGGACGTCCTGGATTAAAAAGGGGGCGTCTGGAACAACAATACCTCCCCCCTCCCCCACCCCACCCACCCTGTCAGCGCCACGTCCCTGATTACCCAGACATACCAATTATCTTCCTCCCAGAATCCACCGCCTTCATTTGTCTGAATCGCCATTATCATATCCCGTCATTACGCGGGGCTGGATATTTCAGCCAATCATTACCTCGCACGTGTCAAGTTTCTCATGGCCCGGCAGATCTCACACTTCCGCTTTCGCTTTCAACATTTTATCAGCTTTCGTCTCAACATTTTATCAGCTTTCGTTTCAACATTTTATCAGCTTTGGTCTCAACATTTTATCAGCTTTCGTCTCAACATTTTATCAGCTTTCGTCTCAACATTTTATCAGCTTTCGTGTCAACATTTTATCAGCTTTCGTCTCAACATTTTATCAGCTTTCGTCTCAGCATTTTATCAGCTTTCGTCTCAACATTTTATCAGCTTTCGTATCAACATTGTCGGCAACATTTTTAACGCCACTTCCTTCACTCCAATCGTCCTGGCATTGTAGAGCTAACACCGTTCAAACCCCAGCTCAGACTTCTTTGATTCGGTCCCTTCCAGAACTTTCACCAGCCGATATGTTTACAATCCTTTCTTTTCATATACCTCCATTTCCTTCCCCTCTCCCCTAAACTAAATATCATTTCCGACGAACGTTAGAAAAAAGAAGAGAGACGAGCTTAAAGAAATGTAAAGGACTATTTCAGTCAGTATTGCTATTCGTTATTCTAACGGAATTTTTTTTTTATTGGGTAGATGAAATGTCTTTTTGGAAAAAGAATTTAGGAAAATTCTTTCATACAAAAGAAAATCTTAATTTAATTGCTTATTATACATTTCGTTAGATTACTTTAGATTGCTTTTTTCAATGGTTATTTACAAAATTAATCATCAAAACAAATTTCAAGCAGTAATAACATATATTTAAAAAATAAACAAATGTGAATGGAACTTAAGAATTATATTAAAAGAAATCAGACTGTACGATTCATCTAAAAAGAAGTAAGAAATATCTGAAGAAAGTTGACGTCATTGCTTTAAGCGTTGACATTAAAACACGTCAGTTGGAAGGAGATTTCGTTTCTTTAAGCAGCCAACTTTTTAAGTTTTAATCTTTAAATGTTGATGTTTAAAGACGATGTTTTAATCTACAAATGTTGATGTCCAATAAAATTCAATAGTTGATACAAAGTTCCCCCACCCTGCCAGATTGTACACCCTTTTACCTTATACAGATCAAACACTAGCCGAAGTTCATCTACAAATACCAAATAGGATGACCCCAAATAGGATTATCCCAAATAGGATGACCCCAAATAGGATGACCCCAAATAGGATGACCCCAAATAGGATGACCCCAACCATCAACCTGCTCCTGTCATTGACCAAATTATATATTTAGACGTACATATACCTATCACTCTTTCGACGAATCCACACAAACCTACCCCCTTACCCCCTCCGACCCCCACCCCTACCCCGACACCTGTAAACAGCTGACATCAAATCCTCCCTTTAGGCCCTTGTCTATTTGTACACCTCCCGAGCTAACCCAATTTAGAGTGGTTTCCCTTGCATCTCTTCCTCCTATCATTTCTCATTTCCGCTCTCGTATTGCTTCATCTTCCCACACCTCACATTTTCACTCACATCTCCGCACACCTCACATTTTCACTCACATCTCCGCACACCTCACACTTTCACTCACATCTCCGCACACCTCACATTTTCACTCACCTCTCCACACACCTCACATTTTCACTCACATCTCCCCACACCTCACATTTTCACTCACATCTTCACACACCTCACATTTTCACTCACATCTCCACACACCTCACATTTTCACTCACATCTCCGCACACCTCACATTTTCACTCACATCTCCACAAACCTCACATTTTCACTCACATCTCCACACACCTCACATTTTCACTCACATCTCCCCACAACTCACATTTTCACTCACATCTCCGCACACCTCACATTTTCACTCACATTTCCACACACCTCACATTTTCACTCACATCTCCGCACACCTCACATTTTCACTCACATCTCCGCACACCTCACATTTTCACTCACATCTCCGCACACCTCACATTTTCACTCACAACTCCACACACCTCACATTTTCACTCACAACACAACATCTCAAAATTCCCCACAACTCTCATAACCTCACAATACCCGTTACCACATTGACGCACCATCTCCCCCATCTCTATCCCCTCCATCTCACCTCACATTTCTAATCCCACCATTTCCCACACATATATAACCATCTCATGTATTACCCCCCCCCCTTTACTCAACACATCTTCTAACCGTTATTTTGTTTTCAGCTCCCTGTTTTCATTCCGAAAACTCGCACGAAATTCTGCTCAAAGACTTTCACTTTTTTTTCTAACTTTTGAAGCCATTTAAGTAATTAAAAACTTAATTACATCAAGTGTTTTCTTAAATTGTTTTGATCTACATGAAAAAAAAAATAGTGAAATGTGTATTGACTTTGAAAGATCCAAATTTTCATTAAAAAATAAAAGAGTTTAGTTTTGAAGTTGTTTTTTTAAGCTCAAAAATAGCTTTAAACAGAAATCAAATCTACGTGTGTGCTGCAGCTGGGCATTTGAACGAATGGGAAATAAATAAACTAACCCGAAACAAAATACGAATAATATTTTGATTCCAATACTCATGTGGATAAATGGAAAGCTATTAAGTTCCTATTTGGCGAACACTTTTATCAGGGGCTCGTTAGCTTGGGTCCTATAAAAGTGTTATGTGGTACATCGACTGTCGTGGAGAGTTTGTAGTTCTGTACACTCACAATCTGTACGCTAAATATTTGTTAAAGGAACGTCTATAGTTAGCCTTAAGTGTGTCTATAGATGGCCTTAAGTGTGTCTATAGATGGCCTTAAGTGTGTCTATAGATGGCCTTAAGTGTGTCTATAGATGGCCTTAAGTGTGTCTATAGATGGCCTTAAGTGTGTCTATAGATGGCCTTAAGTGTGTCTATAGATGGCCTTAAGTGTGTCTATAGATGGCCTTAAGTGTGTCTATAGATGGCCTTAAGTGTGTCTATAGATGGCCTTAAGTGTGTCTATAGATGGCCTTAAGTGTGTCTATAGATGGCCTTAAGTGTGTCTATAGATGGCCTTAAGTGGGTCTATAGATGGCCTTAAGTGTGTCTATAGATGGCCTTAAGTGTGTCTATAGATGGCCTTAAGTGTGTCTATAGATGGCCTTAAGTGTGTCTATAGATGGCCTTAAGTGTGTCTATAAATGGCCTTAAGTGTGTCTATAGATGGCCTTAAGTGTGTCTATAGATGGCCTTAAGTGTGTCTATAGATGGCCTTAAGTGTGTCCATAGATGGCCTTAAGTGTGTCTATAGATGGCCTTAAGTGTGTCTATAGATTGCCTTAAGTGTGTCTATAGATGGCCTTAAGTGTGTCTATAGATGGCCTTAAGTGTGTCTATAGATGGCCTTAAGTGTGTCTATAGATGGCCTTAAGTGTGTCTATAGATGGCCTTAAGTGTGTCTATAGATGGCCTTAAGTGTGTCCATAGATGGCCTTAAGTGTGTCTATAGATGGCCTTAAGTGTGTCTATAGATTGCCTTAAGTGTGTCTATAGATGGCCTTAAGTGTGTCTATAGATGGCCTTAAGTGTGTCTATAGATGGCCTTAAGTGTGTCTATAAATGGCCTTAAGTGTGTCTATAGATGGCCTTAAGTGTGTCTATAGATGGCCTTGTGTCTATAGATGGCCTTAAGTGTGTCTATAGATGGCCTTAAGTGTGTCTATAGATGGCCTTAAGTGTGTCTATAGATGGCCTTAAGTGTGTCTATAGATGGCCTTAAGTGTGTCTATAGATGGCCTTAAGTGTGTCTATAGATGGCCTTAAGTGGGTTTACATCAGAAGTTGTTCCTAAACTTGTTCCACACTAACCTTCCCTCACGTTGTCTGGAATTGTGTAGACCGTCCACCAACCTACAGCCTTTAACAGCCACATTCTGTACAAGACTTGGATCCTGTTAGTCTAGATGTCAGTTCTTCAACCGTCATCCTTCCAGTTTTTTACCGTCTAAAAATGTAACTCGTTTCTAGAATTTCCATCAGCACTCCGTGTTGTGACAAGTGTCTGGGATGTATCTACCTCACACATCTACCCCACACATCTACCCCACACATCTACCCCACACATCTACCCCACACATCTACCCCACACATCTAGCCCACACATCTACCCCACCCACCTATCCACACATCTACCCCACATCTACCCCACACATCTACCTCACACATCTACCCCACACATCTACCCCACACATCTACCTCACACATCTACCCCACACATCTACCCCACACATCTACCCCACACATCTACCCCACACATCTACCCCACACATCTACCCCACACATCTAGCCCACACATCTACCCCACCCACCTATCCACACATCTACCCCACATCTACCCCACACATCTACCTCACACATCTACCCCACACATATACCCCACACATCTACTCCACACATATACTCCACACATCTACCCCACACATCTACCCCACACATCTAGCCCACACATCTACCCCACCCACCTATCCACACATCTACCCCACATCTACCCCACACATCTACCCCACACATCTACCCCACACATCTACCCCACACATCTACCCCACACATCTACCCCACACATCTACCCCACACATC
Source organism: Physella acuta (assembly GCF_028476545.2). Lineage (NCBI taxonomy): Eukaryota > Metazoa > Mollusca > Gastropoda > Physidae > Physella > Physella acuta. The sequence continues at coordinate 123,423 of NW_026731804.1, forward strand.
TACCCCACACATCTACCCCACACATCTACCCCACACATCTACCCCACACATCTACCCCACATCTACCCCACACATCTACCCCACACATCTGCCCCACACATATACCTACCCACACATCTACCCCACACATCTACCCCACACATCTACCCCACACATCTACCCCACACATCTGCCCCACACATATACCTACCCACACATCTACCCCACATCTACCCCACACATCTACCCCACACATCTACCCCACACATCTACCCCACACATCTACCCCACACATCTACCCCACACATCTACCCCACACATCTACCCCACATCTACCCCACACATCTACCCCACACATCTACCCCACACATCTACCCCACACATCTACCCCACATCTACCCCACACATCTACCCCACACATCTACCCCACACATCTACCCCACACATCTACCCCACATCTACCCCACACATCTACCCTACACATTTACCCCACACATCTACCCCACACATCTGCCCCACACATCTGCCACACACATATACCTACCCACACATCTACCCCACATCTACCCCACACATCTACCCTACACATCTACCCCACACATCTACCCCACACATCTACCCCACACACCTACCCCACACATCTACCACACACATCTGCCCCACACATATACCTACCCACACATCTACCCCACACATCTACCCCACACATCTACCCCACACACCTACCCCACACATCTGCCCCACACATATACCTACCCACACATCTACCCCACATCTACCCCACACATCTACCCTACACATCTACCCCACACATCTACCCCACACATCTACCTCACACATCTACCCCACATCTACCCCACATCTACCCCACACATCTACCCCACATCTACCCCACACATCTACCCCACACATCTACCCCACATATCTACCCCACACATCTACCCCACACATCTACCCCACACATCTGCCCCACACATATACCTACCCACACATCTACCCCACATCTACCCCACACATCTACCCCACACATCTACCCCACACATCTACCCCACACATCTACCCCACACACCTACCCCACACATCTACCTCACACATCTACCCCACACATCTACCCCACATCTACCCCACACATCTACCCCACACCTACCCCACATCTACCCCACATCTACCCCACACATCTACCCCACATCTACCCCACACATCTACCCCACCTCTACTCCACACATCTACCCCACACATCTACCCCACATATCTACCCCACACATCTACCCCACACATCTACCCTACACATCTACCCTACACATCTACCCCACACATCTACCCCACACATCTACCCCACACACCCACCCCACACACCTACCCCACACATCTACCCCACACATCTACCCCACACATCTACCCCACACATCTGCCCCACACATATACCTACCCACATATCTACCCCACACATCTACCCCACACATCTACCCTACACATCTACCCCACATATCTACCCCACACATCTACCCCACACACCCACCCCACACACCTACCCCACACATCTACCCCACACATCTACCCCACATCTACCCCACACATCTACCCCACACATCTGCCCCACACATATACCTACCCACACATCTACCCCACACATCTACCCCACACATCTACCCCACACATCTACCCCACACAACTACCCCACACATCTACCTACCCCACACACTCCCTCTCCTGTCAGCCAAATGACATCCTGGCAAAAATACAACCGTCCTTCATCGAGTTTTTCCCACGAATGTTCGAGCCTCGAGATTCGTATCACATCTCAAAACATTGGGATGTTTCTGGTGGGAAAACTTGTGTTGGCATACAGCTTACTTACAAACTACATAACTACATACAAACTACATACAAACTACATACAAACTACATACAAACTACATACAAACTACACAAACTACATACAAACTACATACAAACTACATACAAACTTCACACAAACTACTTACAAACTACATACAAACTACATACAAACTACATACAAGCTACACACTAACTACATACAAACTATATACAAACTACACACAAACTACACACAAACTACATACAAACTACATACAAACTACACACAAACTACATACAAACTACACACAAACTACATGCAAACTACATATAAACTACATACAACCTACATACAAACTACATACAAACTACATAAAATTTTACGTACAAACTACATACACACTACATACTAACCAATGATGAGAAGGACACAAATATGTCCCACATAGCCAACATACCCAGCCCCCCCCCCCCCTCCCCCCCCCACACCCAACCCATCCAATTGGCTTTCTCCCTCTGCATGCCCTCGACCAAACCCTGCCTTCATGCGTTACGTAACTATGTCAACCGTTCTTTTAGTTCAGTAGCTCATAGACCCTTTTCATTCCGTCATGCTAGCCTAGGTCGCCAACAGAATTTTATCCAACCAACACGATCTGATGGAAGCGCTTCAATTAGGCGGGAAAGATAAGGAACCTTTCGCAGACGATCAGCGGAGACCCAGACGACAATGACGGAGATAAAAGCACACAGTGGTATCAGAGGCTCGGTACCGCTATTTGCTGAATGTTTCTGTTCTCAAGTTCATTGTAAACAAGTGCGCATGCGTCATCTATCACCGGTGCAGACACGTCATATCCGGTTTCTGTCGTCAGGAAGCAACTCCGGGTTGTTCTTAAAACTTGGGGAATGTTTTTAAGAAAAAAAATTACTTTAAACTTAAACCGTCTTTTATGTTTTTAAGTTCATTTAAAAATATCCATTTCCAACTGAAAGTTTAGGTTTCGTTGCGATTTATAAAAGTATTAATAGTCAACATATTTAAAAATATTTTTAATATTATTTCTTTTAACACGTGTTTAAATTATGTTTCAAATATGCCGAACGCGGGGTTTTATAAGCTAGAAGGGTTTACAAAATTATTTTTTGAATAGTTTATTACGGAAAATGTTTTTGAAGGTGTTAGATTAATGAGCTATGGGTTACCTTAAAATAGAATGGCAACTATGGCCCAGGTCATCCCACCCTCACTCACATTACACCCTCCCCCTCTTACTTTCTCTCAAGCGAACCCTCCCACCCTCCCTCCTACCACAAATACACCATCCCATCCCCACTCACTCACGCAAACACAAACATCACTCACACTAAGACAAATGTATCCTGCTCACATTCCGGTGTCTATTGTCATCCTCTAACGTTGCCGGCATTTTCCGGCGCCTAATTCTTTCTGTGGCCGCTATTTATATTCATTGTGGATTTTATGTCTGCTCGTCAAGACAAATTACCTCCCATGGGTTGGGGAATTGGTGTTGACAGGGATGTCATGGCTAGTCTTAGGTGGGACTGTACTTACAGGTAGTAGGTACTGTACCAACATGAGACTGTACCAACGGGAGACTGTACCAACGTGAGACTGTACCAACGTGATATTGTACCATCATGAGACTGTACCATCATGAGACTGTACCATCATGAGACTGTACCATCATGAGACTGTACCATCATGAGACTGTACCATCATGAGACTGTACCATCATGAGACTGTACCATCATGAGACTGTACCATCATGAGACTGTACCAACGTGAGACTGTACCAACGTGATATTGTACCAACGTGAGACTGTACCAACGTGAGACTGTACCAACGTGATATTGTACCATCATGAGACTGTACCATCATGAGACTGTACCAACGGGAGACTGTACCATCATGAGACTGTACCATCATGAGACTGTACCATCATGAGACTGTACCATCATGAGACTGTACCATCATGAGACTGTACCATCATGAGACTGTACCAACGTGAGACTGTACCAACGTGATATTGTACCAACGTGAGACTGTACCAACGTGAGACTGTACCAACATGAGACAAGAGCTGTACCAACGTGAGACTGTACCAACGTGATATTGTACCAACGTGAGACTGTACCAACGTGAGACTGTACCAACATGAGACAAGAGCTGTACCAACGTGAGACTGTACCAACGTGATATTGTACCAACGTGAGACTGTACCAACGTGAGACTGTACCAACATGAGACAAGAACTTTACCAACATGAGACTGTACCAACGTGAGACTGTACCAACGTGAGACTGTACCAACATGAGACAAGAGCTGTACCAACGTGAGACTGTACCAACGTGATATTGTACCAACATGAGACTGTACCAACATGAGACTGTACCAACACGAGACTGTACCAACGTGAGACTGTACCAACATGATATTGTACCAACGTGAGACTGTACCAACGTGAGACTGTACCATCATGAGACTGTACCAACATGAGACTGTAACAACATGAGACTGTACCAACATGAGACTGTAACAACATGAGACTTTACCAACATGAGACTGTACCAACGTGAGACTGTACCAACATGAGACAAGAACTTTACCAACATGAGACTGTACCAACATGAGACAAGAACTTTACCAACATGAGACTGTACCAACATGAGACTGTACCAACATGAGACTGTACCAACATGAGACTGTACCAACATGAGACTGTACCAACATGAGACTTTACCAACGTGAGATTGTACCAACATGAGACTGTACAAACATGAGACTGTACCATCAGACAAAAACTGTACCCAGATGAGACAAAACTGTGACATCCTTATAAGCATTAACTTAAAGTTGAGTTCATACAAGATGAGTCAAACACATCCCAGGTATAATGATGGTGGACTGGAAACCAATTGCCCATGAGATAATGTTTACCTAGCAACGTTGGCTGAGGTAAGAATGTTATGGAGCAGTAATTAACTAGATGACGTGGAATAAAAGAGTCATTTTCTTGTCTCGTGTTGTAAGATAAGGCTGTCTACTGGCTGTTGGGGGTACGGTGGATGGTAGACAAACACGGTACGGTGGATGGTAGACAAACACGGTACGGTGGATGGTAGACAAACACGGTACGGTGGATGGTAGACAAACATGATGGGTACGGTGGATGGTTAACAATACGGATGGTACGGTGGATGGTAGACAAACATGATGGGTACGGTGGATGGTTAACAATACGGATGGTACGGTGGATGGTAGACAAACATGATGGGTACGGTGGATGGTTAACAATACGGATGGTACGGTGGATGGTAGACAAACACGGTGGGTACGGTGGATGGTAGACAAACACGGTGGGTACGGTTGATGGTAGACAAACACGGAGGGTACGGTTGATGGTAGACAAACACGGAGGGTACGGTGGATGGTAGACAAACACGGTGGGTACGGTAGATGTTGAAGATGAAGCTGTAAATGTTGGATGGTTGGCCATCTAGGAGGTAGTGATGTGTATAGGTATAGTGTCCTACGCCGTCAGATACAGAGACTACTTACAGTATTGGATAAAGGGACCTACACTAATGGATACAGGGACCTACACTATTGGATACACGGACCTACACTATAAATACACGGACCTACAGTAAGGGGCACAGGAACTTAAATCAACGGGCACAGGACCTACACCAAAGACCTAACGACCTTCACCACCGGGCAGACGGTAGCATGCAAGCCGGAGCAGTACTCAGGGAATTCGTGACCTTTAGTTCTGAGAGCCGGTCTGTCCGGCTCCCAGTACAGGTGAAAGTTTTCACCCAAAGTTATTTTCTTCCTGCTGCTCAGCTCTTGCACGTGCGGCATAACTCAGCGCTTGCTGGGTTTGTTTGTGTGAGTGGTCGCTTGTTGATGCTTGTATGTGTGAGTGGTCGCTTGCTGGGTTTGTTTGTGTGAGTGGTCGCTTGTTGGTGCTTGTTTGTCTCGCGTTGTGTTGGTGTTTTTTTGTCTCGCGTTGTGTTGGTGCTTGTTTGTCTCGCGTTGTGTTGATGCTTGTTTGTCTCGCATTGTGTTGATGCTTGTTTGTCTCGCGTTGTGTTGATGTTTGTTTGTCTCGCGTTGTGTTGATGTTTGTTTGTCTCGCGTTGTGTTGATGCTTGTTTGTCTCGCGTTGTGTTGATGTTTGTTTGTCTCGCGTTGTGTTGATGCTTGTTTGTCTCGCGTTGTGTTGATGTTTGTTTGTCTCGCGTTGTGTTGATGCTTGTTTGTCTCGCGTTGTGTTGATTCTTGTTTGTCTCGCGTTGTGTTGATGCTTGTTTGTCTCGCGTTGTGTTGATTCTTGTTTGTCTCGCGTTGTGTTGATGCTTGTTTGTCTCGCGTTGTGTTGATGCTTGTTTGTCTCGCGTTGTGTTGATGCTTGTTTGTCTCGCGTTGTGTTGATGCTTGTTTGTTTCGCGATGTGTTGATGCTTGTTTGTCTCGCGTTGTGTTGATGTTTGTTTGTCTCGCGTTGTGTTGATGTTTGTTTGTCTCGCATTGTGTTGATGTTTGTTTGTGAATACTATATTCACTCGAAGGAAATATTTTGTGATTAAAATGTATTTACAAAAAGGCCTCTACTGATTCATGTTTTTTTAAGTTCCTACATCAGTGCTACCCTGTCCATATCAGTGCTACCCTGTCTATATCAGTGATACCCTGTTCATATCAATGCTATTTTATCCTTATGCTACCCTGACCATATCAGTGCTACCCTGTCTATGTAAAGACTGGTGTTTCCCTTCATCACCACTACTTTTCGATATGTCGAGGGATGTATCAACATTCCATACAACTATTCTGACATATTTTCTTCATTTAACTTTTTTTGTAAAAAGAAACTGAAAACTTATAAATGTTTATTCTCACATTCCCTCATGTCGGATTCAACTCGGACATTTTTTTTTCTATAAACCATTTATAAAATTGCTTTGACACTTTGATCCCCTCTCCTCGTTACCGTCTGTTGCTGTGAGCCCAGCTCTTCAGGTTTTCATCGTGGTCTCAAGTTTGTCTAAACACTCCCAATAAAATGAAGACAGAACGTGTTTCTCTTGGCCGAAAAGCGTTGCGTTTTTTGGTCGCTAATTGTTTTAACGTGTTTGAGGCATTTTAAGTGTGTGACGGAGTCCTCGCCCATGGGTAGAAGCTCAACGGCTTCTTAGAGGTCATGGTGACATCAGGTTCTAGAACAATCGGCTTACCTGCTCATGTATCAGTCAACATATTAATCACTCATTACCCAAAAACCTAATTTTTGTTTTAAAAAAAAAAAATCTAAGCTCCTTCTTAACTAAATTATGTCTTAAAACTTTTTAAAATTATCGTTGAATTCAATTTTATAAACAAGTCTTACATTTTTTAAATTGGATTTTTTTTATTTACTTCAAAGGTTTTTGTTTCGGAAATCCTTTCAGATTTTTAATTTACCGAGTATAAAATGCTGTTGATAAAAAGAAACGAAAACTGCATAGCTTTCTGGGTAATGAAAAACGTGATTTCGTTAAAGACTGCAGTTGTTTGAAAGGTTTGCATTGTTTTAAAAGAATCAAGGTATCGATTTATCAGCCTTGCGCGTTTTTGACCAAGAGAAAAAAAGTTTGGTCCGTTTTTTCGCTTTATGTTTAGTTTTTAAATGCTTCTTTAGCTGACGAAAATGTCATTAATAGATTATTTGATGGATTTTGTGCTTGTATATTTTTGTACTGGGTATTAAATGAATGCTTTTAAGAAGTGTAAAGTCTATAACTATCGTGCGGGGGTAAGGGTTGGCGTTTGTAGGAAATATCAGAAGTTATGTAGCGCGGGTTGTATATGTTGGGATGTATATGTTGTATTCAAACTACAGGTGAGTGACAGTGAGTGTGTGTGTGTGTGACAGTGAGTGTGACAGTGAGTGTGATCAAATTTATTAACGTGACACGTGACTTACCATCTGTTCAGTGTTTACAGTCACTTTGATGCTAAAAACACACCCCACACACATACACCACACACCACTTACCATGATAGTGTGGGTACCTTACAAGGTAGAGAATGTTCAAACACCGAGTCCTTCTCATTCCATTTTGTTGAACTGGGAATACAAAAAAATTTTAACTGTTTTTTTTTACCTGTTTTTGATCGATAATTTCATTTCAAAAGTTATGTCCCTTACATACCGCCCCTGGTAATTCCACTATCGCCCACAGCTACGTCGTTCAAAGCTGGGATGGCGCTGGGAGCAATCACTCAGTTAAATAGATCTCACTAGGTGGCAGTCTTTAACACTTGCTATCTTCACAATTTTTTTTAATCAAAGGAAGTGCTCTCTTAGCCATTAAACTAGGCCTTCGTGTAAATGTATGCATAAACAAATTCTTATACCGATATGTAATTCTAACATGGTTTGTTTATGTTATATCCTTATGTGGTCGCTATGTGAAATATTAAAATATGAAGAAAGAAGTGAATATAATTAGAAAGATTTCGATCTGGGGCATGCACCTATGGAAGGAGAAAGGGGTCTGAAACTAGTCCCGATTATTACCAGTGTATGTTTCAAAAATATCAAAACTCTTGAGATAATGAAATTAGTCTGGTTTCACCCTTAGCTCGGTGTATAGGAAATACAGAAGTAGAGTTGGTCTGCTGATTGACGTGGAATTCTGGGAGAGTATTTATTTTCCCACCCCTGAGGGCAGGACTTAGGTTCCAGACTGGCGGGCTAGAGAAGAAGGTATGACGTGTTTCCTACCTGTAGAAGGTATGACTTGTTTCCTACCTGAGTAGAAGGTATGACTTGTTTCCTACCTGAGTAGAAGTGTAGAAGGTATGACTTGTTTCCTACCTGAGTAGAAGGTATGACTTGTTTCCTACCTGAGTAGAAGGTATGATTTGTTTCCTACCTGAGTAGAAGGTTTGACTTGTTTCCTACCTGAGTAGAAGGTATGACTTGTTTCCTACCTGAGTAGAAGGTATGACTTGTTTCCTACCTGAGAAGAAGGTATGACTTTTTTCCTACCTAAGTAGAAGGTATGACTTGTTTCCTACCTAAGTAGAAGGTATGACTTGTTTCCTACCTAAGTAGAAGGTATGACTTGTTTCCTACCTGAGTAGAAGGTATGACTTGTTTCCTACCTGAGTAGTAGGTATGACTTGTTTCCTACCTGAGTAGAAGCTGAAATGTCCACAACATACTATTGCCTGTACGTTCAGCCCGTTGATAAATTAGCTCTAAGGGTTCGGTCTATTTGTCTTCATGTACTCATGACAAACGTTGTATTGTTGATGATATACGATCGTGGGAGAGCTTAGGTTAAATTATGGTGGATAGAGACACGACGAAATAAATCAAATTGTACAGATATTGTTGAAATAATAAAACTTTTGTTACTACTATATATGTAATGTGCTTTGGTTTTAGGCTCAAATCTTTTCAGCCCTATGTTAGGGTTAAGCCATGTCTGGATATATGATATAGAGTAGGGTGGTCGAACATATGTTATAGTAAGGGGATGTCGTGACGTCATGATTGAACATATGGTAGAGTAAGGTCAAATCATTAGACAGTGCATAGACGCAGATTGTATCTTGTATTCGTGGGGTCTGTGTGACAGTACATATAGGCTTATGTGTCGTATCCTGTATGGGGGGGGGGGGGGTTGGCTGTGTAAAGATAAACAAAAGCAAAGCAATATATCAACCCCCCCCCGTCTTGGCTTAATTGTCCCACATTCCAAGAGTTGGTCCAGTAATTGTCAAAACGTGTCAAACAAATTTCCACCTACAGACCTTTAAAAAAATGCTAAGGTAAGCTCAGCTCCTGGAACAGGTATGATGTAATGGAAGCTGACGAGCTAGATCCGACTTAAGTAAGGCTAATTGTGTTAGTTTGGCCTGGGAAACGTTGTACACCCCCACCTCACCCCACAAACACACACCTTTCAGCGCCATGTGTTCCAGGTGAGACTCCATAGAGTGGTGAGCAAGGTGAGACTAATGGTGAGCTAGGTGAGACTAATGATGAGCTAGGTGAGACTAATGGTGAGCTAGGTGAGACTAATGGTGAGCTAGGTGAGACTAATGGTGAGACTAATGGTGAGACTATGGTGAGACTAATGGTGAGACTAATGGTGAGACTAATGGTGAGCTAGGTGAGAATAATGGTGAGCTAGGTGAGACAAATGGTGAGCTAGGTGAGACTAATGGTGAGCTAGATGACCCGGTCTGCTTAAAGTGAGATTTGGGTACCCGGTCTATATAAAGTGAGATTGTGGTCCCGTTCTATGTAAAGTAAGATTTGGGTACCCGGTCTATTTAAAGTGAGATTTGGGTACCCATTCTCTTTAAACTAAGATTTGGGTACTCGGTCTGCTTAAAGTGAGATTTGGGTACCCGTTCTGTTTAAACTGAGATTTGGGTACCCGTTCTGTTTAAACTGAGATTTGGGTACCCGTTCTGTTTAAACTGAGATTTGGGTATCTGTTCTATGTAAATTTAGATTTTGGTACCCGTTCATGTGAAAATCTAAAAATGGCGCCCGCTCCACTACCAAATAAGCACGCGACTTCAAGCGGCGAGAGAGATGTAGTTTCGTGCATTTGGTTTTTTTAAAAAAAGGAAATACATTTTTTTCTCGCCCGATGTTTAAAGCAAGTAACACGAGAACTGTGTATCTTTTCTATTTTATTTTATTTTATTTTTATTTTTTTGTTTGGTGTGAGTGCGAGCCCTGCATGTGGCATCAGGACGTAGCTCGGCTAATGTTTTCAGATGTACGGATAAGAGGATTAACATTGCTGGGATGGTACAATTAATGGGGGATTACTTAGCCGTCCGACTCACGCTAATGTTGGCACTGAGGTTTACACTAAGACCAAATGCAATAAGTGCTATACAGAGTACGTGATATAATGATATTCTGAGGTTTACACTAAGTGCCATACAGAGTACGTGATATAATGATATTCTGAGGTTTACACTAAGTGCTATACAGAGTACGTGATTTAATGATATTCTGAGGTTTACACTAAGTGCTATACAGAGTACGTGATATAATGATATTCTGAGGTTTGCACTAAGTGCTATACTGAGTACGTGATATAAGGATATTCTGAGGTTTACAAATGGGATAAGTGCTATACAGAGTACGTGATATAATGATATTCTGAGGTTTACAAATGCTATAAGTGCTATACAGAGTACGTGTTATAATGATATTCTGTCCAGTTTGTCAGACCACCTACCTTCTTCAGATTCTGGGGTCTCAGCAATTTTTTTTTTTGCTGGTTCTTTAGCTCTAGTTTGATACACTTTGGTTGTTCTTTAGCTCTAGTTTGATACACTTTGGTTGTTCTTTAGCTCTAGTTTGATAGACTTTGATTGTTCTTTAGCTCTAGTTTGATACACTTTGATTGTTCTTTAGCTCTAGTTTAATACACTTTGGTTGTTCTTTAGCTCTAAATTGATACACTTTGGTTGTTCTTTAGCTCTAGTTTGATACACTTTGGTTGTTCTTTAGCTCTAGTTTGATACATATTGGTTGTTCTTTAGCTCTAGTTTGATACACTTTGGTTGTTCTTTAGCTCTAGTTTGATACACTTTGGTTGTTCTTTAGCTCTAGTTTGATACATATTGGTTGTTCTTTAGCTCTAGTTTGATACACTTTGGTTGTTCTTTAGCTCTAGTTTGATACACTTTGGTTGTTCTTTAAATCATTTCCAAACATTATTTAGCTTTTTCTCGTTGATTAATCCAAAATTTTAACCTTGTGACCTCTGGTGACCTTTTAACGAGATATGACCTGAGGTTAGCATTTTAGCACCTGGGCTAAAGGTCCAGAAAAGATCGCAATGTTGCTAGAAGGTCACGGTTACGAGACGAGAGGGTGGTGAAATGTTTTGCCATCATGACGATAAGTGGCAAGCGATGGTCGAGTAATAGAGCTAAAGTATCAAAGATAGATCAAATCCAGTTATGACGTCAGTCTAGTTAACACGTCACAGTTTTCCTACGGCGTTGTTATAGGAATCTTACAATATGTATGTCTGTCACATCGACGGGAATAACAAAATAAACAAAATATATGTCATTTTTAGTTGGGAAATAAAAAATTTAGATTTGAAATTTTAATTTTTTTTTAATTAGACTGAGAAATCTTAAGAGTTTAGGCTGTATTTTGTAATACATTGATGGTGAGTTGTTGATTTTTAAACATGAGCTAATTAGGTCTGACACCGAATATTACTAGGGTAGCCATGCAGAAAGAAATAGTTACGATCGAACTATGAGCTGGCTCTAGCGATGGTGGCTTAATGATATCAGACGTTAGCGCTTAATTAATTAGACAAATTATATCAAACATGGGGAATCTTTGCCCTGTATTGACCTATAAGTTGATGTTCTACCCCGTATCTACATACCTCTTGCTGCAGCATTGCATATAACCAATCTAACCGGATATAGGCCTATATATATATATATATATATATATATATATATATATATATATATATATATATATATATATATATATATATATATATAATTGAGAGAAGGGTTCACTACAGTTCAATATATCCACCTATATATAAGCCACAGATAAACGTGTACTTTTAACCAGTGTTGAACCTACCAAATCTTGTAGAGCGTGTGTTCTAAGTACACTTGCTCTCTGTACAAGATAAACAATTTCAGTCGAGCAAGCTCAGATAACTGTTGAACAGAAAAAGTTGCTTCCCTTGCCATATCAAATCCCGTGTGCACTTCGTTTCTCAACAAATCATCTCGTCGTATCTGGTCACACAATGTAGCACCAAGTAGCACCAAGTAGCACCAAGTAGCACCAAGTAGCACCAAGTAGCACCAAGTAGCACCAAGCAGCACAAAGTAGCACAAAGTAGCACCAAGTAGCACATAGCTATGATCCCAGCCGTATAAAAAGTTGAGACTCATAGAATCGCGTTTGTACCCTTTGACATCTTTTAATTAGAAGAAAAACATTTTTATATTAATACCATTCTCATCAAAGTAATTAGCGGTACTTGTTTTTTTTCCTACCGAATTTTTTTTCTACTCTCGATGTCTAAACATCGCTTTCTATCACAAGCTTACTGAACTTGCTGCACCTAATTAATGCGCGATAAATTGGCGTTAGTGCTAATTGGGTGCCCGTTGTTTTCATACATCAAGCTCCCATGTTGGTGTCTATCTCGGTGATTGATCTGTTGTCGATTTGTTCAAGTTGTCTGAAGTGAAAATCACATGGGAAATATTTATGTAAAAACTGCTGGCTTATAAACGGCGAATGTTTCTGACTGACTGCATCGATCATTATTTTGCGATTTGTGAAGGCTACGATATACCCCACATGATATATACATTCTCATCATTTCTGTTCCAGTTAATGGGATGTTATCATGTACACAAGATACACAATTCACTACAACAAGGAGAGGTTTTCATGTACAAAAGGTACACAACTCACTACAACAAAGGGAGGTTATCATGTAATATGGTACACAACTCACTACAACAAGGGGAGGTTATCATGTAATATGGCACACAACTCACAACCAGAAGAGGTTATCAGGTCACAAGGTACACAACTCACAACAAGAGGTTATCATGTAATATTGCACACAACTCACACTCAATAAGTCTTGAACTGGACTCATACTCTGAGAATGTCTTACACTGTTTGATGCACGCGTGCAGTCCCTGGTCCAATTCCCTCATCGACGATATCCGCGGGTCTGGAAACAAAACAACCATCCATTGGCAGCAGGCGGGAGCCTCCATAACCATCAGGACAATACCGGTCATGAGAAGATAACTGCTTTCAGGGGAGACAAACCACGAGTCAACATACGGTACACGTAGGGGCGGCTGCCCACAAAGACGAGCATAGAGGCGAGGTTAGGAAATAAAAGGCTGGGATGGGTGCAGGGACAGCCATTGCTGTAGGTGATGGATTCCATTGTAAATGTCATGTACGTGGCCGCTGGGGGGGGGGGGGGGGGGGGGGGCGACGCTGGGGAGGGGGGGGGGGCAGTTCATGCAAGAGGCACGGTGTTAGGACATAGATCTATTTTGTATTATTGTTGTTGCTTGCTATGGGTTTTTTTTTTGCGTTTATTTAGCAGTTCAGAAGTTTGTCATACACCATATATATATATATATATATATATATATATATATATATATATATATATATATATATATATATATATATATATATATATATATATATATATATATATATATATATATATATATATATATATATATATGTATATATATATGTATATATATATATGTATATATATATGTATATATATATATATATATGTATATATATATATGTGTGTGTGTGTGTGTGTATATATGTGTATGTGTATAAATATAAAAGCATATATATATATATAGGCCACTATATACTCGGTATATATTGTAGCAAAGAGCACAGAAGATTCTCGTCTTTACTCATCAGAGGAATCTGGTACCAGGTATTCAGGAGGGGTTAATGAGTGCAGCTCTCAAGTTGATGCGTGTCATAATCAATTCGTTCCTTAAATGTACACACGTGTAGCCCTCGTGCTGTAGACAGAGTTCAATTTACGTCCTTTCACAACATCATCACCATCACGTCGTTTCAGAACATCAACATCACTCGACAGGTGCTGGGTAACTCTGGTCCAACAAACTTGCTAAATGAGACCTTTGCTAAATGAGACCTTTGCTAATTGAGACCTTTGCTAAATGAGACCTTTGCTAAATGAGACCTTTGCTAAATGAGACCTTTGCTAAATGAGACCTTTGCTAAATGAGACCTTTGCTAAATGAGACCTTTGCTAAATGAGACCTTTGCTAAATGAGACCTTTGCTAAATGAGACCTTTGCTAAATGAGACCTTCGCTAAATGAGACCTTTGCTAAATAAGACCTTTGCTAAATGAGACCTTTGTTAGATAAGATCTTTGCTAAATAAGACCTTTGCTAAATAAGACCTTTGCTAAATGAGACCTTTGCTAAATAAGACCTTTGCTAGATAAGACCTTTGCTAAATAAGACCTATTAACAGATAACTTGCAAAGATGAAGGTGTTTTTGCCATAGCAGACGGGTAAAGCGTCTGAGTGTTTGTATACCTAATTGTATACCCAATTGTATACCTAATTGTATACCCAATTGTATACCTAATTGTATACCTAATTGTATACCTAATTGTATACCTAATTGTATACCTAATTGTATACCTAATTGTATACCTAATTGTTTACCCAATTGTATACCTAATTGTATACCTAATTGTATACCTAATTGTATACCTAATTGTATACCTAATTAGTGCTAATTACCAGGGTCCACTGTTACTTTAGTTCTAAAGCAAACAGAAGAAGAAACAGCAACAATTAAAGTTTGGTTTTAAAGGAATTTTAAAAAACCCAGCTAAAAATGTTCATCTTCCAGTTTAAAGCAAACCTCAGTGGAATATGACGTCATGTCGTCTGCCAGATTTGTTGCGAACGTTTCAATCGTTGTTGACCTGCTCGCTAGAAGCACGTGTTTTCTTTACATTTCGTCTCACACTTGAACATTTTTAAAGTTAAGCTTTTTTTAAATTACAAACTTAAAAATTTAGTCCGTCACATTTGGAAAAGAAAACAACAAAGCACAATATTTCAACTTTGAGGCTAGATTTCAATTGACTTTGAACTATCTACTGTAACCTTGACATCTTTTGTTGTGTCACCTTTGAAATATAAACTTTGATTGGCTATTAAAACTGAAAACGACCATCACGTGTTAGCCATTATCTTCCGGTAAATTTTTACTTTCTCGTATATACGAAGTAAAGAGAAAGTCTTGTAATCGTGCAAAAAAAAAAAATCGAGATTTTTGCAAATCTCGACGATTTACACCTCACTGATACGGAAAAACATAATTTTGCAATCTTGTCCGTATGTCTGTGTGTCTGTCTGTGTGTCTGTCTGTCTGTCTGTCTGTCCGTGTGTAAACACGATAACTTGAGTACCGTTACAGCTAGGTTGATGAAATTTCATATATAAGTATTTTATCAAAATCGTAGATCCGTATCAACTTTTGAGCGATTTCCGATAACCGGAAGTGGTACTTTTCCTACTTTGAATTTTTCAAAAGCCTATAACTTGATTACTATTTCAGATAGATAAATGAAATTTCACATGTAAGTAAAAGATCTAATTCTCTACCTTCTTTCAAATTTTGAGTAATTTCCGTTGACCGGAAGTAGTAGTTTACGCTACTTCCGATTTCTCAAAAAACAAATGTAAATTTTTAAAGTACTAATAATATTGCGCACTATTATGCACTTTTTAAATTTAGCGTTCACTTGGTGTGCAATTAATTTGTCTACGAGATTTTATTCTATTTTTAAAATTTTAAGTATTTAAAATAGATTAAAAAATTCATAAAAAACGTTTTAATAACAAGCTTTTATGTAATGATGCACTAAAAAGTAGAAAATAAATTATAGACTACTATTTAAATAACTATAAAGAAAAGCGTGGGTCACTTTAGTATCTATTGGATACCTTTACTAATGTTAAGGAAGACACCCACGCTTTTCTTTATAGTTATTTAAATAGTAGTCTATAATTTATTTTCTACTTTTTAGTGCATCATTACATAAAAGCTTGTTATTAAAACGTTTTTTATGAATTTTTTTTCAGTACTTTACATGTTTTATCTACAATAGAGTTACATGACTAAAAACCATTGCGCGCCTACTGAATATCACGTTCAGTAGGCGCGCAATGTTTTTTGAACGCAGCCATTACGTGGTCGTGATGGCGCAGCTATTGATGACGCGTGTGGTGTGGTTGGCTAGACATGCCTACTAATTCGGTCCAAATTTTAATTAATTCATAAAAAATCAATTAGGCATCCAATTAAGTCAAATTTAGTTTCAGATTGCATTGTCTTCATGTCTTGACCCACGTGCCAACTGTGAATCGTGTCGGTCAAGTAGAACTGTCCGAATTTTCACTCCTGCGTTTCCGTCTAGACTGACGACTGACGACTTACGACAGACAGAGGAAGTGAGTTAAATAAAAGCTTGTAAAAATCATGTCTATAGCCCGAGTTCCCATCCCCTGTTATTTTATATAAGAATATTCGAGAAAGTTTAGGGGAGATCACTCCCGGTTTATTGTATTCGTGATTTGAAGGTTTGTTTTGTAAGTGCTTTCTTATATTGGTATTGAAATAATTTTACAAATTAACAGGTCAAATGTACCTACATATTTCTATATCTTTATTTACCGAACTACCTGATGATAATATATATCTTAAATTGTTTTGGCTTTTCTTTTTAAGTGTTATATTAACAACCAAAATCAATTTCACTTTTTTTTAAAATGTATGTATGATGTGGCCAATGAAGGTATATCCACGCACAAATCTTGCTCACTGACTGCCGCAGTGTCCAAAGTTTTAGTTCTCGTGTAAATTTTTAAAAAAGTCAACTCAGCAAAATTTAACGCTCAGAGTTCGCATTCCTCACCTTAAGTACCATTTGTTTACTCGAGCTTAACTTGAGCGCATGCACGTGCCTAGTGAAAACACTGACGTTGTTTGTCTTTTACTCACTCTCTGTCCATCGCTTTACCGGTAGGATTTTTTTTTCTCAGCGCGATTGACAATGTAAACAAACCTTTAAAAATCTTTGTCCATGGGCTTGAGATTGGCGTCAAAAATGAAAATCCTGTATTTTTGCTAAGGATAACTAAGGAAAATAATATTGCTTTATTTTTTTTTCCAAGTTTGGTAATACATAACATTTTACGCAATCCTGGAACGGAATAAATGTGGATGCTAGTTTGTTTTGTGTCTGCTGCACCATACAAGTCTGTTAAAATATATATTTCCTGCACTGATGTAGTCGACAGAGATACAAGCCAGACAAGGCTCATCCATACTTGATTAAACACGGCAGCCAATTAAGTCATTTAATCATCGATCATCTATCGTGGTCATCTGTCAGCCTACCACTTGTGGTCATCTGTCAGCCCACCACTTGTGGTCATCTGTCAGCCCACTCTGGTCATCTGTCATCCCACCACTTGTGGTCATCTGTCAGCCCACCACTTGTGGTCATCTGTCATCCCACCACTTGTGGTCATCTGTCAGCCCACCACTTGTGGTCATCTGTCATCCCACCACTTGTGGTCATCTGTCAGCCCACCACTTGTGGTCATCTGTCAGCCCACTCTGGTCATCTGTCATCCCACCACTTGTGGTCATCTGAAAGCCCACCACTTGTGGTCATCTGACAGCCCACCACTTGTGGTCATCTGTCAGCCCACCACTTGTGGTCATCTGTCAGCCCACTGTGGTCATCTGTCAGCCCACTGTGGTCATCTGTCAGCCCACCACTTGTGGTCATCTGTCATCCCACTGTGGTCATCTGTCATCCCACCACTTGTGGTCATCTGTCAGCCCACCACTTGTGGTCATCTGTCAGCCCACTGTGGTCATCTGTCAGCCCACTGTGGTCATCTGTCAGCCCACCACTTGTGGTCATCTGTCATCCCACTGTGGTCATCTGTCATCCCACCACTTGTGGTCATCTGTCAGCCCACCACTTGTGGTCATCTGTCAGCCCACCACTTGTGGTCATCTGTCATCCCACCACTTGTGGTCATCTGTCATCCCACCACTTGTGGTCATCTGTCAGCCCACCACTTGTGGTCATCTGTCAGCCCACCACTTGTCATCTGTCAGCCCACTGTAGTCATCTGTCAGCCCACCACTTGTGGTCATCTGTCATCCCACCACTTGTGGTCATCTGTCAGCCCACCACTTGTGGTCATCTGTCAGCCCACCACTTGTGGTCATCTGTCAGCCCACTGTGGTCATCTGTCAGACCACCACTTGTGGTCATCTGTCAGCCCACCAATTGTCATCTGTCAGCCCACTGTAGTCATCTGTCAGCCCACCACTTGTGGTCATCTGTCATCCCACCATTTGTGGTCATCTGTCAGCCCACCACTTGTGGTCAGCCACACATGTATAAGACCACATGACACCCAAACGTCCCCTGCCCATCTTCTCCTCGCCCAACTTCTTACCATCATTAGCGATCAGCTTACAGTTCGATCACGAAACTAGATAAAAATATCGATCTTTGGGGCAGAATTTTTTTTCTTATTTTCTTATTTATGTTTTTTATTTTCCAATTTACCTCTTTAAGTTTTTTAATGATTTTTTTGTTGATTACATGGACTTACTTTCACCTCATCAATAAAAAAAAACAAGTTCTTAACATTGGCTTCCCCTTAGGGTGTGTATGTATATGACGTGTTCTAGAATTATAGTTAGAAATCTATTGTTAAAAATCTGTTATTAGAAATCTGTTGTTGAAAGATGTTGATAGAAATATGTTGTATATAAACTTTCCAATGCCAACGAAATGTAAAAACGATGCGGTGTTTAATCTACACTACACGAAACTCTGTTGAAACAATTTAAAATCATTTTTTATCTTCAATTTAATTTCTTTTCGTGCAATTAGGCTACTCTTATTACTAATTAATTAAAATAAGCACGTATGATTCATTTTTAATGTTATTATAATATACGACAAATCAATTAATAAAACTAATAATTTAAGACCATTTTTAATTGAAAAATAATTTCCTAGAGGATTTAAGATAACATTTTGAAAAACTAGAAGTTGTTTTGTTATATATTCAGTCCATGAGTTGAGGAAAGTTTTATATATTTTCTTGGACGTATGTCAATGGCTGCCTGTAACTAATGTATTTTGTACAGTTTTCTTTCGGCTTTTAAAGTGGCAGAAATAAATTTTAATTAGAGGAACTATTACGAAAGATATTGATTGTAGTTTCGTTAACTACGCGGAGTTTGTCTAATTATGTCACAGGATGTTTTTTTAAAGAATGGGAAAATGAATTGGATCGTCTGTGCTTGTTTTATGTTGGTGAATTCATCTAACAATCCTCCCCTCCCCATATACGAACCTGCAGTCCATACAAACTTATATGCCCCCTTATACAAACCTCTGCTACCCCTTGCCCAAACCTATCTGCCGTCCTACACAAACCTCTGCCACCTCCACAAAGAACCCCAATCTAGCACAACCCCACCCACAATCACACCCACAACCCCACCCACAACCACACCCACACCCAAAACCACAACTACACCCACAACCACATCCACATCCGCATCCACATCCACAACCACATCCACAACCAAACCCACAACCACAACCATAACCACACCCACACCTACACCTTCACCTACAACCACACCCACACCCACTTACACACCAACAACCCCACCCACAACCACTCCCACAACCACACCCACAACCACACCCATAAACACAACCACACCCACAACCAAAACCACACCCACAACCCCAACCATCAAGACAACCCATCCTTACTTTTCAAATCCTCTGACATCACACGATCCTTCATACCACGGTATCGTAGTGTAGTATCGAGATCACACGATCCTTCATACCACGGTATCGTAGTGTAGTATCGAGATCACACGATCCTTCATACCACGGTATCGTAGTGTAGTATTGAGATCACACGATCCTTCATACCACGGTACCGTAGTGTAGTATCGAGCTCACACGATCCTTCATACCACGGTATCGTAGTGTAGTATCGAGATCACACGATCCTTCATACCACGGTACCGTAGTGTAGTATCGAGCTCACACGATCCTTCATACCACGGTATCGTAGTGTAGTATCGAGTTCACACGATCCTTCATACCACGGTATCGTAGTGTAGTATCGAGCTCACACGATCCTTCATACCACGGTACCGTAGTGTAGTATCGAACTCACACGATCCTTCATACCACGGTACCGTAGTGTAGTATCGAGCTCACACGATCCTTCATACCACGGTACCGTAGTGTAGTATCGAGCTCACACGATCCTTCATACCACGGTACCGTAGTGTAGTATCGAGTTGATAATGTCCAAACGACCACCTTCCCAACACAATAGCCCCCCCCCCCCCACCCCCGCCCACCTACTAAAAAAAAAACTTGGAATGTTGTCTCCCACACAATTAAACTAACCGTTTAACAACCCATTCACCCATCTTCAACTTTTTGCAAAACATCCCTCCCTGAACTCCTCCATGCATTCATCCCTCTCGCCATTGATTAATTCGCCTCAGCCCTCGAACGTATCTACCCCTTCTGCTTCGGTGTTCTTGTGTTTTCTTAAGCTTAATGCTCTCGTTACTGGCTATACATTCTGTTGATTGCCACGCAAATAAATGGAACCCGGTGCTGTATTTATTTTAACGATCCCTTTCATCAGCCTAGCTAGACGCCCCTATAATATAGTCGTGTCCGTGTCGGCTTGCACTGGATTGAATAGTGGAACTAATGAAATGACCTGGTGCTAGGGGTGGAAGGTTGTGTTGTCAAGATGGACAATCAATATTCAGTCCACGGGCTGATGGCAATTAAGACGTATCGATGAATATATCTGCCGAATTAGCAATACAGGCCGCTCCTAGATGGGTCAGGGCGAGGTGGGAGCCAGACTTGCTATATGATATAGACGGCCAAACCGGATGGTTCGACCTGTTACATTATATAGACGGCCAAACTAGATGGCTAGACCTCTTATATCATATAGACGGTCAAATGCAAATTGCACCCCTAGACAACCAGCACTGTAAAATACACCCCTAGACAAGCTAGCCCTGTAAAATACACCCCTAGATAACCAGCACTGTAAAATACACCCATAGACAAACCCGCCCTCTAAAATACACCCCTAGATAAACCCGCCCTCTAAAATACACCCCTAAACAGCCAGCACTGTAAAATACACCCCTAGTCATCCAGCACTGTAAAATACAACACTAGACAACCAACACTGTGAAATACACCCCTAAACAGCCCAGCACTGTAAAATACACCCCTTGATTGGCTTGAATGACTACTCCAAAGAGAAGATCGATGACCAAACGACATCACTCAACACTCCCTGACCTAATGACCGGAAACTGACCATTACCTGGGCACATATCCATCACGACTATATTCACGACTAGCATCTTGATGGCTGGCATACAGCGCGCAGCGACACCAGAGCCGGGGCCGCATGAGCCGTGGTGGCCGCATGAGCCGTGGTGACTGCAGGAAGGAAGCGACACCGCTAATTGAGCAGAAAGTGGAGAACTGGCAACGACCAATTACGCTGACACCTAATGGCGGAAGCGAGGGGAAATCACTCGAAGGTTTGACGGGATTCTCGCCGAGTTAAGTCCCTTGATTGAACATTGATAAATTGCTTAAAATTATAACGTAAAGATTTTGACGTTTTATTATTCCCGAATTTCTTTATTACGTTTTTTTTATAAACAACTTCCACCTAACCATGAGCATTGTATATATATATTTATATATATATATATATATATATATATATATATATATATATATATATATATATATATATATATATATATATATATATATATACATATATATATATATATATATATATATATATATATATATATATATATATATATATATATATATATATATATATATATAACGATGCTACATTGGCCTTGGCAACGCTCGACAATAATTTTTCTTTTCGTTTAGAATAAGAGGCGCAGATTGGATGAACCATTTTTTTCTCTCCCACTTCCTGTGTCTGTCAGTTGTTTCATGTTCTCAGAGGAACCGTATCACGTGATATAAAAGCATACCTTGACTGGCCGGGGTAGGAAGAAAAAACTAATTAGGCCAGGTAATGGCCGCCGCTGTGGACCAGACATGTCTGGAATGTGACACCGTTATTGATGACCAGGCCACTCCCAGGTGCATCTGAAATAAATCAGTACTGCTACAAGCGAGAACAGGAAGTTTTGCAGAAAATTACCGTAATTGATTAGTTTTGGCCATTGTGTGGTAGCCCTCGAAGTGAAGACACCATACATTTTGGTGTCCACAAAGGACGTGGACATTTTATCCCTACTTACATCTCTGTCAGCTAAAGCACATTAGCACCATAGCACGATAGCACCCTAGCATCATAGCACCATAGCACGATAGCACCATATAGCACCCTAGCACCATAGCACGATAGCACCCTAGCACCATAGCACGATACCACCATATAGCACGATAGCATGATAGTACCATATAGCACCCTAGCACCACAGCACGATAGCACCCTAGCACCATAGCACCATAGCACCATAGCACCATAGCACCATAGCACCCTAGCATCATAGCATCATAGCACCATAGCACCATAGCACGATAGCACCATATAGCACCCTAGCACCATAGCACGATAGCACCCTAGCACCATAGCACGATACCACCCTAGCACCATAGCACGATACCACCATATAGCACGATAGCATGATAGTACCATATAGCACCCTAGCACCACAGCACGATAGCACCCTAGCACTATAGCACGATAGCACCCTAGCACTATAGCACGATAGCACCCTAGCACTACAGCACGATAGTACCATAGCACGATAGCACCGCCTCGACACAGGTCGTGTAGCGTAAGAGAGGGAAGGAGAGAATGAACGACTCACACGCGTAGTGACCCATTCCGGCGCCCTGGGTTGAACTATCAACTCACCCCCCATCAGCGCCCCCCACCCCCAATAAGTTTTGAAAGGCAGGAGGCCACTGGCCCTTAACAGCTTTATATTGATGACACATATGATGACACAATTGATGAAGAAAATAGCTAAATTCGTCTTAAAAGCCAAGGTGCAGTCTATTTTCTTAACTTCGGCTGTGTATAATTAAGTAATGCTGCTCAGGTTCAGCATTTTATTTTTTACCCTCATTGTTTGGCGTCCCCTGAGGTCGGCGCCCGGGGAGACGTACCCCCCCTCCTCCAGCTGCGTCTCTGGAACGACTGAGAGTGTGAACAATAGAGACAATGACTGGCTGAAGAACAGAGAGAGAGCAAAGGACTGAACATCAGAGAGAGGGAGGGAGAGAAAGAGAGAGAGAAAACCAGCGAGAGAAATGGAGAAGAGACAGATTGAGAAAGAGAAGCAGAATAAATGGGAGAAAGAGAAAGAGAAGCAGAATAAATGGGAGAAAGAGCCGCTAACTCCGATGCAACAATGGGCTGTGCAGATAAACGTAAACAGTTTATTCTTAGCCGTGTAATTTTGTCCAGGGTTCGTTTCTATCAACAAATGAGCATGCGCGCGCATGCGGACTTTCATCTGCTGATGCCGCAGTGAATGCAGCCATTTTGGTGAAAATCACGACTCTACTGCTGCTACAAAAAAAAAACATCTGCCTTGAACGTTTTGAGAAATAAAATAAAAACAATTTTTCGTGTAAAAAAAATACAGCTACATTTTTTAATTAATTAAAATACAACAAATATTTTTAACAAAAATACTACAAGTATTTTTTAACAAAAATACAACTAAAATGTGTGACAAAAATACAAAAATACTACAACAAATATTGTGCATTAAACATTTAGTCACACGAGAGAGACTATCTTAATGAAAACGGGAGTGGGGAATAGATGTTTAACATCAATTTATTTGAAAAGCTAGTCAACAAATTTCACGTCAAGTTCCACACGGCCCACACATCGCACACATCACGTACACATGCCTAAGATTATAAATACCACACCAAGCCCACAAAATCTAAAGACTAGTAAAAAAAATATTTATCCATTCAATACACAAGCTCACACACAGGTCACCCCAAGCCCACAAAAATCTAAAGACGTATTTTAAAAATTAGCTATCCAATGAACCAACCAATGTGAAAACCGGACGCTGGTCACGTGAACAGACGTAAAAGTACAGCTCACATAGCGGATGTGCCAGGGGTACCAGAGCTGTCCCGGGGGTGCCGGAACTATCACTTAACAGTCGTTACAGCCTGGCCATTTGGGTTAGAAAATATGTCGCCACGGCAATGGTTCTCAAAACTTTTCCTTACATGTGACGTCAACCATTTATAAAAACTACATTCCCTCCGCTTAAAAAAATCGTATATCAATCAATTAGAAAATGGAACTGACTTGTATTCATTAAGATCTTACATATAAGGCAAAATAAGGCTATGATTTTGATAAGTGGTCTTTAATTTGCCGTGGATATCAGAATTATTCACGACATGTCAGTAAGTAGCTGTTTTTAAATATGTTTAGTCATTAAATTATTGATGTTTGATTCGTAGGCATATTATTTCAATTTTTTAGAATATTTAAGCTTGTGCTTCCTTTTAAAAGAGGTACCGTAATTAATACGCCAGGAAGTTAATTAACTTAATCATTATTTGGTAAATTTTAAAAACAATGTTCAGTATTAGATACGAACACAGAAGAGAATATATTAAGGCGTGATGACGTCATGAGCTGCTGTGAGGTGAAGTCAGATTGCCGTGCGTTGATGGATGTTCATTTGATAATGTCGCTGTCGGGAAGGGCGCGCCTCACCCAGACAAATGACCCCCCTGGTGACCCTGGGGCCAGTCAGGTATTTGTCAGGGACCTGTCAGGCGTACCTGGGCTTACCTTCGTCAACCCGGGGAGAGACTGATTCTGAGAGGTGGGGAGGGGGCATGGGGGAGGGAGGTTCTACTAAGGTCAACGTCCGCAAGTCAATCACCCTAAATTAAGATGTAAGGATTCAAAAATTAACTCTGCAGAGTTATCTAATGGTACGTGCATACAATGTCAACGTTGTTCTTATAACGAGCTTTACAATGATAGATGTGTTGAAGGCTGATGTAGAGTGGACGGAATGTGTAAGGTAGTCGGAGAGCGATGAAAGAAATAATGGGGCATAACCGCGTGGTTAATAATCGGTAAATTATGGCTAATAGAGTTGCGACTTACAGGTGAATAAAATATAAGTGTTTCAGCTAGCGTTATAATTGAGCTGAGCAAGGGAATTAACTCTTGAAACTAAGGGAGGCAACCCTAGTTTTTTTTGCGGGGGTTTTTTATTGTTTTTTTTTTTTTGCCAGGATTTTTTAGCTGGAATGGGATCTTTTGAGAAACTGCTTCATAAGTATAAAAAATACTTTAGTAAAAAGTATATACACATGTATTAGACGGCACCTAGTACACAGACTTGCCAGTGAAAACTTATTTGTGTACATTTTTTATCATATCAATTTCAATCTCTTTTATTTTTAACTCGTAACAGAATAAATGATTTTAAAAAAAAACTGAAACCCCAAACTGCATGTCATTATTTTGATTCGAACTATTTTCTGTCGTTTTATCTCCATAATAAGCGATTGATTTATATAGATCTACTTTAGTGCCTGCAGCTCATTTTAGCTCATAAGTTGATTTAGCACAAAGCAGTTAGTTCACGGTGTGTGCTGACGTCATTAGACTTCCCCGTTAACCAGATAAATTGTCGGGATTGTGGGCCAACACGATTTTATTCTAATCTCGGTGTAAGTTGGCGCGTCTTCAGGGGCGGTTCAATCTTGGGCTGCTCTCTAAACCCAATCAGCAGGGGAGGGGAAGGGGGGTGCCTGCTCCATATTATATCCCGGGGGGTGAATTCGATAGAAAATAATTTTATAAGGGGGAGACATTCTTCGCTGTGAATAAAACATAATGATTATGTCTCTGTGTTTGTTTTCGCAAATCTCATTCCGAGCAAAATACATTTGCCAGTTTTTGCGACATTAGATCAGCGTTGTGTGATCATTTTGTTCATAGTTTTTGTAACAGGTGCGTATCGGGTGTTATAATGTCCACTAATCATACACGTTGTTTTTTTTGTGTAAGATAAATTGAAAATACGTATCTGTCAATCACACAAGTTATAAAATGCACTAATCATTAAGTATTGTTTCTCTCACACAAAAATCATGCAACGTACAATTCGATGATTTGATCTGTAGTGATGTGCTGATAGTTTGGTGATAGATTTAGTTTGTTAAGTTTTAAGAGAGGTATGGAGGGGAGGTTGTGGTCCTAATGCTTGTCCCTGATTACACCCTGGTGTCTGGTGGTGTCCTGGTGTCTGATGGTGTCCTGGTGTCTGATGGTGTCCTGGTGTCTGATGTTGTCCTGGTGTCTGATGGTGTCTGATGGTGTCCTGGTGTCTGATGTTGTCCTGGTGTCTGATGGTGTCTGATGGTGTCCTGGTGTCTGATGTTGTCCTGGTGTCTGATGTTGTCCTGGTGTCTGATGTTGTCCTGGTGTCTGATGTTGTCCTGGTGTCTGATGTTGTCCTGGTGTCTGATGTTGTCCTGGTGTCTGATGTTGTCCTGGTGTCTGATGTTGTCCTGGTGTCTGATGTTGTCCTGGTGTTTGATGGTGTCCTGGTGTCTGATGTTGTCCTGGTGTCTGATGTTGTCCTGGTGTCTGATGGTGTCTGATGGTGTCCTGGTGTCTGATGTTGTCCTGGTGTCTGATGTTGTCCTGGTGTCTGATGTTGTCCTGGTGTCTGATGGTGTCTGATGGTGTCCTGGTGTCTGATGTTGTCCTGGTGTCTGATGGTGTCTGATGGTGTCCTGGTGTCTGATGTTGTCCTGGTGTCTGATGTTGTCCTGGTGTCTGATGTTGTCCTGGTGTCTGATGTTGTCCTGGTGTCTGATGTTGTCCTGGTGTCTGATGTTGTCCTGGTGTCTGATGTTGTCCTGGTGTCTGATGTTGTCCTGGTGTCTGATGTTGTCCTGGTGTCTGATGTTGTCCTGGTGTCTGATGGTGTCCTGGTGTCTGATGTTGTCCTGGTGTCTGATGTTGTCCTGGTGTCTGATGTTGTCCTGGTGTCTGATGTTGTCCTGGTGTCTGATGTTGTCCTGGTGTCTGATGGTGTCCTGGTGTCTGATGTTGTCCTGGTGTCTGATGTTGTCCTGGTGTCTGGTGTTGTCCTGGTGTCTGATGGTGTCCTGGTGTCTGATGGTGTCCTGGTGTCTGATGTTGTCCTGGTGTCTGATGTTGTCCTGGTGTCTGATGTTGTCCTGGTGTCTGATGTTGTCCTGGTGTCTGATGTTGTCCTGGTGTCTGATGGTGTCCTGGTGTCTGATGTTGTCCTGGTGTCTGATGTTGTCCTGGTGTCTGATGTTGTCCTGGTGTCTGATGTTGTCCTGGTGTCTGATGGTGTCCTGGTGTCTGATGTTGTCCTGGTGTCTGATGGTGTCCTGGTGTCTGATGTTGTCCTGGTGTCTGATGTTGTCCTGGTGTCTGATGGTGTCCTGGTGTCTGATGTTGTCCTGGTGTCTGATGTTGTCCTGGTGTCTGGTGTTATTGACATTCTACCCAGGCTCCTTATGGTTTTACGTTACAAATCTGATGTTTCTATTGATCAAATTAAGTAAGAAATCTATTTTTTTAGAATACAAAATATGCATCAACAATCAGTGGCGTAGCGAGGTCGGGTGTCACCCGGTGCGGCACTTAATGGCGTCACCCCCCCCCCCAGAGGCGTAGCGACCCTTCCCGGGGACAACTTTCAAATTTTCGATTTGCATCCCCCCCCCCCCCTCTCAACCTTTCGATTTGCACCTCAAGTTTTCGATTTGCACCCCCCCCCCCTCAAGTTTTTCTCTATATATTTTGCTATTTTTTGCCTTGGTGTCACCCCCCTAAACAGTGTCACCCGGTGCGGTCCGCACCCCCCGCCCCGCCCCCCCCCCCCCCCCTCGCTACGCCCCTGTCAACAATCCTCTATAAACATTAGTCGTTAATCGTTAGGAATCAGGGGAGCGAACCCATCAGCGAGAAATCTAAATAGAAAGATTTTTTTTTTAAAAAAAGGTTACATTTTTTTTGCAACGATAACACCACCGCTTTCAATGTAGAACAACAACAACAACTTTGAAACGACCATTTTCAAAAATAGCACTTTTAAGCTGTAATAACGCATTTTCAATAATCTTTATTTTAACAATAACGCAGCATAACGTTTGCAAATATTTTTTAACAACAGCACGCCAATTTTAAAATATACAATGTTGTTGTTGTTTTTTTTTAAATAAAAGCAATTTTAACTCCAATATCTTTAAATAATAACTGATTTTTTACAATAAACATTTTTTTAACATTTTGATTTTTTATTAACTTTAGAACCAATTTTAAACCACAATAACAGTAATGTTTTTAACAAAAACACAATCAACCTTAACCGCCAACCCACCAATTTCAAACGATAACACGCGCGGTTTTCAAAGACAACACACCAGCCTAGACCACGGCTGCCAAACAGACGACCGAGAGCTGTCCAGATAAAATGGAAACAGCAGACGTACACTCAGCCTGGGACGGTTAGAGCCCAAAAGATCGGTCGAACAGACGTGAAATTGAAGGGTAAAATCTCCCAAAAAGGGCCTGTATTTTACAGGGGAACAAAAAAAGGGGGTCGAAAATAAAACCTTTTAACAACTGGAGGAAAATAAAACCTTTTAACAACTGGACTTAACTGATCAAAGGTTATACGTAACAGAGTTTAGCTTCGATAAGCAGTAGGGTTAGAATTTCTCTCCCCCACCCCCTACCCATAATCACCTGTAAACTTAAATTAACACCTGTCTCACGATGAGATACAACTATTGGTGACGATGCGTTCTTGTCCCTTTCAATGCTTTCAGATTTTTAAAAAACGATGACCAGACCACAATTTGACCTTCTGAAAATCGTTCATTGGATGGGGTCGGCGTGGTCGAATGGTACAGGTAGAGCTCACGACTAACACGGAAGGGTTCGAGTCTGTAGGACGCTCCTAAGCCCAGAGGCGTAGCGAGGGGGGGGGGGGGACATATGTCCCCGGGCGCCGACCTTAGGTGGGGGCGCCAAAATGGGATGGAAAAACAAATTGAAAGTTTGAGGGGGGGTTGCAAATGAAAAGTTCGAGGGGGGGTGCACATTTAAAGTTTGAGGGGGGTGCAAACGAAAAGTTCGAGGGGGGGTGCAAATCGAAAGTTTGTCCCCGGGCGCCGGGAAGGGTCGCTACGCCTCTGCCTAAGCCCACCCAGCTATGTTAGGTACCAAACTCACATTAGGGGAAGAAAGGTGGCTAGGCATGTTGATGACCACACTATTCCCTTATTTGATGAGATAAATGAAACCGATAAGCTGCCCCATGTGATAATGCTATAATAATGATGTATATCAAGGTGGATTAGTGTGTACTAATATGTACAAAATATCTTTCCTAAACTAAGGTCGTCACGAAGCAGTACCAAGTTAGCAAATAAAATAGCGAATATAATTGAACAAACCTTTGTTGAAACAACGAGTTCTTTTATGAGTTCTAGCTGTAGAAAGTTCGAGAAAGTTCGAATTGATTCCCGATGAAACGTGTTGAAGGCTGATGCCCTTCTAAGCCTTCTAACGGTTTCTCTTTTGTGCCGTTACGGACGAGTGACGCCGCGATTCAGTGCTAAATAAACGTTTTTTTTAACGGAGCTCATTCCTCGGGGCAAAGAGGCTGCTGCTCCGTCCGAGCTCTTTGTAAACGAAGCTTCAACGAACAATCGAATTACGATACCACTTTTTTTGTTTGTTTGCTGATTAAAGGGCATGTAGGGAAATTGTATGCGCCCTGTTTAACATCAATATACGTTTGTGGTCTTTTTTTTTTTAAACTGAGTTAATTTTACTTAAATTCTTAATGTCAGCCTAGTGTTAAATTCTAATTGCATTTTTAATTGCATTTTTTTTTCGGTATTAGCTTTAATCAAATCATGTTAAGAATTATTGAAGATCGATCCTTGAAGATTTATTTACGACGATGTTTTTGAAAGATTTGTTATCTGAACTTTTGAGTGACGTAGCTCATCGGGTGGATATTTTATCAGAAATATTCAATTAAGACACTCCTATATATTTGATTTTTCTTAAAACAATTGTCAAAAAAAATTGTTTAAAAAAAAAAACATCCAGTAATCTATATTCGTGATACGCCATTCTACACTACCCCCCCCCCCCCTCACACACACACACACACAGAGACACTACCTAACCCTCCACACACATCCAAACACATACGCACACATAAATACGTTTTACTCACATGTTTGAACTATATTTAGACACTCGTGAATCAGCTGAAACTCCCAGGGGTTGATTTTCTTGCAAGCCGACCCCCCCCCCTTCAGTTCTCAGTCGATCGAGCCTCTGGCTGGCACCCAGGACTCTTGTACTAATAGCTTTGGGAACGCTCAATTAACCAAACACTGGGGGGAGGGGGGGACGGTCTGGCCTCATTGAGTCTGTGACTGACGGTCCGAGATTCTATTTACTTTAAAGGGAAGAAACTTGGCAGGGATTTGGTTGTTGTTGTTGTTGTGGATGCACTTTTTGCTTGTCCGAGATTCGACTGGTCAGCCACAGTGATTGACCAGTCTTGTCCAAGCGAGGGGAGAGTACCATCTTTACAAAGATGCCATCTTTACAAAAACCTAAGCTGTATTGGGTGATACAGTACGGTTGGGCGACACCAAAAACCAGAGGCGTAGCGACCCTTCCCGGCGCCCGGGGACAAACTTTCGATTTGCACTCCCCCCCCCTCGAACTTTTCATTTGCACCCCCCCCCCTCAAACTTTCAATTTGGCGCCCCCCCCCCTTAGGTCGGCGCCCGGGGACATATGTCCCGTCCCCCCCTCGCTACGCCTCTGCCAAAAACTATAAGTCGCAATATTAAAATGAGAAAACAGTCGTCCGTGCATTTATTAAGCTAATTTTTTTTCAGCACCCGCCACTAACTAATAATGAAAAATGCACATTCGGTCCCATAATCTGGCGTTGGATACCTATGCTGATAAAATATTCGATTTATAGCATTTTTTTTAAATTTATCCTCGACTACTTTGCTAGTACTTAAAAATAAAAAAAATATATATACTTTTAACAATATGGTTTTATATTATTGATTTCTAAACTAAAAATATAATGTATTTATTAGACACTCCAACAGTGCTCTAGGGGAGGTAACCACACTATTATTAAATTCTTTCTAAAAAAAGTTTTACATTTGTCACTTCCCTTTACTTCTCAATTCTGAAAAAAAAATTAACAGAAAATGATTTTATATTTTCTTTTTTAAATTAGTTCATATTTTTTAGTTTATATAGTTTTTAAAATGAAATTTCAGAACCAGTAACGGCAAAAGACAAAAGAACTCAACACGGTCTTCAAATAGTAGACGGCACAAAGCCAAGATAAGGACGGAGGTGGTGGTCTTCAGTGGGTACGTATGACAGTCCTATAACTAACAATAAGTACAGGAGCATATATAGCCTACACCTCTGAAGGAGAGTAGAAGCCCAGCCAAAAAAACATATCCACATTTTTAACATACACAGAAATGAAGTATAACTATAGCCGACACATATATACATATATATATATATATATATATATATATATATATATATATATATATATATATATATATATATATATATATAGGCCAACAGATCATAAGCTTATTTTTGTTAAAACCATGCATCATTGCTGTTTACATTCTCGTCGTCTATTTTTTTCCGTAATCCGAATCTTTAAAAGCGATAATAATCATTTCGCAATTATTATTTTTTTCTCTATGTATTATTTTTATGTTCACTGAGTCTTTTTAGGAATCCGTTTTTAATTTCTTAACATCGTTGGACATAATACATAGGCCTAATGCGAGTGCTGTATTTTTCAATTTATTTTATTTTAGGCCTAGTGTAATTTTTACTCGTATTCGATACGCACTCGTTTTGAAGGTATCGAAACAATCGCTGTGCGGAACCAAGTGCAAAGCGCGCGCTGCACCGTCTAGTCACTTTACTAGGCCTTCACTCCCTCTCCAAGACGACACGTGGGTCTCGTTTTCGATACCGGGCATAGTTTGTTTTGAGGCCACATTGGATCTTTTATAAAACTTTTAAATTTGCCACTTCACTTATTTATTTTAAAAACTCTATAATCTCATTATTCTTTACTTACTACCTAGAAAAATGTAGATCTATACTCTAATAAACTAATACTATTTTTAAATACAATTCTACTAAATTTATTATAACTTCATAATTATTTATATGCTCGTGTTTAATTCATTACAGGTTTTTTAAGTGTTGAATTTTTTTAGTAGTTTATAGCATTTTTAAATTGCATTTATAAAAGCATGCATACAGTACAGTAACAGCTTTACAATAAATAATGTAGCCGATTAGTCTTTGAAAACCTAAACAATCTTATGCCGTCAAACAAATGAATTATAAAATACGTCTTAAGCCTAGAAAAAAGGTGTTCTTTATTTTTTTTTAAATAGGACGTAGGCTATAACTAAAGCTATGTCTGTATGTAGGAAATTATGTATCACTATATATTTTTTGTTAATTTTTACTGTCATTACTGGTGCACTCTAACTTAACTAGTTCGCCCGCTCTCAATCTAAGTTCCATAGAATATAAAGCAACGACAATATACAAGCTAAAGGCAAAATTAAGTTACTACGGTCCTATATAATGTACACATTTTGCGAAAGCTATAAGTATATATAAAATGTAATTTATCTACCATATGCGGAGACTTTTTTAAATATAATTACATTTTAATTCAATAATTAATTTAGGATTATGGAATTTTAAGTGGAATTAAAAGTGGAAGAAATGGCCCATTTTTTATATATATATATATATATATATATATATATATATATATATATATATATATATATATATATATATATATATATATATATAATCAAAGTCCACCATGATATACAACATTATCATAGCGTTGAGGTTGTGGCTAGTAATGGCGAACACATTACTATTTTAATTTTGACACGATTCACGTAGCCCATAACTACGTTTAACCCGCTTTGTTTACGATTCTATTTTTCCGCGATTGTCACTAATAAACCTAGCCTTCATTGGGTAATATTGCAATCATTTCCAGTGGGCGTAATTTATCAAATATGTTGCATATTATTATGTTTAGTATTCGTGATATGCATGAAGCCATGCATTTTTATCCACAAATTCCACAAAAAACCAGACCACCCAGCCCACGCATTAAATTGCACCGAACCACCCCCTAATCTAACAGTAATAAAAAAAAATTATCATGAGAACAGATAGAGATTTTTATTTTATTTTAAAATACAACATATGC
The DNA here is from genome assembly GCF_028476545.2 of Physella acuta. NCBI lineage: Eukaryota > Metazoa > Mollusca > Gastropoda > Physidae > Physella > Physella acuta. The sequence goes on from NW_026731804.1 coordinate 157,412, forward strand.
TATGTGACAACTTTTATACCCTTTCCCCCTCCCTCACGAAGGTCGTTTATTAAGACCTTGTGTTTTAAAATTCAACTAATTTTTTTTTCAAATTACGTGGAGTTGAATTGTGCATTTTTTTGCATGAGCCAAGTTAAATTTATATCATAAAATCCAACGATTAAAATTAATAATTTTTTTTTACTATTTCACTAGCTTGCAACCACAGTACGTGAAAATTTATTATGCAGACAATTAATCCCCTCAAATTTAATAGTATTTATATTTTAGCAGTAATTGACAAAATGACTCATGTTATTGTTCATTATGTTTTTAAGTACTGTCCAACGTAAAAGTCACATTTGGAAACTCTGAGGGTATACTGCAAGCATAAGCAGACTTACTGGAATATATCTAACTTGTACCCAAACGGCATTTTTTTTTGCTCGGTCCTTAAAAAAGAGTTTTTCAAAAATCCATCGAATAATTAATTGCCATTCCATGGATTGGTATATAAATTATAATTCTATAACTTATTAGTAGATCTAGGTTTTAACAGTTTATAATAATGTATCGGCGTTACTAAACTACCCACCAAACCATGTAAAAGTACATTGCCTTGTGTGAAAAAGTAAGAATTATTTTTATAAGCTAAACTTACTCATTAAACATTTAAAGTAATAATTTAGTACACCAATCGTATTAAGCTATACATACATTTGTCATTACCTTCTCATTTATTTCTGTAGCATTTTTATTAGTTACAAAAACAATATAGGCCTACTTATGTAAGAATTAGATCATAATTTTTTTAGACGTTTTAAAAGTATTTTTTCTGTTTTACTTTATTTCTGGTCGAAGAATCATGCTCCTACCTGGCAATCGGATTGCATTGTGGGCCTCTCACACACTTACCGTCCGCCATTTTCGTTGCGTTCAGTGTATGTTTGTGGTGTCTTGTACGTCCTTTGTTTACACGTGGAAGATAGGTAGGTCTTTAAAATTCATCATAGGCAAATTTGCTATGTTTATTTTGTTACTTGAGATAAAAAACAGGCTACTTACACGCCGACAATATCCTCTGAAAATGTTCATTAGCCTAGGACATGACCGTGCGTCAACGCAGCACGCCCGCCACGGCAGCATCAACCGCTTGTTGCGCGGTTTCATTTTTATTGACATAATTCAAATTTAACTCCCAACAGGAGGGTTTCCTTTAAAATTAAATATCAAGCTGCTAATCTAAACAACACCTCATTTTCCAACCTCATTTAGTTTGCTGAAATTTTATACCCGCTGCTCCTCCTACCTTCTTCCCCCCCCCCCCTCCATTACTTAAATAAAATGCTTGAGAAGCGGAAGAGGTGGTGGTGTGACTAGTCTAGATTCTAGATCTTCTAGATAAGAATCTGCTGAAGTTTCATCTGTCCATTGGCCGGCAGTACCCTTACCCCTCCTAGATCGGAATTAAAAGTGCACACATAACTTAATCCCTCAGATAGTTTGCTATTTTCAAATGAAGTGACTACTCCGAAAAAGATTTTTCTCCCCAAGTCTCCACTTGGTCGGCAAAAGATGGTTATGCGCAGTGACCAGGGTTAGGGTTGTAAATACACGCATGAGCAGTACCATCGAAAACATCGCCACGATGGCAAGTCGTAGTTTCTCTCCAATGCGCATGCATATCTTTTCCTGGCTAGCATTGGCCATTTTCAAATATGATGGCAGCATTCTTGAAATTAAACTGTTGCAAAACTACTAGATTTTCTAGATCTAGAGATCTACACTGAGTAGTATAAACTCAATATATTCCTTAGGATAAAACAAAAAATGTAAAGTCTAGATAAATATATTGCCTAAGTGCCCAGAATGAAGATTAACAGATCCTATACCATCTAGGGATGATTATGGATTCCGGTGTCCGATAATAGAATCTTCTTTAAAAGGGGGTATTGGGTTGTTGGTAGTATTGTTCTCAACTAATTTTAGGGTTAGGCGTATGGTAGGACCAGGGTTGGGTTAGGGGCAGGGTTAGCATCGACATTAGCCAGCCATGTGTGCATTTAGTTAACTACCAGTAACCGTACACCCCTTTTTTAAAGAAGATTCCATTATTCGACACCGATTTAAACATTCTCCCCCATCTAGATCTACTTTTTTTTTTTTAGTTTTTAATAATTAGGCCTATATTGGCAATGCATTATGTTGTGACATTGTTAAAGAATATTATTTCTGTTCTGATGATAATGTAATGATAAAATATTTCAGAACCATGAACTCTCAACAGACAGAACCTGATCCAGATGCCATCAAAATGTTTGTGGGTCAGATCCCTCGAAACTGGGATGAGAATGATCTCAAAACCATGTTTGAGGAATTTGGACCCATTCATAGTATGAATATACTTAGGGACAAGATTACTGGCCAAAGCAAAGGTAGTCTTTATTACAAAGATTGTCTGTTTCTTACATAAGTAAAGAATTTTAGTCTTGAGTAGCGGTTTTTAAAAATGACTTAATATTTTCAGGATGCTGCTTCGTTACATTCTTCACTCGTAAAGCTGCTCTTGATGCACAAAATGCTTTACACAATGTTAAAACATTGCCTACGGTATGTATTTTTGTTGCTGAGGTGTAGTAGAAAGTAGTACTAACTGGTTACTTTACTAATTGAAATGTTCATATTTCCAGATGCATCATCCGATTCAGATGAAGCCAGCAGATAGTGAGAAAAAAAGTGGCGCATATGGTAATTGTTTAAAACATGTGAAATTTGATTAACAATCTATCTGTAAATTTACCTTTTAGTAGTTAGTTTCTTGCTGCTAGGAACAAAATGCTTAATAGATAATATAGGACCATTTTAGTGTTGCTCAGATTCTCTTTAGTGTGTATTCTACTCTGCTTTTCCATGGTTCAACTTTACCCAAAGTTGACTTGTAATCAGGAAATAACTTTGATCATACAGCTGAAGACAGAAAATTGTTTGTTGGCATGCTGTCGAAAAAATATAATGAAAATGATGTGAGAATGATGTTTGCTCCCTTTGGAACTATTGAAGAGTGTACGGTTTTGCGGGATCACACAGGAACCACAAGCAAAGGTATAAAGTACTTTTAAATACCATTTTCAGAAATATATAGTGTATAATAGGTACATGGCTTTTAAAAAGTTTCAAGTGCACAAAATTTATTATCGCTAATTAGCACTGTCTTTATTTTATGGTTTCATATGCATATAGTTAGATTACTCCTGTGCCATGCAGAAATTTCAAGTAGTAATCTTTTTTTTTCTAAAGGATGTGCTTTTGTTACATTTGGTACCAGACAAAATGCACAAAATGCTATTAAGAGCATGCATCATTCCCAGACAATGGAGGTAATTACAATTATTTAAGATTTTTACAGACAGACTTTGTGCTTTTCATATTGTTTTCTATTTGTGGGTTCTTAAATGTTAATCTATACTTTTTAGGGCTGCTCCTCTCCCCTAGTAGTCAAGTTTGCTGATACCCAGCGGGAGAAAGAACAGCGTAAAGCACAACAGATGAACCAGAATGTGTGGAACACAGGATTCGGGGCGCTAGGGCCTCAGTACCTTGCAGTATGTATAATATATCAAAACTTGTTTTTTTAAGTAGCAAGCAACATATCTGCAAACTATTGCAGCTTAATTATTGTCAGAAATTGTAGTGAACAATTTACTTGCTCTAAAGCTTATATTTTTTTTTAAAGTTTGTTTCGCATTTTCAATTCATAATTTAATGGTTTTTGTATTATCTTGTAGCAGTTGTTGCAGCAGGTCACAGCCGGAAATATGAATAGCTTTAACAACCAGCAACAAGGTTAGTGTGGCATTATGTGTTGAGTCAAATGCTTTTTTTTTTTTTTGTAATTGTTGGCATTTCTAGAATCTTTTATCTACTTTAAAGCAATTTTATATACTGAGCATTTCCTGTCTGTCCCTTGCTCCTTAGTTATTTTACATTTTCGGGTAAAGTGTACTTATTTTAAAGTCTCTGAAAATGTGGCTTAATCTGTGTTCTTCATGCTTTTATTGAATGTCGCTGGTATTTGTGCAAATAGCCAAGCCTTTTTATTAATCCTTTTTCTTATGTCTCTATAGGAGGCTTGGGTCTCAACATGCAGCAACTTATTGCAGCAGCTGCTGCAGCCGCAGGAAATAACCCAGGTAAATTTTCTTGTCTTGAAAGGATTTCTATGAAATTAGGCTGTGTTGATTATGGTTTCAATTTTACTCAAGTTATGATAGCAAAAGGCTGATTTTAGCATTAGTTGCTCATTTTCATGTCCAAAAGTTTTATTTTTAAAATTTTAAGGTTTTCAAAATCTTTGCATTGTGTAACTGTTCTATCCATGCATTTTTTTGTTTGTTTGAATAGTTAATTGATTATTTGAATAAGATTACATGCATGAACTAAAGATGTCACTGAAATTGAAAACTTTTGTCAATAGTGCATGTGCCTTTTGTTAATTTGTACTTTTCTTATGCATAGATGTAACATTTCCAAACCTTTAAATATTGTTTGTTGGTATTGTCTTTGATGCTCAGTTTTTAAAAGATGTGTTGGGTCTTTAAAAGCACTTTTTTATAGCTCTTGTGTGTTGGTCAGGTTTTTTTGTCTTAACTTTAATCACTGTAAGCTTATAGTCACTATCATGACTCTTTGATTTTGCGGCAGCTCTCTTGGCAGCATTGGCCAGTTTGGGGACCTTGGCAAATAGTGCAGGCAACCAACAGGGCATGAACTCCGTGGGCAATAACAACCAAGGTGGGCATCCTGCTGACATAATGCTTGTTTACCCTGTGCATTTTCTTTAAAACTCTTTTTGTATTGTCTTTGTAAACCTCTTGTTCTGTTCAGAATATTTTTTTTCCCATTGCACTATAGTTGCTGCATAGACATTTTTTTAATGCAGGTTTGCACTACACTGCACTTAATTTAGGTGGGTTTTTCTATGTGCTTCTTGATTTGTGTTACCTACTTTGTGAATAATTTACACATTGAATATTGCACTGTTATGAGTAATATGGTCTGTACTGTTAAATTTGATGTTATACTCTAAAACAAGTGAAGTTGTACCATTGTGGGGTTTCTATTTACGCTTATCTCAGTATTTTATGATTTTGACACTCCAGTTTCTTCTTACATCAGTGTTAATGGCTTTGGATGATTTGGTTTTAATTAGTCATGAAAAAACATTGATTAATAATTTTTCTGGCTAAGTGTTAAATATTCAACTAGGTCATTCAGCTTTATATTGTTCAGTTCCTTGTGATTTAAACTACTGCAACCCAACCAGGTGGGGGTTGTTTAGAAAATCTTGTGAGAACGAACTCGACCATGCAAATGTGCAGTGGCTTTTAGAAACTAGTAGAACTATGATAACACATGAGCTTATACTTTAACTAATTTTGGGAAGAGGTGATTGTTATATTTACAAAGATAAATTGTGCTGTTTTTCCATTTAACCATTAATCTCCCGTAACGCCCGCTGCCGCCCGACACCGTTAATGTCCCGTAACGCCCGCTACCGCCCGCTACCAACCTGTATCTACTCATAGTAAAACAACTATTATTTGGTCCATAAAATATTGGATTATAGTTTTTAAACAACTATTTAAGGATAGTTAAAAAGTTCAACTTCCTTTTACAGTTTACCAAAACGAAATATAATTGTAAACACGCGAGTTAATGATTTTACAAAAAAATGGATTTTCATAAGTTTGTTCAATTATCTTCAACGTTTTCAGGTAACAATACTAACATTACTAATATGAATGCAGATAGATCTAGTAGTGAATCGGGTGAAAGTGACATTGAGTGTGAGGAAGATGATATTGCTAATAATGAACTAGATCTAGATCTATCTGATACTGATGATTTAAACCCTGATGATGGTGACGAAGTTTCTCTAGATGTAGATAACCCATCTTATAACTGGAGTGATGATCTGAATCCAGTGGAAATAGAGATGTTTACTTCTGGTGTTGGGCCCAATATGGGGGATATAAACTTAAATTATAAGTCCCAACCAATTGATTTTTTTAAGCTTTTCTTTTCTGATGAATTGTTAGAATTGATTGCTAACCAAACTAATTTGTATGCTGTGCAGGCTAGTGCCAAAAACTTCACTCCGGTATCTATGATCGATGTAAGCACATTCATTTACATCAACATGATGTTTGGCATACACAAACTGCCTGCATACCACCTTTACTGGTCAACAGATAATTTATTTAGGGTACCCTGTGTGGCAGATGTCATGTCCAGAAATAGATATCAGGAAATAAGTAGATATTTCCATTTGGCTGACAACACTAAGTATATACCTAAGGGACAGATAAATTATGATCCCCTATTCAAGATTAGGCCCGCCATTACCACCATACAGTTTGCATGCAAAGAATATTTTAGACCTGGTACAGCTATATCTTTTGATGAAGCAATGATTCCATTTAGGGGTAGACTGTCATTCAAACAGTATATTAAGGGGAAGCCTCACCCATGGGGGGTAAAAGTTTGGTGTGCCTGCGACTCTGCCACTTCTTATCTTCTCGATTTTGAATTTTATGCTGGTAAATCCGACACGGCTCTACCCAATGGACTTGGATACCATGTTATATGGTCTTTGGGTCAGCGTTTCCTACACAAATATCATCATTTTTATTATGATAATTTTTTTTCTTCGATAAAATTATCGGTGGATTTGATGACCAACGACACCTATTCTTGTGGAACTATTCGCCAAAACAGAAAGCACTGGCCCAAAGAGCTGACAGGAAAATTAAAAGTCAATCACTGTGAGTGGAGGCAAATAGACAATTTAGTTGCTTGCTGGTGGAGGGATAAACGTGCCATTTCAATGTTGTCCACCAATGCATCACCTGTTTGGAACACAGCTTCAAGGCGAACAAAGGATGGCGCTGCCGACAAGCAGATTCCCCAGGCAGTTCTAGTGTACAATGCTAATATGGGAGGTGTAGATAGGCATGACCAACTCAGGTCCTACTATCCAATTGGCAGAAAGAGCCATAAATGGTGGAGATGCTGCCTATGGTTTTTGCTTGAGGTGGCTGTTTTAAACTCATACATACTATTCTGCAACATACCACGCCCCCCTACAGTGAAACCACTAACCCATCTACAATATCACATGAGTGTTGCCCGTAGCTTGATGAAGGGCTCATCTAGGAAGAGGATCCAGAGAGAGTCTACAACTACAGTTGGATTGGCAGTATCTGGTGCTTCTGTTGAACACCACAGGATTAGGCTCCCTGGCCGCAAAAAAGTGTGTTACCAGTGTCGCCAGAAGGATGTCCGCACCGAAGGAAGTAGGAGACCAGAGACTGTTTTTGGATGTGTTTTGTGCAATACACATTTATGTGATGAACTCTGCTTTGCCCAGTTCCATGTTCAGCTCAAATAAATTACATTTTATGTTATTTAAATAAAGAAATAGTTATCTAAAATGCAGTTTTTTGTTTTTTTCGTGTTTTTTAAATTTATTTTGCAAATACCTATATGTTAAATACTGACATATTTGGTATCAGTTTTTAGAGCATTCAATTCTCTACAATATAAGATTTTTTAAAATTTAATTAGTTATTTACTGAAATGAGTTTAATTGATTGCTGTAAAATTAGTCATTTAATCATTTAGAGTTATTCCCCTTACGCTGGGACTCCATGGTTGGTAAACTTGGAGATGCTATGGGACATTAATGGTTAATCAGAAAATAACTTATTTTATATTATGGACTAAGCAGTATGTGTAGTTGTCTATTATGCCCATGCAAATTTTATCTTCTGAGTATCCTGTGTTGAATTGCATTTGATGTATTTAGCATGGAATCATTTAAAACATTATCAAATTAGCGTAAGATAATAACTTAGGAGGCTTTTTAGAATATTTTTTTAAGGAAGGTTTTTACTAAATATTTTACTTATTCTTAAACAAATTTTAAATAATTAATTTTTATTTTATGAATGTCCCATAAATTTGCACATCACTTTGTTTTTCATAATGGTGCTGAACTTTTCTGAATATGTCATTAAAAATTACATTGATCAGAATAATAAAGGCCTACCCAGGTTAAATTTTATTTTAAGGTGCTAACATAAGTCATGAGTATTCACACACTGCTGGCATTAGTTTTTTACTAGATATTTAGATTTCTATAATTTAATTGTCAAATAATCAGCTGTTTAAAACCACAGCATAATTTTATGACAAAAACCGCATTGATCAGTTTATGGTTTAATCCCATGCTAAGTGAAAAATGTGTTTTCATTAAATTATCTTTACTTCCTTGTTCCAGTTATGCTTGTTTGTAGTGAAAGCTTGTTTGTTTTAATGCCTGGCTGCATTGCTAAAATATTTAGTAAAAGAAATTGTTTCTTTTTTCTTTCTTTTTTTTTTTAAAAAAAATTAGCATTTAACGCTAGTTGTTATGGTTTGAGCCTATTTTTGGACATAAATTGCAAACTTAGAAATTATTTAACCTGTAAGATAGACCAGTGATATTTCATACGTATCATTTACATTTGAGTTTTTCTTTCTTTTTTTTTTACATGCAGAGTTTGAATTATGTAATGTTTTACTGTTGAAATCGTGCATTTGTTAACAGTTAATTTTATTTTTAGGTGGGATGGGAGGCTTTGGTCAAATGGGCAATAGTGGAAATTCAGGTGAGAATTTTAAATTAGAATTTTTCAGTGCCAATTGGCTATAATATAATAAACCCTAAACTTATTGGTAGTAGGCTGACACATTTGCCTATTACTAATTATGTATTTATTAAAAATTGTGAGTATTTAATTTTGAAATATTTTTTTTTCTATTATCCAGCCTTACGTGGAAATCAGTTTGGTAAGGATTAAATTATGTCATTTATTCATTGATACATAGAAATATTTTTTTCTTCGGTAAGAGCACATTGCTAATTATAATATTGATTATGTATTATTGCAACAATTTTCCTAGAAATTGCATTTTCACAATCCCTATCTTGTTAGTTCAGTAAGATCTAGGTAGCAATTGGGTTTTTCTGGTGGTTTGGGTCATTATATCTTCTTTCAAAAGCAATTAGAAATATTCAATCTTGCTATTAATTTTTATATTCCTTGAATTTGTGCATAATACCAAATCATTCCTACACGGCTTTTAGTCTATGTATTGTCAAGCATTCCTTTAATTTTAAAATAGTTTATTTTACTTAATTAAAGTTGAAATAAATACCATAACTGTAAACTCAAATTAAAAGGCATTTATCAAGCATTGTTAAACAAATTAATCCTAAACTGTTTCATGGTGTTTTCTGTTAAAAATTCACAGGTCAGTCATGATTGAAATATTGTTTACAAATGGTCTTTTTTTTTTTCAATTATAAATACAATTTTACATTTTAAACTATATTTTGCTGAAATTGTCACATGGCGTATGCCAGTTACACCTTAGCTGCCCATGACCCTGTGATTTTAAACACCATGATAGCATACCTATGAATGAAAATTAGGTTCAGTTCATTTGTATAGTCATAATATTTTGCCTTTTGTGGGAATTAAATTTAAAAGGTTTTTTTTTATGCATATAGAAATTATGATTTGTAACATTTTAATCACACAAAAAAATCTAGTCTTCAATCGACGCCTTGATTGGAAATTATTTTTATTTAAAAAATGTTAAGATGTTTGTTAACAATAAAGTTATTTTTTGTATATTTTTTTTATCAGAATTGTATTTCCTAATTAGTAATTATTTGTGTATTCCTTATATCTAATTACTTTTCTATTATTAGCTGTTATCTAGGCCAATTATTTTTTAAACAGGAAATATGGGAGGAGGCTCCGGCCTAGGAAATATGGGAAACAGTGGCATGGGGGGTAATATGAATGGCTTTGGCTCAAACAATTCAAATAGCATGGATGCTCTAAGCCAAGCTTATTCAGGAATTCAACAATATGCTGGTAAGCAGATAGTTCATCATATTATTCTTAACCCAAAATATAACTTGTTTTAATTTTTAAACTGCATTTACTACTACTTGTTTTACAATTGATTTTTCTATTAATATATTGGCAGCATCTTTTCCAAATGCCTTCAACGCTCAGGCAGCTCAATTGCAAGCTGCTAACAATAATGTTGGCGGCAAGCAACAGGAAGGTATGAACCAAGAAGGTGTGCATTTTTTGTTTGTGGTTTGTAGGAAGCATGCTTTAATAACTTATAAATAATTTTTTACTTTAAATTTCATTACTAAAGCTTAAAGGCTTTATTCTTTTTCATTAGATAAATATGAAAAAAAAAAAAAAAATTATATTTAAATTACCATTCTTCCCCATAAATATGTAGGCAATTTCCTTACCCAATCTTTCACAATAGATATCTTATTTTTGTCTTGCTTGACACAAGTTACTGAAAAAATGGATTTCTTGCAGGCCCTGATGGAGCTAATCTTTTTATTTATCACCTACCTCAAGAATTTGGGGATGGTGACCTTATGCAGATGTTTATGCCTTTTGGTACTATCATCTCTGCCAAAGTTTTTATTGATAAACAGACCAATCTCAGCAAGTGCTTTGGTAGGTACTACTGCTTAAAATCAGTCTAAAATTCAATTGAAATTCATTCATTATTTATAAAAATTCTTTATCGATTGGGTTTAGAAAAATCTTTAAGTGTACAAATCTTTCTATACATAGTTATGGGGAAGATACTACATTTTAAAAATTCCATATTAAAGCTTTAGCAAACTAAATACCTTCAGGCTCTATAATATTCATATTTTCTTACAGGTTTTGTGAGTTATGATAATCCCCTAGCTGCACAAGGTGCTATTCAGTCTATGAACGGCTTCCAGATCGGCATGAAGCGACTCAAGGTGCAGCTCAAGCGACCCAAGAATGACAGCAAGCCTTACTAGACAGACAACAGTTCATGCGGGCAGGACGAAAAGAGGGAAAGGTGAGGTTATTGTTTTGAAATAATTTTTTATTGGCAGCATTACGGTTTTTGCCCGTTGCATGGCAATGTTTATGGTGCTATGGTTTTTGTAATTTATAAAAAATTAATTTTAAAAAAACTTAACTTCTGTGAAGTTAGATATTTACTCTATTATAATTTATGCATTGTGTTCAGTTGAATTCAGTGTTGGTGTAAAACTAGTTTTAAAAAGTAATTTTTTAAGATGGTGTTTAATTGAATGTTTTGTTTAGCTTAATCACAATAGTTGTTTATTGTGTGCTATGGTTTTAAACAAAATTTAAGTGTCTTGCATTTATTTCTATTTGTTTGAAAAGCATAGGTACAAAAATTAGAAGTCATATTGATACTAACTAGTGAGTTATTGAAAATATGAGCTAGGTTAATTGGTTGCATTTTTAAAGGTTACTTGTAACTATACTATAAGCACTTTAGTATTGGCATCTTTCACAATAGCACTGCATTCTTCTATCATTTAAGTTTGGTATTGTCAATTTCTATTTAGCAGTATTAAAAACCAAAGCATACACTCTTTAAAAAATTTACCAAAATCCTGATTTTTCATCATAGTGGGTTTCTTGCACTTTTGGATACTTGGTACATTTGTATTAAGAAAATAACTCAAATGAGAGATTAAAAAATTGTATTTATTTATAAAGTTATAAAGTACTATTTTTATGACCATATTAATTAAAAAATAATCATATTCTCCCAATCTTACAAGCTCTCTACAAAAAGTTTTATATCCATCATCATATTGTATTTGGCATCATTGGAAAGCTGTATTTGATATTTTCCATCATCCCGGAAACACCCACAGCTTTTAATCAGCTTTACAAAATAGACAAATATGGTAGTTTTGTGAACTACTTTTTGTTAGCTTTTGCTGTTTTTCTCAATTTACGGCTTTTTGACACTAAAAAGCCTACTACTTTTTTATTCATCAAATATTGCTCACCATATTTTCAGCAATTGTTCTTCCTGATAAAAATTGTTAAAAATAGAAATAAACCAAACATATCCCCTTAAAATACAAATTATCTTGCAAAATCACAAAATTTATAGTGCTTAATCTTTTCATTTTTAACAAATACCATGATCTATCATTTTGTTAAATCTAATTGACTGATTTTGCTTAACTGGTTAATAAAGATTAAAGATAATGGGCTCTCGAGTGCTCTGAAAGAAAGTTTTTTAATTTTAAAAGTTACCACTTGTTGAAACGTAGCGTCACCCATTGGAACTGACAGTTATTGGAGTTCACCTGTTTTTGTGAATTCACATAATGAAGAAACACCACAGAATAATTAGAGGAAATCAAACAGAAAGTTGCCATTACTCTTTTGCTTGAGTATACACAAACTTTTAACTCGTGTCTTCTTTTTTTTTTTTTTCTAAGTAGGCTGCCTTTTAATCCGGTGTTAAGTGCAAATAATTCAATTCATGCTACTTTGTTGTTGATGTTCACAATATACATGACTCTTAAGTTGTTTACAAGATTCCCCATTTTTAAGCCAACAAAAATTTGCATATTAAGCTAATCTTTTCCCCTCCCTGGCTTTCCCTCCTTTTTTGGTGTGTATTTTTTTTTTTTTTTATAATTTCTGATAAAATTTTGATTGGGTTTTGAAGGTCATGTCATTTGCTGTAAGAATATTTTTAACACTTGTGTGTTATTTTTTTGAAAGAGTCATGGTCAACAGAATTTAATACATGGTTTTAAATATGTTTGTTTTGTCTCATAAAAGGTTTAATATTCTTTCATTTACAATTTAAATCTTGTTTGCATGTATGTAAATTAACATGGCCAGATTTTGATGTGGCACTGTTCATGTATGTAAAAGATATTGGCACTATACATTACCTAGGTACATTGTAATACATATGATTAGATTGGGTGAATGTCCATCATGTACATATTTATAAATTATTCCTGTATTAAGACATTTGGCATCCACTTTGCTAACATTTTTGTGTAATTTTATCATGCTTTATTTGTAATGTTGATTGACTGTTTTACTTTTTCTTCTATGTAGAGAACACGTTGGCGTCTGGCGTGACATGGCGTGTGTCTCCTGTGTCCCTGTGGCGTCGTCGTGCGTCCGTACTACGTCCCCATCGTGCATTTGTTTTTTCTTCTCCACTGTCCATGTGTCCAGCAAGCAGTACTCGTCGGTCGGTCGGTTCCTTGTTGTCAACGTTTATTTTTTATTTCTTGTTATTGCTGTTTGTTGTTTCTCCTGTAGTTTTCTAGTGTATCCCCATGCTGGGGTACCTCTTGTGCTTTTAGTTTTGTATGCATACAAGATTTGTTTATTAAATTTTACTTAGATTTGGGTTTTTCAGTTATTAAATTTGGTTTAGTAATTGCTGAAATGGGTTAATAATTCTCTTAATAATTTACATGGAAGACTGTTTTGCCACCAGCATTTTTATTTCTGATCAAGCACAAATATTTTTAGTATTCAATAGACGTGTTCTTTGATTATTTTTCTCAACATAAAATGTATTGGTATGGCAATCTGAAAGTGTACATATTTTTAAACTTTTGAATTTTAATGGGGTTAATTTGTATTATGTATTTAGTTCAGTATGTTAAGTGTTTCAAATTGAACATTTACAATATTTTTGTTCAGATGTTTGTCTAGTGCTGCAGCTTGCAAAAAAAAAAAAAACTAAACATTAATTACAAGATCAAATCAAAATATTTTTTTCTGCTCAGAAACAAATCACCAAAATATAAAACAAAAATAGGTGCCCCAGTTTCGTATTTTAATTGTGATTTAGTACTTCCCCATGTATGCCTCTGGATCATTATTAATATATATATATTTATATACTGCTCTTTATTTTTTATTATGAATAGCTAACTTATATTTTGAATCATTGTTTGCTGTGCTTAAACTTTTCTGCTTAAATTTTTCTACGTCTGTGAGAAAAACAATTGCTTCACGATAAAATCAAACTTCATCTTAAACATTGAAGTTGAGTGGCAAAATGTAATGGGAATGTAGTGCCACTTACTGTTTACACGCACGAATGAAATTGCTAATGGTGACATGCATTTGTTTCTTCCATCATGTTTAAACCAACATACAAAAATAAGCATCAATGCTTCTACTTTCTCTACTTTGAACTGCAATTGTCAACTGCAGAACTGGTATTAGTGCAAATAGTACGTAACTGGAACCAAGCGTTTTTATACATTGTCAGATCTTTGAACAGAAAAAAGTATTTCCCTTAAAAGCTGACAATCAGTATTTCATGTCCTTTATATTTGTCTTTGTTCCACACTAGTCATAAGCAAGTACTCCATTCCCCACTTGTCACAACCTGTTTTACTGTTTTTTATTTGGCGGGCAGTGTTGTAATGTTAAAATCTGTCTATTTATGTGTGGAAATGTATTACACATTTGACAAATAATCTGAGGTCATTTTCCCATCCCTCAGTTTAATGTTCTTTTTCTTAAATTTATTACCAGGGAAAATAGTTTTTACCCAATGTTGTTTAAATAAATCTCAAATTTTTTGTGATTGGAATGACTAATTCCAATGTATGTCAATATTGCCTCTGCGATGGCAGATTTTTTGTAGAGAAAGAATGAAAGTACCTGTTCTCAGGAAATTCTTGTTTGTCACTGTCGATTTGTCTGGTGTCACTAAAAAAATATATATAAAGTATTGCAATTTTCAGTGTTCAACTTGTTTCTAGAGGGCAAAGGAGGCCTTTCAATAACTGTTTGTTAACATTTTTGTTAATTAGAATAGAAACTGTAGAAAGGTGTAGCTGAAAAATAAGCATTCTGATAGTGGTTTTAAGATTGTTGAATCAGCTATAAAAACAAATTATTGGCACATTAATTGTACATTTAATACTGGTTATTGTTTATTCCAGTTCATCAAAATCTATAACCTAGACAAGCCGCAAACAAATGTTTATATTTCTTTTTATAATCAGAAACATTTAGAACTTTTTTTTTAAAACTACCTTCTCTGCAGCTTTGAGTTGCAACAAATCAGTTTTCTCTTTGTCATTATTTTAAGGGTTTGTATTGTATCTTTGTGCATTTTTTTTTATTTTGGATTCGTACCTTTTTGTTACTTCAAAACAGTTTGGAAAAAAAAAAGAAAAAAAGGTAAAAATAAAGTGTAAAATTATACTCCTAATGTGTTTGTTTTTTGTTTAGAACATAACTTTATCCAGATCACTTATCTGCAATTAATTTATTAATGGAATGTGTGCTGTATGGCCTACACTAGAGGTCAGCTCGTGGCTCTTTTGATGTCAAGATGGCTGCGGCTCTCCAGCTCCTTGCACTAATATTAAGTTATATTATTTCATTTTCAAAACTCAACAAATATCAATCTGCAACAAAAAACTTAAAACAGGATAAAACCACTCATCAGAGAATAGGTGAGGTAGAAAGTATACTGACAGCCGTGCCGTGGCAACAATTCCCTGCTTTTAAATAACAAATCAAATGTATTAAAATGGTAAAATAATGTGGCTGTTAATAAACTGGGACATTTTGTAACTTTAGGCTCTTCCGTCTCAAAAGGTTGCAGACCTCTAGCCTACACTTGTCAGAAATATTATATGGATTAATACAAGCATTGCCATTAGACATTTCAAGTGAGTGGTGACACAGAATCTGTTTAGTCATTGCCCAAAACTTTTATTACTAAAGGAATTCAGTGTTCATGCAGACCCCCGAATTTAGTTATTGGAAACCTAAAGTTAAAGCAAGTATTTTTAAAATGTGTCTAAAAACTACACCAAATGCCTCAAACCCCACCCAGCCGTGCCCAAAAAACCTAGCCCTAACACCCCACTAAAATTATGAAATTAACTGAACAGTGGAAGAACTGATTTGGTAAGATAAGCTTCTATTTTGATCCATGTCTGTTTAAAAAAAAAAAAAAAACTTCAACACTTAAAAGATACATTTATCTGTGAAGACAACAGTCAAATTTTTTGTATCAAAATCCACTTGGTTCAGGGGTGCAAAATTTTCTGAGATTTCCTGATTTGAAAATCACATTGTTTTCAATTTTTTGGTACTTGCAATTACAATTAACGGGTATGCTAATTGAAAAATTTAGCTTTCTATGAATTATTTTTAAATCCTTTCGCGCGTAGTGGGTTCAGTAGAATTATCAGCATTGGCGTGAAGTTCTTCATTGCGCTTCCACTTTGATTTTCTTAACCGACCATGAAAAAAAAATCTGATACATTTTAAGTTCAAAAGGAGCAGCCTTTCTTCAATAGAAAATAATTTTTAACAGTAAACAGACTACCATTTTTTGTACTTTACATGACTAACCTAAGGGTCATCCATTTAATGACAGGAGGGGGGGGGGGGGGGGGGGGGTCCGGGTCATTGTGGACGTCCACATGTTGAATTTAACAACAAATACTAAAGATTTAATTTTAAAAAACCGCACATCAAATGTAGGTTAAACTACACCTATCTATAATCGACAGTTCTCGTGTTTAATATACCCAGTACAACGGCTGAATAAATGTATAAACAAGTTAATAAAAAGTCTAGTGACAATTTAAGCGCAATTTCCTTATGTTACCTAAAAATAGATAGTGATCAAGTTTGTTTTTAAAAAATGTGAAAAAATGATTAGGCCTAGCGAAATAAACCTTGTAATTGTAACTCCCTATCACTCTCATATAAATTATAAATAAATTAATAGGGTACAAAAATAACGTTTGAATTAATAAGTAAACAAGTTAATTTTGCGCTAAAAAAAAGACAACTATATTAACCTATATCAACGGAAATAGTTTTATTTTAACGAGTAGGCCTACACGATGCTCAGTTTAAATGTTCTTAATTATTTTTTTGTGACCGAACGAAAGGATATTTTTGAGAACTTTCTTCGGCAATATTGTTCTAAATTATGGCAGGAATCGATTGGTAAATGTTTCAAGTCGCTAAGTGGTCTGGTTGCCGAGATATTGGCCAAAAACTGCATTTTTTTCCGAGGTTTTTTGGCTTTTCCGGGAAATCCAGGAAGGAATTCCGGGAATTTTTTTGGCCCACAATCATCCTCGGAACTTGCTTAACATATTTGCTTTTGGAACTAGTCCTCGATATTGCTTCGTTGAGGAGGAGATTCGACTCAAAGCTGCGCACATCCATCCATCCATCCATCCATCCAGAAATGACGAGTTAATAATCGCAATTCCTGTAAGGAAATTGCGATAAAAAGTAACTGTATACCACCCGCCTAAGATTAAAAGTGCAGATTTTTTTTTTTGCAAAATTTAATCTAAAATATTTTATGGTATTTCAAGATTTTTTAAAAACAATTCAAACAATTAAAGCATATGTTTAAGAACAGTAAGATCTAGACTAGGATCGATCGTGAAACTAAATCATAACTACATCATTTATTTGTGTCAAAGCCTATGAAGACGTAGACTCCAGGGGCGGAACTACAGTGCCGCCAGACCCCGCAATGCGGGGGGGGGGGGGGGGCACGCCATTTAGGGGCCCAGAGCCGACCATTAATACATTTTTTTATAGTTAAAAAAAAAAAGGAAATTTTCTTTCATTTTTGACTTTTTGATGGTTGTTTTGTAAAAAATTACCGTAGCTGCGGTTGGATTATCTTTATTCTATAGGCACCACTCCATGCTCTTGTATATTCTTTTTCCCTTTGTTTTAAACCACTGTGAAAGCCGAGTCTTTCTCCTACAATTAAACTTATCAAAGATAAGCTAATGTTCCATGACTTATTTCCCTTTTTTAAAAAATAGTCAAATAGGGGTGATCATAAACTCCTTTTAATAGATTTGTACTAAACAAATTAAAAAGCAATTATTTCTCTTAATTATAATTTTTTTATAAGTTAATTACTCAAGAACAACATTGTATAAAAAGGAGATGTATTAAATCAATAATATTTTAAAAATTAATAATATAAATACAAAAACAACATAAACATAACACGAGACACCATTACTTATACAAAGCTTTCATGTTTTATATTATTTTTGACCGACAATATGTTAAATGTTAAAGGCACTTCCATCAGACATAAATTAAAACTGATTTTCACAAAACACACTAATGCACTTACACACTTGACATGATGTCGACAATTTTTTTTTTGATCATCCAATGTTTGTATTTTGTGATTGCATATATATATATATATATATATATATATATATATATATATATATATATATATATATATATATATATATATATATATATATATATATATATATATATATATATATATATATATATATATATATATATATATATATATATATATATATATATATATATATATATATATATATATATATATATATATATATATATATATATATATATATATATATATATATACATACATACATATATATATATATATATATATATATATATATATATATATATATATATATATATATATATATATATATATATATATATATGGGGGGGGCCTAAAAAAAATTTTTTGCGGGGTGGCCCTTGTTTTCTAGTTCCGCCACTGCGTAGATCTAGTCTTTTTTTAACTTTGTAAAAAAACTCAAAATAACCTTTTTACAATTATATATTTAAATCAGTGCGTGAATGTGTTCGCTTGGTCAGGTGTGTAGGGCTAACGGTCGGCGCCACTACAACTAAAGGCGGAAGGTGGTTTATGGAAGTACGTGTAGCGTAAAGTTGAGTAAGAGTAATGTAATAGAGTCACGTTGATTAGCAGAATTTACCCTAACCCGTATAGTCGTTAATAGATAGACAGGCACAAAAAAACCAATGACAAAACGGCCCCGTCAAAAGAGCCCCGTCAAAATAGCCAGCGACATATGGACCCCGTCAAAAAGGCTCCCGATAAATAGGCTCCCGTCATTTAGGCTCCCGTTATATAGGCTCCCGACAAAAGGGCTCCAGTCAATAAGGCTCCTGACAAATAGGCTTCCGTCCTTTTGGTTCCCGACATATAGGCTCCTGTCATTTAGTTTTTTTTCCACAAAACGGCCCCCGTCATTACGACTCCCGACAAATAGGCTCCCGCCATTTAGTTTTTCCACAAAACGGCCCCCGTCATTACGACTCCCGACAAATAGGCTAGCGTCATTTTGGCACACGACAAAAGACTCCTGTCAATTTGGCTCCAGATAAAAGACCACTGACAGTACCGTTTCTGTAGAGACTAAGTCTCCCGGCAAAGCGGTCTCATTGAATATGACACCTGCCAGTGGGACCCCTTCATCAATATTCTTTAGAGTTAGCTTATCCAACACTTAAGTAATACAAAGTATGCATCTCTTGTTCGGCAGGCCTTATTTTTATATTAGTTTATCTATTATAAAATACGAGCCGACCCGCGGCGTATCATACGCCGCTATTTAGTTGTTTTTTCTACTTTTCAGTAATTTATAATTTGTGAATTCGACAGTACCAATGCTGCCACTTTAAATTTTTGCTTTAAAACACTAAAACCCTAATGTCTCCCAGAAGAGAATTATATATATATATATATATAGATAGTATGTTTTAATTTAAGGGTCATCTATCTATGACTTCTATAATTGAGTCGGTTATAGGCTGTTCCAACTCAGTGTGTGGGGAGAAGGGTCCACGCTGTACCTTCCTACCTCCAGTATGCTTGTATAGGTTATCAAAACAAAATGTCGTTATCCTGTAAACATCATGAATATCGTACATTTTCACTTCAGTGCTCGCTTTTATGCAACAGATCTTTATTGTTGTAAATTAAACATTATCAAAATTTTAGAATTTATAGATTTTAGCTGTTAAGGGCTTGATTTGTTTGAGAATTGATGTTGGTTCATGAAAGACAATTTCATTCAGGCATTAAAAAGAGGTTATAGTAGTAGTGGAGGTAGGACAAAATGGTTACTTTTATGCCAATAGTGGTCATACTATTCATTTCTCTGGAGCCAATATGTCGGGAGTCCATTTGTTGGGAGCCCTTATGTCGGGAGCCAGTATGTCCTGAGCCTATTTGTCGGGAGCCTATATGTCGCAAGTCAATATAACGGGAGCCAATAAGTCGGGGCCCTTTTGACGGGGCTATTTTGACTGGGTAGTTTTGTCGGGGGTCGATTTGACGGGGTCATATTAACAGGGCCGATTTGTCCCGGGCCGTTTGGACAGGGCACCCAAAAAACAAATGTTCGTGAGAGGAGGGGAATTCGTCGAAAGATGGGGGTGTCTAAATTTTCAAATTTTAGTGGACGCCCCCTAGCGTTTGTCTTTTCTTATCTCTCGCAGTGATCGGTGATTTTATTTCTAGGTCAGGCCTGTGAGCGAATTTCGGGACGGAACTAGGTCTATTGTAGATGTGTTTGTTACATTTTAAACTAATGGAAAATGTGAAGTTGCTATTCTCATAGAAAATGTATTACTGATACCGTTATATAGATCTAGATTCTAGATCTAGTAATAATTATTACTTTTATAACATAAGTTATTTCATTTTCAGGCAAAATGAATTTTTTTTTGGATTTACATTAGGAGGTAGTGTGTTCTTTTGTCCTAAAAAATAAAGTGGAATTCAGTGCAATTAGATTATTGTCAATCTATTTCAAACTGTAAGGTGGCATTGAAGTCTTGATTACATAGCCTGGCATTCGCCCATTGGTCTAGTGCACGGGTTCCCAACCTGGGGGTCGCGACCCCCCTGGGGGTCGCGAAGGTCTTTCTGGGGGGTCGCCAACTGGTATACTAAACCTTAGTCATTTGAAACAAAACATAAATATTTAGAAGAATTTTTGAAATTCGGCGTCATTAACATCACTGGAAATGTAATAGAGAAGAAACAAAGCGCACTGTACAAAGTTGTTCTCAGTCACGAATCTATGAAATCTTCAAAACTAAAACGCCATTTGAGACGAGTCAGACGGAACACACCAAAAAAGATATGGAGTTCTATCGTCGGTAAGAAGCTAGTTGCAAACGCCAGAGACTTGATCGAACAGGAAGTTTTCACCAGCATTAGTGCTAGCATCAAAGGAAGTCGCGATAGAAAATGGCAAGCAAAAAAAAAAAAAAAAAAAAAAAAAACAATAGGAGAAAATCTCATCAAACGCTGCGTGTACGTAAATGTTAAATACCACATTTTTTTTTAATCGAAATTAAGCTTTCACCATTGTTTGCTTTTCAAGTTGATAAATCAACAGATGTGAGTTCGTGTTCGCAGTTGCTGGTCTGTGTCTATATTCATGCGGATGATAGCAAAGAAGAGTTGCTCTTTTGTGAAGATAGCATGGAGAAAATAAATACATTTTTTGAAACGGATGATTAAAATGGGTTAGAACGGCTGTGTGGGTCTGTACGGATGGTGCGCCATCTATGTTTAGCTCAAAATTGGGCTTTCAGAAAACAGAAAAGATTTAGCTCCCTAACCACTGCTCTAAACAATCGACATCAAGAGTCCATTGCTAGTATAAGTCGTAAATTATATAAAATCTGGAGCCTTCAAAGAACTGAGCAAAAACATTAATATAGATCACGAGGTTCAGCTCTTCTACACTACAGTACGCTGGCTGTCAAACGAAATGTTGTAAATTGTGTTTTTGAATTGAAATCTGAAATCAAATTGTTCTTGGAAGTGCAAAGGAAACAAGACTTTTTGGTATACTTAAAACGACATAGAGCGGTTGGAGAGAGTATCATACCTAGCAGATGTGTTCGAACATCAAGATAAACTTAACCTGAAGCTTCAGGGAAAATGAACGAATATTATAACTTTCCATGATAATTTCGGGGCATTTTTATCAAAGCTGCAAAATCTGTAAAGAAAATAAATCTTGGAAATATTGTAAATTTGAGAAACTCTGCGGTGTGGTAGATGAATCTGATTGTGAGATAATTAAAATTTTGAAAGAAGCAATTTCTGGGCATCTTGAATCTCTTGAAAACGAACTGCATCGCTATTTCTCTGAGCTAAAAAAAGAAGAATCTGCATTTACGCATTACCCATTCTCTTCTTCCCTTAATGTTACCAGCATTGCCGATGAATTACAAGATGAATTCTTTGATTTGCAGAATGATTCCGAGTAAGATGAAAAACTGCAGACACAAATTTGGTGTAGTATTCACCATTCATACCCAAACGTAAAATTGATTGACTTTTCGAGAATATATTTTCAACACTATTCTTCGATTAAAAACAAAATTAAGATAATTATAATGACATAGGTTGGCGTTAACAAAAAATTGTTTTAATTAAAAACTTAACCACGAAGGTTTAGTGAATAGTATGCAATTTTACTCATGCTATTAAAATAGTTATCAAGAGTAGTTCATATTGAAAGTCTACTAGAAAATCTTATTTTAGTTCTTATTAATTTCCATACTAATTTCGGTTTTTTAATTCTATGGGGGTCGCGGGTCACTTACTTTTTATAAAAGGGGGTCGCCACTCGAAAAAGGTTGGGAACCACTGGTCTAGTGGCTGGTAACATGAGAAATGCTTAATGTTGCAGTCTGCATGCCAATTATTAATTAAGAGAAGAGCTGCTTTTTACAGCTTTTCTTGTATATTAAATCATATAAAGCTCCAATTTGTATTTTTTCACATCACTGTGAAATCAAACACAAAATCATTAAAAAACTAAATGTGACTTGCATTGATGTATGTAATTATTGTAATCGAAATAGATGTTCACTTTTCAGTCTTGAATATGATTGTTATTATGAAAGCCAGTATACAGCCAATTAAAGGTTTGTTTAAAAAAAAAATTCTTTGAAAATTTTAGGAAGCGAATCTGTGTGACAACTTATTTTCCAACCTATGGAACATATTTTTACTAACTACTGAACAACAAAAAAACACAGCAAATCAACAAATCAATTTTTCCTCACAAAAACTGAGTTTATTTTTAAATACATAGCAATAGATGTAATGAACAAAATAAACAATCTTACAATACACAGCCAGCCATTTACTCCATACTTTTACCTGAAAAAAAAAGAGAAAAATTGAAAATCTAAAAAAATACTGAGATTTTTAATACAGTGTGAGTGAGTGGTACCTCAAGATACAACATGGCTCATATCTCAAAGCAATTTACTCCATTCCAGCCCCATAAATGCCACCCCAGTTTTTGTTATGTAATTTCAATAAGAAAAATATATTATAAATAACAAATGGTTAAAAACAATAAAGGAGAATGTAAAGAAAAAAACAATTTTATAAAATGTAAAATCTTTGCAGCAGAGTTTAGCATACTTAAGATGTTGGCGGAGGTGTAGGGCTGATGAGATAAGCAGAACAATTTTTAACTCTCTATGCTGTTAATGCTCAGTCTTTCTGTCACTTTAATTCACTTACACTCTAAATCACTTAATAAATACTACACTTTGTACCTAAACTTAATGTAACTTACTAAAATTCATTGAAAATAGTTGAACTTAACAATAAGATCCTACTTTCACTTATTCCTTCGCTTTCCTCACATTCACACACAGGCCATAAAAAGAAAACATGTTATGGTTTGTTTTATCCTCCTTTTCAGAATTTTTAGGAAATGAGTTAGACAAGTGTCAATAAATAGCTGTGTGCACAATCAGTTGCAACTTTAAAAAAAAAAAAAAATCCTCTTGACTGCTATAATCTAAAAAATCCTGTATGTTGGGGCACTGGTATGTCAAGGTAACACTGTATATTGAGTATAGTATTGTATAGGTGTACTGAATATAATGTCAGAAAAATGTCAACTTACTTTGAATTTTCACACATAAATGCCAACCCACAGTAGTAGAAACAGAACACCAAAACCCATGAAAATAGAGGCCACAAAAGAAACAACCAATTCCTTTTTAAGATCTCTGGCAAATTTGGTGCTTGTTACTTCATAACTGAATTCAATTAAGGAAATTATTGTGCCAGTTCAACTTTTCATAAACTGTGTGTACTAAACATAAAGACAACCTCTAAATTACGAGTAGGCTAAGTATTAAACTAAGTTCTAAAATTTATTCAATTAAAAAAGGCTAGGACATATTATCAAGAAGGTATGAATAGTAGCAGAATTAATATTCCACCTAATTTGCAAATAAGGCCAACCAGAGTATCTTTCACTAGCGTGTGTGGTAAATCATTCTTTTTAGGTCTACTATTTTTTAATATAAAATGTTTTCAAACATTGGTACTGTAGGCCTACATCTACTAGGCTAAAATTAGAAAGTTTTACAACCTTACTTATTGAAGTTATTGATAACCACCAAACTAAAATTTAAAATACCTGCTACCCTCCTCTACTCAAATACATCCCTAGCACTACTGACAACATTCACTTAGTATGTTTAATGTTAAAATTTCAGTGACTCTAAGATTACTTATCTTAGGCCTATATGGAGTTCCACACTGGTCAACAGTAAACTCTAAAAAATTATTATCAGGCTGTGCCAGACTAAGTCACTGTCAGTTATTTTCTAAATAAGGTAAGGATACACAAAAAACCATGCCATGAAGAAGATGCCAATGCCCAATAAAACCACCGTCAAGTGGGGAAAAACTGCTGGATTAATTGGTGAAACATAACGGCTCATAACTTCAACGTCCAACTGTTGGAATAAAAAATAATAGAAGTTCATACAAATTATAACAATACCAGTGATATTAACAACAGGAATTTTCAAAATATTGCTACAATACAATGTAGCTGCTTTTTCCCTTTTTAGAATATATCAGAAAAACACCTTGATACAATCTGTAGTTATCCTAGCAACCCAAAACGACCAAATTATTTAAATTAACTCATCGCTTACACTTGCAACTACAATAAGTTAATAGTTAACTTTATCTGGAAACATTTTTTTTCAACGGGACATGTATATTTTACATTCACACTCACAGAACATATTATATTTTAGAAAAACAAACACATCACTCAATCTAGAATGCGTGTTGTGCAATTTAATGAAAGTAACAAAAGTTCATGCAGGATAATTACAAGAAACAGAAATGCAAGTTTCAAGTACACACAATTTTAAAGGAAAATAAAGTCAGCAACTGAGATATATTATGTTATGTATAACAGCACAAGTCTGGAACATAACCTTCATGTAAATTTCCCTGAGGTCGCAACCTTCCTGCCACTACAGGGACTACATCATTTTATTGCACTTTAAAATATTTTCTAAAGCCCAATGATAATAACAAAGGTGAGGTATTTTAAAAATCTTTTTCCAGGTTTGAAATAATGTTCATTCAACTATAGCTAATAGCCAAGCCAAAATAATTAAGGTTCAAGTATAATAAGTATAAGCTAAATTTGCTGTGTGTCCTACATGTTCAAAATTCATTGTATTTGCATCTTAAATGTCATCTGATTAATAGTTACCAGCAAAACGAGGTAAATAAACAGATAACTGACCAGACCATGACAAAAAATTAGAAAACATTTTTGGCAAGACTCGATACTTTTTTTTTAGTGCTTATGACAATTTAGCTGATATTTTTAATAAAAAAAGTTTCTGTTATTCCAAAACAACTCCTGAGTCATTTTTAATTTCTATTTCCTAAATAAACTGTTTTTAAATTTCACACTTTAAAAAAAAAAGGATATGAAAATACTATTTACAAACATTAAACCAATTTATTTTTTTAAATTAAAAAAAAAAATGCTGGTTGAATGAAAAGCGCATTGTTTTCACCCTGCCTTAGGGGAAATAAAATAGTTTTGATACCAAGGCCGGTAAATGGTTAAATGCATGCTGTCTACCTAATCGTGATTGTATTGTTAGTAATTTAATTTGTATATCTATATATATAATTCTCTTCTGGGATCAGTTAGAAAACAAGCTGCAAGCGCGCCTTTGCAGTCCCCTCTCTTCCTCTCTATCAGTATAACTACCACCCCCACCCCACATGATCTGGTGAGCGGTGTTCACTCTGTTTACATTTACAATCACAGAGACGGGTTTGGTGACGGCTATTAGGGGCAGATAATTTAGTTTGAAACGATTTTAAACTTAGAGGAGGTAACTAAGAGGAGGCTGCTTTCACGTTGGGGGGGGGGGGGGGGTAGTGTTTTTAAGCAAATATTTTCAATGGCAGCATTGGTACTGTCGAATTCACAAATTATAAATTACTGAAAAGTAGAAAAAAAAAACAACTAAATGGCGTATGATACGCAGCGGGTCGGCTCGTATAATATAAATATGATAAAATAAACCTCGCGTATCTAGGCCTATCTGGAAGGCCAAATATGATAGATACAGGTAACTCAAGACAGGAAATCCAGGTAGGCTTTAAGTTTACAAACACATTTTGTTTGTGTAATTTCTTTCATTTAAAACTGAACAGCTGGCATATAAGTGAACTGAAGTTATCAGATCAATGTTTTTATGTGTGTATTGTGCACGAATTATGATTTTTAGCACATAACTATAAATAAGGGTAAGTAGAACTTGAATACTTAAAATATCAGTTAGCACATAGCTAGTGTATAGCAACAAACAGGTAACCTAGGTCTGATTCTAGTCTAGTCTGTCAAAATTAGATTTCAGGAAAAACATACTTGGCAAAATTTTACTTCAAACAAAACTAGAGTTGAAAAAATGAAAGATATGTATATTAAAATATGTTTAAAATAACAATTAGGAGATAAGTTAGTACATTACATGAGAATACTGTTGTTAGTGTATCAAAACTAAAAGCCGGCAGATCAGGATGAAGAAATATAACAATGGCGTCAACGCGATCTACATACGGTGACTACTTTCAAATGAGTATTTACTAATGGCAAAATATCCAAAAACAAATATTTCTATAAAAATGAGATGTATCTGCTTGTATCTAAGAGGAAACTTTACAAAAATAGAGTTTTTAACGCATTTGAAACTAAACTTTATACAGAGGTAAGACCCAAGCAGAGACAGCATTCAATCAGATCGCAAAACCATCAGAACAACGGAAAAACAACTCTTCTTTTTATTTAGCATTGGGAAATGACCTTTTAAACTTAATTAGGCCTAGGCCTAATTATTAAATTAATAATTACCATAGATTAAAAACTCAGTTTCAAAACCTAATCTCGTGCGCTCTGTATAAAAAAGTAATGGGAGATTTCAGGTCATGTTTTTACCGCTAACTGGGACGATGCCGACAACCCTAAAAATATGGGTTATGGAATGATGTGTCATATTCTATAGCTGTGAGTGACAATAAAAATAGGCCTAGGCCTATATATTAAATTAAGTAATTTAGTTTAAAATGAACTAAAAACCTCAAAATTAGTGCCTAATTTATTAAATATGGACGTCTATTATTCAGTGATCATGTTTAAATTGAAAATTGAGTAGGCTAGGCTCTAAATTTTAGATTTAGTCTTTAGTGTGAGAAAATCTAATAAAATCATCAGAAACTGAGAGGCCTATTGAATCGTATTGCTGGAAAAGTAATTTAAGTACTGGAATGGGTCGAGATCTAATCAAGATAATCTATATCTAATTTAGATTTTAAAATCGGCTTTTATACTAGATCTAGTCTAGTTAAAAATAATAAAAAATTATTTTATTTGGACTCTTGTGTAGTACAACACTACAACCGGAAGTTGAATTCGAATAGGCTGGAGCGAGACGTGGCACCATTATAATTACACTTAGATCTAGAAAATATCTGCTTATTTTAAGTCAAGAGCGAATAATTAAACTTAAGCATATTATTCCGAAGCAAATGATGAGAACAATAAACACATCAGGTTAATAAAAATGAGAAAGCTAGTTTAAACATCGACCATACCATGGTGACTTTTGGCTACGATTGCAGTCGTCGTAAAAAGGGAGATAACTTAAAATCTAGACCTATGTTTACACCGAAGCATGAGCATGCGCAAACGATAAAATGAAGTGAACCTTCTTGGCTACATTGTTCTCATTATGCATGCATTACATTTTTTGTAATTAAATGAATATACATCATTACTGTTATAAAATTTATTAATTAGTAATTATGTTGATGATATCTGAAATATATTTCAGAAATGCCTTTTAAATAATATTTTTAGAAACATTTCTGGTTTCAATTATTGTTGATTTATGAATGATCCCCCCTGCGAAAATGCATTTCCTGGATTCTTAAAGCGTCGTAGGTGATCAATGAAAGTAATTCACTGCAACTTAATTAAATATTAATAAACAAGGCGGGCAAAGAAAGTAAAGAATCCTCTCCTTTTATGGCCTTATAATTTCATAACAATATGGATAGATGAAATGTGTTTAAATCTAGTTAAATCTAGTAGACCCTTTATTTTATTTGCGTGCTTATTAATTTTTATAGTATAAGACAGTATAATAAGTGAATAGGCCTAACACTAAGACTAAGTATTTTTATTCTATATTTTAGTATTTTATACTTTTTTTAGTTGTTAATAAATACTAGTAATAACTTAATAAGTAATATTAGTTATTTAAGTAATTAGTATTAATTAGAGTAGTGAGTAGACTTAAGACAAATAACTGGAAAGTATAAGTAGTAAGTAGTAGTGTAGTAGGGCCTAAACTAAGTATTACTAAGTAAAGTTAAAGTACTTAAAGTAGTGCAGGCTTAAAAATAATCTCATTTTTATTAATTTATTTTAAAAAAATAAAAAGGTTAGTTAGTATTAAGAGAAGTTTCAAGTTATAGTTAAATCACAGCTAAATTTAATAAAGATAATGTCAACAGTACAGATTTGTTGTACTTTACTGCTGTGTTTAATAAAAATAGTAATTATTATTTAAGACCTAGGCCCATACTATTACATAATTAAGCCCTAGCTACTAGCTAGGCCTACATCAATAAGTTTCATATTATACCAAAACTGAGATATTATGATCATTATTTCCAATCACAATACATCTTAAGTAACCCTGGGTCAAGTTACTTTACTAGCCATAAATTGACTTTAATGTAACCTATTTTATTAGAAACAAAAAACAGAAACATAGAAAATCTTATTTCTATCAAGTCAGGATATTTGCAGTGTGTCACACAGCTGCTTTTCTTTGGTCTATGTTGATTTCAAAAGGCTAATGCTGATTATTTTTAATCAAAATGAATGAATCACTTATTTCAGAGGCGTAGCGACCCTTCCCAAACTTATGATTTGCACCCCCCTCAAACGTTCGATTTGTACCCCCCCCCCCCCCCTCAAACTTTCAATTTGGCGCCCCCCTAAGGTCGGCGCCCGGGACATATGTCCCCCCCCCCCCCTTCTCGCTACGCCTCTGACTTATTTATATTCAATAGAAATAATCTCCCCATAATAATCCAATAAACCAGGGGTTGGACTTATGGTAAGCTCATGTAGTCATCAGTGGTTAGGGCTAAAGTTTTACTTGGAGTTTAGTTAGTTTGCAGGAAATCATCGTCATGAATTATTAATTTAAAAATAAAAATGAGTTATAATAAGTCATTAAAATAAAATGTCATCAATTAATACCTTTTTATTTTTCAGATTTAAAATGATTTAAAAGCAACACGTACATGAAAATGGCAATTTATAACTAAGTGCATGATGTCAGTTAATATGTTGAGTTCTCTTTCTCGAGGATATGGACCATGGAATGGATCATTCAATACCTTACCTAATGTAAGTATATAAAATATTAATTACTGTCAAGGATCATACACATATTATTGTTTTACAAGAGGAAGATAGTGTAAATATATGGAGGCCTATATCTGTCTGTCTGTCCGTCTGTTTGTCTGTGTATTAATCTATGAGGCACCCTTCAATTAGGCTCCATTTGATGTAAAAAAATTAATTGCTCTGTATCTCCTATAATGATTACCATGATATTCTCAGCAGGACATTCTTCCAAGTCTAGATCAAAATTCCTGCCAGCATAGACACGGTGTTACGCCACGACCCAGCACAAGTGCTACACTCTCTACTGTGTCAGTTGCTAACGATGGTCACCTAGATTTACCTAAAACTTACCTTACCCGCAAGGGAGCCTTAATGCTGTTCACATCCAATGAAGATATACCACTTGAACCCCCACCAGTACCCACACTCAAGAGAAAACGGCACAAAAACAGGGATTTAATTGACCTTAGTTTAAAACTTAGGACATTAGAAAGACTTTCTATGTCAGTTCTGCAGTTTGGAGATAAGGTATGTATAGTAGTTCATTAACATAGTTAGTAATGCAGCTAGAGTGTGCTGCCTAACATTAATTTACATTGTCACAATAATTTTTCTTTGGTGTTTTTTTTTTGTTTTTCTTTATATAGTACTCAAAATTACAGTTTATGTTTGTTGTATAATTTGACACAAGCACCTACATCATAAAATAATTTTGAAACATTATTTGTATAATTTTCATTTCTTACATAACATAATTACAAATTATATTCAGTTTTTCAAGAATACTGATAACGCATAAAAATAATTCAGATCCACGTGAAATGATAAGACCCCATTATGTTTTATTTCAGTCGTATGATAAGGAAACTGCAAGCATCTCTGATCAAAATACGAGCTTATTTTTTAACTTCCTTCATGACTTGAGCCAAGAAAATGAATTCAATGATGCACACTCTCAACCTGGAGAAGAATTAAAGTTTTACTTGAAAGACCTCAAGCGCAGAGCTAGGTAATATTCTTCTTTGGATTCTTCAGTTTTTTATTCAGAGCTAGATAATTTTCTTTTCTAGATTCTTCAAATGTTTTTTCAGAGCTGGGTAATATTCATCTCCCAAATTCTTCAAAGTTTTTTTATGCAGAGTTAAGGTTTATTCTTATTTGAATTATTTAAAGATCTTTACTGTAAAATACATTTGTATTTACACAAATGATTCTAAAGATTATTTGTGTGGGTGAAATCTTAGAGTTAAGGATTGCATTAACTTGATTTTACCTCTGCTTCATTTTAGTTACAGAGGATATGGAGGTCAAGATGGGTCATTCCATCGGGCCAGGTCTGCAGAGCTACAGGAAATATTAGATGAGTTGGAAAAAGTCTGGCCACATTCCACTAACGTACACAGGGGTGATGTTACTAGCATCGATGGGGATGACTTTTTCTTTGCAACCCCCACTCCCAGCACTAGCAGGTACAACAGCAAGTTATACTTTAGAAGTTGTAACATGGCTTAGAAAGTGATAGATCTTTTTATTGTACCTCTTATACTTATACTTTAGCCATGGTGAAGTCATTGATCATTTATTATTGTGGTTGAAAGCTAAAGATCAAGTTCATAAAATGGGAATATTCATGTTTCTAGACTCCATATAAATAAATCAGTAATATTTACTATTGTAAAGCATTGATTAGTTTTTGAGATTGCCCAAAGAGTTGTGAAGCAATGTTATAGAGGATAATGTCAGTAAGAAAATACTAGTCATTGTGTTAACATTTCTCCATCTTCACCACACAGATCTCTATCTAGGCACAGAGTGTTGTCTAGTAAGAAGCTCACAGGATCACTCAAATCTTTAACTTACATGGGCAGACCTGTCACAGCAGGTAATTTGTTACATGGGCAGACAACGGAGGTGATTTGTTGTATGGGAGATAACTTCACTGTATGTTTCAAACTATAATGTACAAAAACCTGATATTCCGTAATGTAAATTTGAGCTCAGCACTGATTTTGTTCAGATGGACTGCGAGATATTGGGGCATCATACAGAGGCAACAGTGGTTTGGAACATGGTCGACCTAGAAGTGCCTTGACCCAGGCCTGGTCTGAAGGTGCTCCAGCCAAACAGCGCAGGCCAAAGACTTCCCAGAGCTTAAGTCGTGTTGACTCACTCAAGGCAGAGCTGACAAGACAAGCCATGCAAAGTCCAGAGGATGATGGTGACACAACTCACTTCACTCGTGGTGAGTTTATTTTGTGTGATGGTGACACACTTCACTTCACTCATGGTGAGTTATTTTGTGGGATGGTGACACACTTCACTCATGGTGAGTTTATTTTTGTGTGTGATGATGACACATCTTACTTCATGCATGATGAGTTGTTTTTTTGTGATGGTCTAATGGTGAGCATCTTGTCTGTGTATCATAGTGATGCTGGTCACTTTGCAGATGACGTTTCCTCTAATTGAGGTGGTTACATCATTGTCTTTGTAACTTGTTAATATTTTTTGGTATACCTGTAATGTATAGCTGCCTTGACCTAGGCAGTCAATCTAAGTACAGTGATGAGAAAGATTTAATCTGATTAGAAAGATTTAATGTGATGAGAAAGAGTTGTTGTACTTTGCTTTAGTGGGGTTCTTCCTTATTCCAAACTACCCCCAAACACAGATTTATTTTGCTGCCCTAAACTACGCCACTGATTTATTGTTAAAGCTATGTAAGCCTCCCCTCTGGCAAGTTACACACTTTTCATAGTTTGTCCAGCAGTACATTTATTGTTAAAAGTCAAATCTAAGGATCTTTTATAAACATATTTCTTCCCCATGCAGGTTCCTATTGATACTTTTTAATCATATTCTGGATCTCCGTATTGCACTGCAACTTAGTGCATTTTACCTTTGTAACTGCCATTTAACACCTTAAATGAGTGCACTTTAAATTATATTAAATAGCGTTTCTACTCTAGACAAAATTTTGTCCTTTGAAAAAATGCCTTCACCAAAAGCAGGGAACTATTCTTGTCTTAATGACATGCAATCATTATAAGGCTATTTCCTGTCCAGGTAGCGCAGTTCATAGAGACGCCAAGAATAGTACCTGGCCTAGGCCGCTCCCCTCACCCCACCCCTTACACTTAGATCAGGTAGACGTAACACTTAGCGCTGTAGATACAAATCGATAAATCGATTTTAATCAAGCCTATTCTCCCACTGTCACTAGCTGTCTTTGTTAACATTTTTTTGTTGCTGAATAATTTGTTATTTAAAGATATCCATGGCACAATAGAGGTCTGACCGTGTCATGCTAAAGCCTACACCAAGGCCAAATCGATTGGTTTTAGGGAGGTGATAACAAAAGTTCAATAAACGTTTGAATCAAGGCCAAATCGATTGGCTTTAGGGAGGTGACAACAAAAGTTCAATAAACTTTTGAAGCGATCTGCCACGATACTAATTATAGGTAAACGGAGAAGGGGATATTCTGCATCTAAATGTGTTGGTTTCTCCCCCCCCCCCCACCACCAATCAGACGATTCAAGCTGTCATGTTTTGTACTCGCCCGTTCTAACCACGCGGCTTAATACACAAACGTATTCAATGTTTAGTGTGCTAACACTATCCAGTGTTGTGTGTTATCCATAAATGACGTCACACTTTTAGAACTATTTTTATCCCCTCTCTCTTCACCGTCGTCTCGCTTAGTCACAAAAAGAAAGCTACGTCAAATTACGTCACACCTCAGCCTACCATACCATACCAACCGCACCCCTTCATCAAAGTTACACCAAAAAAGTATTTAAAAAACACGAAATAACGGCTAAAATTAATTTACTAACATTCCTTTTTAATAATGGAAAACTGTGTTGTCATACTTTCTGCCACCCCCCCCCCCCTTTATCAAAATTCAGTGCCACCTCTAGGTGTGTGACGTCGTTTAAGGACGCACCCATGGGGGAGCGGCAAAACTTTTTTTAAATAATAAGATTTTCTATAAATCTTGTAACATCCACGTTAAAACAAATGTTAGATATAGAATCTATATCCTTTTCCTATTTTTCTGAGCCAAATCTTTTTACACTGAAAGCTAGTCAATGATGGAGCCACAGTGGATCCCTGAGCCGCATTTTGTCATTACCCGAGTAGCCCATTGATTCAGTGTGTAGGCCGCACTTGTGTGTGTGTCGCCATGTTTGTTGTGACGACACAGATACTGTGTATTTAACAACGATCTGTATTCGCGCAAGAATGAGTTTTCTCTCCGTGAAGACAATAGAATCTTTAATCATGCGTGGAAGGGGGAGGGGGCGCTGAAATAGTTCTATACAAACCCCTTCCTCCCACTTCCTCTTTTAGCCGTGAAACCGCCGCGTGTTCAATAATTCAAACGACATCCCAAGCATTGTATTGGGGCTTGGGGGAAGATGTTGACACGTTGAGTTTTTCCCCATTGTCTTTCAACTAAGAATTGAACGCTGTTCATATTTCAATTTCAACCAAGAAGCCTTGAAGCTCCTCCGCAGCTACTTTAGCACCAGTGTTTCTTTCAGACTTTCTTCTCCGGGGGGGGGGAGCACTTGAAATTTCCGGGAGGGGGGACGACGACGACACTGTTAAAAATATATTTTTTCTATATGAATTCCATTTTGTTCGGGTATGCGGTAGACCCCGAAGAGATGCCTGGAAGAAACTCTGTTTAGCACCTAGCGCCACCTGGGGTCTGGGGTGATATTTGAACCGACAATCAAACTTCTTGAGTGGCATGCTACGGCGCCCCGGTAGTCGTGTGATCCGGAGCGACCCGTGCTCTTCCATGAGAACCATGGCGCCTATATTCGCTTTAACGAGCTGCCTTCACTAGGGATACGGTGGGCTACTACTAAACCAAACCAGCGAAGGCGCCCCGCAGTAGTGACCAACCCCGCACCCCAACGACAAAACCGCAATAAATGTAATATAGACACTGTTTACATTTAAATAACCTGAGTTATAATCAACCGAAAATTATAATTGTAGCATCGAAGAATAGCGTATGGCGCAAACTGATATTAAACGTCACCTCATACAGAAGTGAGGTTTGATGCCGGTCTTAGTAAATAATTACTTGACAACATTCGGCGTATGCATTATTTGAAAGTTTAAACGTTTGAAATAAATAAAACGACACTGTAATGTTTTCCGTTTAAAAATGGACGAGAAGCTTTTTCGTCTTAGATGGCGGCTGGTAAGGTGGTGTAACATGTCGGGGACATGAGTTGGGTTATCAATCTACTAAGTGGGGACATTTGTGGTAGGAGTTTGGTGTAGACTAGTGTAGAGCAATGTTTCATAGCAATGCCTTTTGTTGATTCGTAGTTTTGAAAGAGATCAAATTTCGAATGATCGCAGATCTACATAAAGATCTATAAGTTGCCACACTAGGCTAGTAGCCTACACATTATGTTAAGCCAATAGATGCTTTTCTGGTGATTCTGTTCAAGATGTGAATCCCATATTTTAAAAAATCCTGTGTAGTTAAACTAGTTTCATTTTTTTTGTCGTGGTGCGTGAGTGAAGGGATGGGGGACATATAGGCGCCCTATTTTACGGTACACCAGTCACCATTTTAGTCTCCACTTTGCGGAACACCAAGCACCTATTTAGCTCCCCTCTTTGCGGTTTACCAAGCACCCATTTAGCTCCCTACTTTGCGGTTTACCAAGCCCGCCTTAAGCTCCCCACTTTGCGGTTTACCAAGCACCCATTAAGCTCCCTACTTTACGGTTTACCAAGCACCCATTAAGCTCCCTACTTTACGGTTTACCAAGCACCAATTAAGCTCCCTACTGTGCTGTATAGCGTTACATGTTCAAGTGCTCGAGTGCACGTGACTAGAGCTATCATTGTCACCATCGTAACTGAAGAGTTCTCCTGCTGCGGATTTGTTCAATTATTCATGCCAGCCCCGGTCAAGTGATCTACCAGCTAAGGGAAGGTCACCCAGCGCCATCTAGCGGTGAGAGAAACGTCACGTGGTTTTGCTGAGACAGGGGAGGATAATTACATTACATAATCCACAAGATTTTAAAATTAATTACCACTTTTAAGTTGTTAATTTATTGGCATATTCAGTTATTTTCAACTATAAACGCTCGTACTGTTGAATAGCCGTATGTCCTGATAAAGAGCTACCCCTTACTTTACTCAGCATGATACTTTTTGTTTATGTTTCATTGCGATTGTTTCAGTACTTAGAGATCTATGCATGTACAACCATCTTAACAAAGCCATTGTTTGAATGTTTAAAAATGCAGCCTCGATTGTAGATATGATTATAGAGCTATTGATTAGGGCAGTGTGTATATGCCGCATGGGGAGGATAGAGAATGGGGGGGGGGGGGGGTAGAGTATTGTTGTCATTGTCGGCATCTTTTTGTTTAGACACAATAAACAAAGCCAATGTCGCGTTGATATTTGTGTCCGACCGCTGTGTTTGTGTAAACAGCACGAGAGGTTTAAGCTTCACCCAACTTCAGACTACTGGATCTGTTTCTTGAGTAGCTGATGAGTAGACCAGCCTAGGGTCAGTTTGTGGTCACTTGGTGCTCATCTAGTGAGCTGGTCTTCAGTGAAGTGTAGTATGTACAAGTTTTTCTGTAGTCTTTCGGATCACGTGCTGCCCGCACACCTTCCTACGCTGGGATCTCTTTCCAGTGGTGAGTTTTCTACACAGGGCATTCCGTGACTTGGGCTGGTTCAGTCACCCCACAGGTCCGTGGGCCCGTCACCCCACAGATCCGTGGGCCCGTCACCCCACAGGTCCGTGGTCCCGCCACCCCACAGATCCGTGGTCCCGTCACCCCACAGGTCCGTGGGCCCGTCACCCCACAGGTCCGTCCCTCTGGTCCAGCCACCCCACAGATCCGTGGGCCCGTCACCCCACAGATCCGTGGGCCCGTCACCCCA
This sequence comes from Physella acuta, assembly GCF_028476545.2. NCBI lineage: Eukaryota > Metazoa > Mollusca > Gastropoda > Physidae > Physella > Physella acuta. Next base: position 193,926 of record NW_026731804.1, read on the forward strand.
CAGGTCCGTCCCTCTGGTCCCGTCACCCCACAGATCCGTGGTCCCGTCATTCTAGTCCAGCCACCCCACAGATCCGTGGTCCCGTCACCCCACAGATCCGTGGTCCCGTCATTCTAGTCCAGCCACCCCACAGATCCGTGGTCCCGTCACCCCACAGGTCCGTGGGCCCGTCACCCCACAGTGGGCCCGTCACCCCACAGATCCGTGAGCCCGTCATTCTAGTCCAGCCACCCCACAGATCCGTGGTCCCGTCATTCTAGTCCAGCCACCCCACAGATCCGTGGGCCCATCACCCCACAGATCCGTGGGCCCGTCACCCCACAGATCCGTGGGCCCGTCACCCCACAGATCCGTGGGCCCGTCACCCCACAGGTCCGTCCCTCTGGTCCAGTCACCCCACAGATCCGAGGGCCCGTCCCTCTGGTCCAGTCACCCCACAGATCAGAGGGCCCGTCCCTCTAGTCCAGTCACCCCACACAGAGGCGTAGCGACCCTTTCCGGCGCCCGGGGCGAACTTTTAGTTTGGCGCCCCCCCCCCTATATATATATATATATATGTGTGTGTGTGTGTGTGTATGTGTGTGCGACAGTCCGGAAAAAAATTAATAATTAGCTGTATGATTGTCGTTCCCTAAAACTTTACCCCTTAAGATACATTATCCTTAAAAAATGATGATTAGTAATGTCAGAAAAAAATAAAAAATTGTAGCAGGTGCTAATTCTTTTATGACAGTCTTATGTTTTTTTTTCTTTGGAACAGTCTCTTTTATGATATAGTACATATTTGGATTATAAGTTTGTTAGATTAAAGTCATACAAGTGACATACAATAGCAAATTATTGTTCACATTGGAATATGATATGGGTATTTCGTTGACTGGTTGATTGTATAATGAAACAAAGTGGAATCCAACGGACACAACAGCTGAAGTCTTGGATTTATCAGATGTGCGCTGCCTTCTCGCACACAGTCAACAACAAATGCAGAACTAATTGTACTGGTTGAAGAAGCTGTAATAACTGGTTTAATGATAATAGCTGACATTCAGATTAGAATCAGCAGCGATAAAATGCGTATTAACATTCTAAGCTAAATATAATGTATCTTTTATGGTATAGCTCGGAGCTACGTTAAAGACAGTTGAGAATGAAAAGGTGCTGGTTAGGACACAATATGAGAAAGACAAAAAATAACATCACTATGCAGGTGCTTGTGTGAAGTCCATGGGGAAAGAGGAAGAGAAAAAGACTAAATAAGTTCTGAAGGAAATCGTTCGAAATAGAGAAGGGGAAGCTGGATTATTAGGGTTCGATCTTCATAAAAATCAAGTGAGTTGACGAAGTGTTGCCTATGCCTATGTTCCTAATGAAGCCGAAAAGAATAAAAAGAAGAAAATCAAAAGAGTTTAGAACAGTGGGTTCCATCAAACCCAAGATGTTCGGTAATTCAGTCTCAGGGTCTCCGCGGAAGTGATTCACGATTTTATCTGTGTGAACGATACAACTATTAAGAAGGGTTCGGTGAATGTGCATATGAAACTGGTGGGGTTCGGTACCTCCAAAAAGTTAAGAACCACTCAGAGGCGTAGCGACCCTTCCCGGCGCCCGGGGACATACTTTCAATTTGGCGCCCCTTTGGGAGCAAATTTTCGATTTGCACCCCCCTCGAACTTTTCATTTGCACCCCCCCCCCCTCAAACTTTCAATTTGGCGCCCCCCTAAGGTCGGCGCCCGGGGACATATGTCCCCCCCCCCCCGCCCCCCCCCCCTCGCTACGCTACTGGAACCACTGCTTTAGAGTGTATTTTGTAGTAGGTGCAAACTTATTTGGTCTACTTTTGGTCGAGTCTTTAGAACAACTTCGATAATAGTAGGCCTATATTATAATTTTAAGTTATCAGTTAGGTTGAGCAAAGTGTTATGAAAAAAGGAATTTAAAAATGATCTATTCATTGCAATATACCAATTTTCTTCTCTCTTAAAATTTTGGCAAAGTAGAGTGTCGCTTTCCACCACCCTCTCCGACAGTCTGCTATTTTACTTATCGGATAGCGATACAAGAATCCGTGATATTTATTTCTCTTTAATGAAGAGATCCTGGTAAGATGTAATGCAATCAAGTTAAAGTATCTGATCAATCACGATGAAGTTGGACAAAAATGGTAGAGCGGATTTTAAACGTCACTAACTCTTGTTTTAATGTTACACAATCGTAAAATGCGCTTTAGTTCAATGGGTTTCTTTTCTGAGTGATATCGGTTATTTATTCCTTAATCCGGTGTGATATCTTTCCGATTTTAGTTTTCGAAAAAGCGCCCCCCCCCCCCTTCCCACATCTAGGAAAGCTGGAAAGCGGTTTTCCGGTCACGGTTTCTTAAGGATACACGTTTTACAGTTACACAATCAAGGTAGAAAACAGTTAAATCAGTATGCAAAGGCTCTCAGCCGTTAAATTTCTTTACTTTGGCTGTTTATAATTCAAAACTGCAGCTTTAAATGAGCTTTTGAAATAATTTTCTACCCCTTTTGGCGCCCCCCTAGGGTCGGCGCCCGGGGCGGCCGCCCTCCCCGCCCTCCCCTAGCTACGCCTCTGACCCCACAGTACTGAAGCTCAAACATTTGTATTGTAGTGTTCGATTTTTTTCTTATTTAAAAGGTAGCTGAAACAGTATCGCAGGTTCGTCTGTATTTTCTAGAAAACTTGACAGTTTCTCAACAGTTTCATCGCTACGACCTCAAGAAATACAAATTCTTGACACTTCAAATATTACTGCAGTATTCTTATGGGGTCATCCATAAATGACGTCACGCTTTTTTGGAAGATTTTTACCTCCTCCCCTACCCTCCGTCACACGTCGTCACAAAAAGCCAGACCCCCCCCCCTAAAATGACGTCACACCTCAGCCTACAACCCCCCCCCCCCACCTCAAAATTGCAGTTGAATTTTTTTTTAAACATCGATATTTTTCCAAAATCTTGTCTGAAATATGTCAAAATATAGTATTTTAATCATTTCCTATTAAAATTTATTAAAACTGTTTTCTAAAACGCACCATCTGAAACCCCCCCCCCCCACCCCTCATCACACATCGTCACAAAATTACCGACCCCCGACCCCTACGAGTGTGACGTCATTTATGGACGACCCCTATATACTTAATTTCAACGCATCATATACATTATCTATATATATAATTCTCTTCTTGGAGACGTTAGAAAACACCAAGCTGTAACCGCGCCTAGCAGTCCCCTCTCTTCCTCTCTAGGCATATCGCAACCACCCCCACCCCCACATGGTCTGGTGAGCTGTGGTTCACGCTAAATGTTTACAATCGTAGAGCCGGGTTTAGTGACGCCTATTAGGGGGAGATAATTTAGTTTGAAACTTTTAAACTTAGGGGAGGTAACTTAGAGCAGGCTACTTTCACGGGGGGGGGAGGAGGGTTTTAGTGTTTTAAAGCAAATATTTTCTGTGGCAGCATTGGTACTGTCGAATTCACACATTATGAATTACTGTAGAGGAGAAAATAAAACTAAATAACGGCTCGTATACTGTAATGCTAGTGACATACGGACACCTAGCTTAAAGATGACCCTTGTGTTTGATTATGCTAATGACTTCTTACAATGCTCAACAGGCGGACAGGCGTGGGGTGACCAGAGTGAACAAGATGCATCTGAAACACCCCACAGGGAGCAGTCGGCCATGGAGGAAGATGAAAGGGAGGCGATGCTTGCTGAGGCAGCCAGTGTTCTCTCCTCTTTAGCTGAAGAAGGGGACATTGATGTCCCCAATGGTTAGACATTTTTCTACTAATGTGTGGGGTATTTTTATTGTGGGTGCTTGGATCTTTATTTTTCTACTGTATGGGGTATATTTATTATAAGTGATTGGATGGTTATTTTTAATTTTTAAACTGATGTCTGCTATAAATCAACTTTTCCCATTTTTGATCCAGATGATTCGACAGAATGGGATGATGATCAGCTGGAAGATGACCAGTGGCCAGAGGAGGAACAACAGGGACATCTAGTCATATCAATGTTAGTTGGTGTAGTTGGTTACATATATTTTTAGACCGTCAGACATATCCATGTTAGTTGGTGTAGTTGGTTACATATATTTTAAACTGTCAGTCATTCTAGTCATATCAATTTTAGTGGCAGAAGTTGGCTAAATGTATTTTAAACTGCCGGTTATACTAGTCTTTCCAAGTTAGTAAAAGTAGATGGCTAAATGTATTTTAGTTTTAGACTTCACATTATTCTAGCCATATCCATGTTAGTTGGTGTAGTTGACTAAATACATATTGAAAAAGAGTGTCTGATGATTTTTAAATATTAAGCAACATGAATAGGGGAAGTTTAAAAAAAAAGGACAGCATTTTGTTAGTTGAGAGGTTGTTTTTTTCAGTATTACAGTTGAAATTTTTAACCTGTCAGGGGAAGCAGTCTAATGATAAGGGATGCTAATTTATATTTAAATGTTTTTTTTATTGATTAGACCAAGTAAAGTTTATAACCTATTTGTTTGTTTCATTAGAAACATTCAAGTGATTGACTGATCTCTTTGTTTCAGAAACAAAACACCTTATCACCCCCCACAGCAGTGAGCTAGACCCAGCTACAGGACCCTTACATCCACCATATTCTGGTACCTGGCTTACAATGCTTGGCATATCCTATCACTTTTTATAAATGTTGCTGTTTGTAGTACATGGAAAAACCTCTTCAAATGGTTTTTAAACTGTATTTACAGGTGTCCTGGATGGATCTGCAGTGGAGGAGAGGAAAGAGATAGAAGAGTTACACGGTAACTTTTATTTAGAATCTTGTGTTTCTTCTTTCTTATATATTTTTCTTGTCCAAGGTATTGCCAGCATATCCTTTAAAGGTACAGATTTATCCCCTGCACATTAATATATGTGACAAAATATTTACCTAGAACATGTTAAATTTGTTTCTACAAAGATAAAATTTGACCCTGTAGCAGTGTAATTTAAATAGATGAAATAAGATGGCATAATGGCATTGGCCTAGTTGGCTAAGATAGCACAGATGAGAATTCTTGACACACACCCACACTAAAAAAAAGAATATGGATATTACATTAAATAGACATGCAAAAAACAACAACACATAATCTTCAGACTCAGAACATGCCACAACAGACTAAAACAGCACACACATAAAAAACTAAAAGTTGGTCCTAGCGAAATTTGCGCATGTGGCATGGCCCCGGAGAATATTGAGTGCATCTTTCAGGACTGTTCTTTACATAGCCAGGCATGATCCAAACACTGGCCCCTATACACCCGACTCAAGGAAAAACTATACCAAGTAACCGCGGATCTGGAGACCACAGTCAAGTTCATACTTGAAGTTGGACTTGTTGTTTAAATCCTCCACCATAAACTAAACTTAGAGCGCAGAAGAAGAAGAAGTATTCTTGACTAGGGCTAAAAATGTGTTTTTGTATTTTTTGTACTCTGAGGAAGCTTAAGAAAATTTTAAGATTTTTAAAGGATCAATGTTACAAAATTAGCAAATGCAGATAACTTGAAAATTATTACTTTTTGCTTTGAAACTTCATTTCTATTGATAATATAAATTATATGCACTGATAAATCACATTAGTGCATCCAATCTGTAGAAAAGTTATACATACAAAGACTAATCAACTTAAAACAGTATGTTATAATGACCCTGCACATCATTTTTAAAATAATTAATGTCCACTTGAAATGGGCCCATGCCATTGAAGAATGGTTCTGGATTTTGTAATTTAAAAACATTATATATCAAAATGTGATATTTTAAAAGACATTACTTAAAGAGAATAATTAACAGATAATATTATATCCTGTAAGTGTGTAGTAACATCCCTGTCATTCCCTGCTTGTTCAGATACCCATTCAAGGGGAAGCTTTGGTACACCAGTCCCTTCATCAAGGGGAACAACTCCATCAGTCAGGCATAGCAATGCTGAACACAGCCTAGAGCAAGTAAATGAAACCCCAACAATTTTAGAACTAGTTAAGTTTCTTTATCCAGTCTCCCCACACACACCCGACATTAAACAATGTTAACCTTGTTGTACCAGGTTTTATACACCAAGACAGAACTGGACAGAATGCAGGCAGGAGCAAACATTGCCACTGAGTCTGATGTGTCTGTACAACATAGCAAGGAAGCTGAAAGAGGTTAGTAGCTTTTGTCTTATTTTGGTTCTATTGTATGTTAAATACTTATTTACGAGATAAATGGCCCATTGAGGAAGGATACAATGGGCGCTAAGTTGATAGTGCTGTCTCTTTTCTCTAAGATTAAACCAAAATCATGGTCTTAATCAAATTTAACAGGAAATGAAAAATTATGTTGAAAATGCATTTTTATCCAGAATCCGTACTTTAATAGGATTTAAGCTTGATCTACACATAGTTACTGCACATTGGTACTAAATATAGTCGTAGCCATACCCCCAAACCAGGGGTCGGCAACCTGCGGCTCACGAGCCACATGCGGCTCTTTTGATATCAAGGTGCGGCTATTCCGCTCTATGAACAAATATTAATAATTATTTTATTTTATTTTTAAAACTCATTAAAATATTAGTCTGCAACAATCGGTAATGAATGATATATACTTCCTAAAGTTTCATGGCGATCGGATGAAAGGTGTAGTAATGAATAACAGACAATCAGACACACACATATATATGTATATATATATATATATATATATATATATATATATATATATATATATATATATATATATATATATATATATATATATATATATATATATATATATATATATATAGATATATATAGATATATATATAGATATATATATATATATATATATACATATATATGGGAGCCGGACGTTTTCCCGAAAGACACTTGCCCGAATGCCGTTTGCCCGAAGGCCGATTTCCCGAATGGACACTTGCCCGAATGCGACAAATGCCCGAATGGACACTTGCCCGAATGCGACAAACGCCCGAATGGACACTTGCCCGAATGCGACAAATGCCCGAATGGACACTTGCCCGAATGCGACAAATGCCCGAATGGACACTTGCCCGAATGGGACAAATGCCCGAATGGACACTTGCCCGAATGCGACAAATGCCCGAATGCCACTTGCCCGAAGGCCGTTTACCCGAAAAATGTTAATATTAGATAATAAATATTATTTCCAAATAGACATTCTTTAATCAATTTAAGTTTGAAAATTTGATTATAAACACAATTCTAAGCATAAAACAAATTTTTCTATATTTTTAAATTTAGCTTTTATTTTTTTTTCAAAACCGAGAAAGTGCAGTAAGAAAAACTTTAATCTTTAATAAATGTAAGGTGATGTTGGCGGCTGTGTTCTAACATTCTTTTGATGAATGATTTGAACACCTTGTTTAGCCGACGTGTTGCGGTGGTTATATAGCTTTTATTACACGGCGTAGGCGGCGCGGCGTCTCGCAACATTGAACAGAAGCGCGTTTGTTTGTTTATCTTATTATGCCTAACTTGTGTGGTGATCATTTAACAAAAGAATGAGGCGAGGTCTAGGTGGCAAATTTAAAAACTAAACGTAGTCAAATATGTTTGATTTCCATTTAATGCACCTTGTTAAGACAATGTGTTGAAGCGATTACTTAATAAAGAAAGCAAAACTCATTTTACAATCCGGAGATGAATGAAAATTGTATTTTGTCTAATTTCATATATGGAAGAGAAAGTATGATTCTACACTTTTTAAACATCAAATACAAATTAATTTAAAATATCTGCGTGGTAATATATAATATTATTTTTTTTCACTTTCTTTTTGCGTAGATGTGTTTTACTTACCAACATTTTAAATTTAAATTGATTACGAATGATTATTTAGTAATATATAATGTTAACATTTTTCGGGCAAAAGGCCTTCGGGCAAGTGGCATTCGGGCATTTGTCGCATTCGGGCAAGTGTCCATTCGGGCATTTGTCCCATTCGGGCAAGTGTCCATTCGGGCGTTTGTCGCATTCGGGCAAGTGTCCATTCGGGCATTTGTCCCATTCGGGCAAGTGTCCATTCGGGCATTTGTCGCATTCGGGCAAGTGTCCATTCGGGCATTTGTCGCATTCGGGCAAGTGTCCATTTGGGAAATCGGCCTTCGGGCAAACGACATTCGGGCAAGTGTCTTTCGGGAATTTGTCGTAGACCCCATATATATATATACATATATATATATATATATACATATATATACATATATATATATATATACATATATATATACACATATATATATATATATATATATATATATATATATATATATATATATATATATATATACATATACATATACCTAATCCTAATCAAAGGTCGTAATATTGCAATTAAAATGTTAGTGGCTCTTTAAAAGTTGGGAAAATTTGTAAAATGTAACTTTTCACTCTGCTGTCTCAAAAGGTTGCTGACCCCTGCCCTAAACCTTGCACCTAATCTCAATCATGACAAAAGTCACATTTAGAGTTTCTTACAGGCGACTCTACTTGCCCCCCCCCCCCCCCCCCCCCCCACCCCAAACACATCTACCATCCTATTCAACGAAATATAATTTATATAGAAAATATACTTTCACCCTGCCAGAAAGTTTAGTCCATTTAGTTCACCCCCACCCCCTCTGGGGAGGAAAAATGAAAGAAACACTGGTCATATTTGTAGATCATACCGCCTAAAGGTTGAGCCTACCCGAAGATATGCATGAAAGAAACTCTGCAACAAACCACTTTTAAGATTAGAAAAAAAAGGCGTCAAGTTTTTTTTTTTTTAATTACTATGCATGTTTTTACTCGTGTTTTCTTTATAGTAAAAGCATTCCAACAGATACATAGATAGATAGTTAGATAGATAGATACACAGATAGATACACAGACAGCGAAACTATTAGTATTAATGGGTTTTTAAAAAATAAAAACTGTTGGAGGACTATGGATATATCAGTAGCTGATTGAAAGGGAAGAATGTATGATTTGTTGTGTCTCATAGTACTCTACATATCATTCATGCTGCTTATAATATTTTTCCCCAAAGTTATTTCAGCTCCTGTTATAAGCCAATACCTCCTCAATCCACCTCACAGGAAAATTGCTCTTATACTTATTTTTTCTACAATTTCTTTGTTTTCTCTCCACTGAACATTGAATCACCATTTAAATACATACACTTACATTTTCAGGTTTTAAAAATAAAATTGAAAATAGGCATTTTGTATTATTTACAAGTAAACCATCTTCAATGAATGAAAGACCATGTCAGAAAGAAGTCCTCACTAGTCAATGATGAAAACTAATACTAAAGCAATCATGGCAATGCAAATTGACACTGTAAATTACATGTCTGAGGCAAATAAAAAAAAATAAAGCTAATTTTTTAACCAAAAATAATTTTATAGGTTGCAGATCGAAATAAATAAAGCGAGATTTTTATAAATAACTTAGGAACTAGCTTTAGTCCGTTGTTATGAATACAACCAGAAATTGAGGCCCAGCTGAGAATATCCAACATTTGGCTGTACACTCCCCTTGTGTGTATTGGGCTCACCCTAATTGTACATACAGTGCAGTTATCAAAGATCTGAACCTAAGATATTTGATCTAACAATCACAGGCTCAATGCTCTAAAAATATTGGGCTCACCCTAGTCGTACATACAGTGCAGTTATCAAAGATCTGAACCTAAGATATTTGATCTAACAATCACAGGCTCAATGCTCTAAAAATGTTTCTTTCCTTTCTTGCATGATTTGAATAAGATTTGACTTGCCTTGTTGTCTTTATGTTTACATTACATCTGATCTTATTCTTGATATTTTCTCTTGTTCTACATTCACCCAGTGCGATTTTATCTTTTTATTCTCTTTAATTCTGTAGCTGCCAAACTTGCAGCACTTGACTACCTGTTGGCGCCATCAAGTCAGTCAAAGCCCCCAGAGTCTACAACAACAGAAGCCGCGCCTGCCACACAGGAAGAAAGTGATGAAGATGTCATTGAAAAACCAGAGCCACTGGCACCTAAAAGAAGAGAGCGGCCTGCGGATGTGACGATACCTAAGGTAGAAGAGGAGGAGGGGGAGAAGAAGGAAGAGGATGTTGGCAGAAATGAGGAACCTGTGACGTCATATTCAGAGAGAGTGAAGCAAGAGAGGGAAGAGAAGGAGAGAAAATCTGCAAAGCTAAGGGAGGAAAAAGAGAAGGCGGAGGCCAAGAAAAGAGAAGAAGAGGAACTGAGGAGGCTGGAGAAAGAGGATAAAGCTAAGGCTGCAGAGGAGAGGTTGAGGATGAAGGCGGAGGAGGCAGCGAAAAGAAAAGAGGAAGAAAAGAGAAGAGCACAGGAAGTGAGTTTTGCCTACATTTAAAAAAAGTTTTTATCTTTAATATTAGTCAAAAAAATTTTGTATATTTAACGTTTGTTTGCAGCCACAAAATAAAAATTGAAGCCTAAAGTGTTTAAAATTATGACTTTGTGTTGGCACACGTTCCCAAATATTGAGTTGTATACATTTTGAAATTTGATCACTTTTATGTCTGAATTATTACTTGATTTGAATAAGATTCAGTTATTTTAGATGTTGAATCTATTTTCCACATTTTTTAGCCATACTCTACACTTTTCAGTGAGCTGATTATGTTTGTTAAATAAAAATCGTCAAATATGATTATTTCTGGTTCTTCAGGATGCACCTGCTGGTAAAACTCCAGACATTGTATTGAAACCCACCCCTCCCCCAGGTAGGAAGGAATCACCAAGCAGGTCCAAGGGAGGCAAGTCAGTGAAAAAAGTCCCAACAAGGGACAGTAAGGCAGCAAACAAACAGTTTGTGAAAGCCTTGGATGTGTCTAGTGCTCAGCAAGATGGCGCTGCAGTCACAAGCTCTGCTGTAAGTTGGTCTCAAGCCCCAGTGAAGGTTTTATCAAATCAGTAGCAGAGTTTTGTTTTACATAGACAATCATTTATCAAGGCGGGATTAAAAATACAGGACTTTAATTATCTATTTTAGCCGATTTTTAACACCCATCCCCAATTAAATACAAGAAGTCAGACAAACCATTTAAACTGATGTCATTAAATCATAACCCCCCCTCCCCCAAATCAAATAAATAATTGCAAGGTTGCTCCTCTGTGGACAACCCGTTTTAGTTTGTACATAAATTGGGTTTTCCCAATATAATGTAACGTAAAACACAAACAATCATGACATGAAATAGTCAATTCTATTTTCTTTGCACATCTAGAAACCTGCAGCAGACCAACCCAACCAAGTGCGCAGGGGGAGGGTGACAGCTGTGAAGAAAGAGCCAGAAGTTCCAGGTCATCTGATGGAGATGTTGTCCAGAAAAAGTGCCAGTCAGACAGAGCTAGAGATGGAGGAGGAGATCCTCAAAAGTGAGGGATGGGCTGGGTGGGGTGTTATAGGGTCAGTGGTGGGGTGTTGGTTGGGTGGGGTGTTGGTTGGGTCAGGGCTGGGGGTGTTATAGGGCCAGTCAGACAGCAAGAGATGGAGGAGGAGATCCTGAAAAGTGAGAGATGGGCTGGGTGGGGTGTTATTGGGTCAGGGTGTTGGTTGGGCCTGGGGGATTATAGGGCCTGGGCTGGGGGTGTTGGTTGGGTCAGGGCTGAGGGAATATAGGGCCAGTGGTGGGGGTGTTGGTTGGGCCTGGGGGATTATAGGCCAGTGGTGGGGTAATGATAGGGCTGGGTGGGTTTTGACATACATTTTGTAACCCTAAAGAGTGAGGTAGATGGAATGTAGAGCTGTCGGTAAAGTAAAGTTTCCCTTTCAAACCTGACGGTCTATGGGGCAAGTGAAGTAGAGTTCACTTGTTTCTGTGACCTCAGCATATGAATGTAGAGCTGGGCATTATCAAAACTTTTGAAGTGCTGACACAGAATTTATCACAGGGTTAGGTAGTCAACAGTTCCCTAGGAAAGGGTTGACAAACTACCTTGATGACAGAAACCTAATTAAACTCCCGTTATTGCTCATGCAAAGCTCGCCTCTAGAAAACTGGTAATGTATAATTTCAGTGAAAAATGCAGTTGACAATGCCCTGGCAGGAAGTGTTGTTCAAGTAGATGGTGAAGAGGGTTTGACAGAGGAAGATTTCAAGGCTGCCCAGGAAGCTTTAATGGTAAATATGGCGTCACAACTACCTCACACACTTCACAATCCTTTACCATCTTTCCTCTGTTTGAAATGACTGGCCTGGTTTTTGTAACCATTTAAATTGTGTATTACATCTCGTCTTTTAGTTATAAGTTTTTATGACACGACAGTTAAAAATTCGCTTTAATTAACTTTAAAGTAAATGGATTTACGTGAAGACAAATTAGCCTGTTAATTCAATAAAGTAATCAGACAATGGAGAATGTTTGATTTAGCTCTCTATCCCAACTGATCATGTTACGTTTCTATAGTTACAAAATTTAAACCAGGCATCAGTCAATCTTTAACTGTAAGAAAAACAATGCAGAAATAAGTTATTTTCTAAATTTATTTTACTTAAAATATGTTAAGATCAGTAATATCACATATGAATTATATAATAATTCATGTGCCATTAAAATAATTATATGTATGATGGATACAATTCCAATCAACTTTGTGTAAACAACAAACCTAGATAAAGTTCTGAAATAAATGTTGCCATGATTCAGGAAAAGATCAAGAGAGCGGAGGAGGGTATACAGGAGCCCACTAAACAAGCAGGGAAGAAAGGGACGTTAAGCAAAGTCAAACCTGAGCTCAAACCTCGTCTGGGCAAGGCTAAGAAACAGCAGGAAACAGCCAAACGCGATCTAGTCAAGGAAAGGGAGGCAATCAAGGAGCGGGAAAGATTAGAGAAAGAGGTAGGTCACTATTTTTCTCTGGACAATCCTTTCATCCTTATCCTTGTAAAACAGAGTTGGTCATGTGCTGTGCAATGGTTTAAAAGCAACGCCCAAAACAGCAGCCTTACTTTGAGGTCACTGACTTGAAAAAATAAGTTATCTCCTCAGTAGCACAGTGAATCAGGCAAGTTGTAAAAAATCCCTCTGTCTTGATTACCTTGGTCATCATTGACCAACATTTCCTGTCAACTTCAATCAACATAGACACATAACAGTAAACCAGCAGTATATGAAACCCAATTATTTATTAAGTTACATAAATATAAGATGGCACTAATTACATGTTAATTCGAAAATCAGCATGTCAATTTTTAAAAAATTGCAATGTTCCAGTAAAAGATATCTCAATCTAAATTCATTGCTATTGCTCAAGGATCTCTGTATGTAACACAGCTACAGCAAAGAATTTGATACACTTGTGGATGGTTAGAGTGTGCTTTCCTCAGTAGGACATTCTACAAATACCACTTTACTAGGGGTTTCCATATTGAGGTTGTTAAAATTCATAACAGATATCAATGGAATTATAGATGATTTAAAATATATCTGAAATATGAAAATCCTTTTATATCCAATGCTGTAAACAAATGGTTATACAGATAGGTATTAATTTTTCTGTGCGATAATATGTAAACATCTGGAATGAAAAATGTAAACAACAAAATAACAGTAGAGAATCATCACAGATAAAGTAATGATTAAAGTACATAGCTGCTCTCATGTAATGTAAAGTTTACATTTTGCAACAAATAACAGTAACAAAAATACTTGAGTTCAAAACTTGGTTGTCTGCTGCCCATACCTTGGCTATCCTAACTTCTCAACTTTACTTCTGTAAGAATTGGGATTACCAGTTTTTAAATTTGCTATTACCTCACCCATTTTTAGAATCATGTGTTTTGATTGATAAAACATCCAATAAGTTATTTGGTTAGATTTGATGTGTAAAGACAAAATGTACTACTAAATCTAAAAATATATCATTTAAAAAAAATTGAAACACCTTTGCGATACAATATAACAATTAACAGAAAAAGGTTTTATAATCATATGACATGTTTAACTTACAAAATAGGTAAATGTTAGCTTGAAAAAGATTGTAGGATAAATATAATTAAAAGATGTGTGTACAGATTCACAGAATATAATAAAATGATACATCACCGGAAATGACAAGAATATTATAAGATCATTTAGAGCAATTTAAAACAAAATATTCAACAAATTTCTGCATCAGAAAAAACATGGATGATCAAATCCTTAACTTTTTAAAATTCTCGGTTTTGATCAGTTTGAGTTAATAGTAAATCATTGCCATTTATTAATTAAGTAAATCACCATCAACACATGAGATTAAAACAACATGGTTTAGACATGTAGGTCATCAAGTTCTCCTGTAGCTTAGTCCTACAGGGGACAATACAAAAGAATCATTTTTGTATTGTGTTGTGAATTTGGTTCCTAAGGTAACTTGGTACAATGTTATCCTAGAGCACAATCACTGTTGTTGATTAATGTCTGTGCTTGCAGCTAAATCCCATTTAACAACAAGAAATCTCTCACAGCCATAGCCCATACTGATGAGCTGATCAAATGTAATGTTCTTGTAGGTGTTTCTCTTTGTCTTTAGACAGACACGGGCCTCTGTGACCAGCTCTTTGCCTGGCTCAGGCCGCTGTGATAGCCTTGAGTACACCTGCCACAGTTCAGAGAAGCCACTGCCCCCTGACACCTTGGCTGAGATGTAGCCGGTCCCTGTCAAATAAATTGGCAACTCCACCTTTGGCGTAGCTGATATGTGTACGTACACATGTAGGCGTCGGCTTGTTTTATCCAGTTGTAGACGAAGTCGAATTTTGCAAGTGAGCTTGCTGGTCAGGTAGTAAGGGGTTAGGAAATCTTCCTGTGTGTTGTAGAACAAATGGCTCTCTGGTATTTTTGTGATGATGCCATCGCTTGGTATGAATAGTGGTTGAGGCAAGGAGTTTGTAGGTTTTGTAGGCTGATTGGATTTAACAGCTGATTGGGGCACTGTTACTGAATTAGGTGCTGTTGAAGGATCAGTGGATTTAATGGCTGATTGAGGCACTGAGTTTGGTGCTTTCAAAAGATAAGTTGATTTAACAGGTGGCTGAACCACTGATGTGGAACTGGCTGAGTTGGATGCTATTGTAGCATGACTTGATTTAAGAGCTAATTGTGGCACATTTATAGTGCTTACTGAGTTTAGTGATTGTGAAGAATGGGTTGAGGCACTGGCTGGCTTAGACTGTGGTGCTGTAGTAGAACTCACTTTCTGAGGTACTGGCTGAGGTACATGCTGAGACACTGAAGTGACCTGATGAGCCAAACCTTTATCACTAGTTTTGACATTTTGATTTGGCTGGGAGGTTTCTTTTTTCCAAATGCCAGCTCCAAACTGTGGTGTGATAATCTCTTTTGTGGCACAACTTTCCATAGCTTTGGTGTTGACATCACCAATGAACTGTAATGGGACATCATTAGATTGTTTTGAAGCAAGGCATTTAGGAGTAACTTTTTGGATAACTTGGGAGTTTGCTATCAAAACTGTGTGCTGAGAGTTCACTTTATTATTAGAATCATTTGTAGCATTGATGTCACTTTTTTCAAATGATAAATTGTTTGTCCTTGAAACAGCAAAGTTTTCACTTCCAGTACCAGGTAGAGGTAGAGAGAAGGAGTTGACTGAAACCATTGAACTGTCGTCATCTGTGCTATGTGATGATGATAAGGAAGAACGTTTAACTTCCTGACTCACTTGAGCTCTTCCATTATTGCTAACTACTGATGAGGCTGTCATTTGGTTATCTTTCACTGGTAGACTTGGGGCTTGGTTAGGCTTAACTGTCTCTTTAGTGGACAGCTCACTTTCCTTGAGTTTTTTAAACACTTTTTCCAGCTGACTGAAGACCTCTCGCCTAAGGGAAGTAATGCTGCTTTTTATGTTGTCAACTTCAGCCTTTAGAACATGAAGCTCCTGAGAGTGGTGCTGCACTTGTTGTTCAATGTTTGCATTAACAAATGCTTGATCTGACTTTTGACAGACAGAATTGTACTTGAGCTCTTGAATCAAAACATTTAGGTGGCATAACTCCCATGAATGATGCTCCAAAACTGCCATTATCCCATTCTTTTCTGGCTGTTGATATAAAAATTCAAGACATTAGCTGTATGTTAATAGAGCTGTGGTGGACAATTTTTGTATCTGCAAGTCTTTGAAATAGTGCTCCTTTATCATTTGTATTGTTGAAATAACCAAGTACAATTTGCTGCAAATGTTGTCCCTTACCCCCTCCCTTTCTACATCACAGCACTGCTCTGCTTGAAAGTACTGATTGATTTAACAACAAGCAATTATTACCTTTTTTATAACTTATCCTACTTAATCTGCCATATGGAAGATACTTCTTTTCAATTAATACCTTATGAAAGCAAATAACAGTATGTCTAAAACAGTGTCAATAAAACACTTTACCTGGGTATGAAGATCCTTGTAAGCTGTGTTTCCTAGATTCAAAACACCTTGATTCATCAGCTTTAGAGATTCTTCCCTGTGCCATATCTCCATAAACTCAGCCTGGCCAATTCCCATTTGTTCTGCCAGTGCTGCACCATCAAAAACCTCCATGTTTTATTAATTGATGTAATTCTAGCTGGATAGATCTGCCTGTTTCTCTATATTTGATGTATATAATTTTCAAGTTAAGAAGTTTTCATGTTAAGAAGTTTTTAATAGAATAAATTCTTTAAAATATAGGATAAAGTTAGAAAAAGGGAACTGTTATATAATATCAGCTGGCATTGTACTGAAAATTACAATCAATTAGGCCTAATTAGTATTAATAATAATATTAATAGGCCTTAACTATTTTATATTAGGGTATTAGGCCTAGGCCCTATATTTTAAATAATAAAACCTAGGTAGAAGTTTTTATGGTTTTATGGTAATTTTTACTAATCTGTCTAATAAACTCTAATAGTAGTAATACATTAGCAGCCAAAAACCATGATCCATACTGCTAGTTTCCGAAGTCTTTCTAAAGTATAAAAACTAAAAACTCTGTAGTAGTTTAGTTAACATACATTTACTCTTACTTTAATATAAACATAGGCCTAGTTAGATTATATGATGATCTGGGCTTTTTAAAATCTGGCCCTATAAATCATCCTGGATTTCTAGTTATGTAAATCTAGATCTAGTAGAAGTCTAAGTCTAAGGGAGCCTAAGGGGGTGCCTTAAGCCCACTTCACTTATTACTTTAATAATACTTTAAATTAAAGTAAGAGATATGAAAATATTACTAATACATTCGGCTAATTTTATTAATTAAATAGGCCCTAAATAGCTTTTATAATGATATTCTACTTCTAGGCCTAGATCTATAATAATCTATATTATATACTATACTTATTTTTTACTACTAACTTTATATGCCCTGCTCTATAGAATAAATCTAGATTCTAGAATTTCTAGATCTAAAAATTAAGTAAACTTTAAATAAAAAGCTGTCCAACATGCGAACGAAAGTATTAGGGCCTAAGTGTGTTGTTTTAGGTTAGGTACGTAAAATCGGCGGCTAGTAATGTGCGACAAAGTTGCCTCATTGTTAAGGCTTATAGAAGTATATTGTGATATATTTGTGTCAAATACTATAGATAATTGAATAATAAACTAAAATCAATGACTAAACATATATATCAAGCAAGATTGCGAGCAAGATTTGCTATAGAAACAGCAGCCATTTGTAAAATAGAGTGCCTTCTCCTGAATCTCCCACTATAATTTGACTATAAGTATAAGTTTACCAAAAACCTTAAACAAGATTAGATGGCTGCTAAAGTAAATGAGCTTTGTTGAATCTGATGAAAACATCGCTAGTCTTTATTTATTACTGAAAAGTTTTAATACGCTTGTTCAAAAACAGGCAGATCTAGATTTCTACATGAATCATGAAATTGAAACTTTGTAACATTTTTATTAGAACTTTCAAAACATAGATTCTAGAAGATCTAGCTAGTCTAGATCTAGATCTAGATTCTAAATAATAAAATATAGGGCCTATTAGTTAAGTTTAGTATAGTCTAAGTATAGGCCTAATAATTTTATAAAAACTAAACTAGACTTAATAACTTATTAATTATATTAATTAATAATTGCTTTGTTACAAACACACTGCCAAACACTTCTGACTTCAAATAGGCTTATAAACCATAGTATAGGCCTACTCAAAAAAGAGTCAAAGTACTCATACACTACACGTATCATAGTGAGTAGTGTGTAGGTAGTGTAGACCTAGATCTAGAAGTAGATCTAGTAGTGTAGTAGAAGTGTAACCTTTTGGATTTTACATTAAACATCAAACACCAGGTCAAGAAAACGGGAACTTACAAGCCTAGAATCTAGATTAGAAGCTAGATTTAGATTTGAAACCGAAACTGAAAAACGAAGCACTATTTATTTACTAGGAATTTCATGCATGACCAGATCAATTTGTGAAGGCTTTAGGCCAAAGCCAGGATTAATTATGCTTCTTACAAAAGTTAACCTTTCACCTAGACTATTAATTAGCAGATCAGGGGAAAGCTGTTTAACTCTTAGTATTTTAAAACGGTTTCAATTGTTTAGAATATATAGATTCCTATTTTTTTTAGAATTGATAAATGTTTGCTTTCTAATATCAATAGTAATAAAACACAAGTTTTTTCTTCCAAAATGGCAAGCTAAAATACCTAAAACTAGCACACGGGTGAAGGCGAGACCCACTACCGGGTTGCTGTGTATTGTATATAGATTCTAGATCTAGTAAGTTATGCAGGCCTATATTGTATGGGCTGTTTTAGGTATGACAGGGCCCCCAATTACACGTTTTTTTTTTTCTGGGAGCCTGACGCTTATTTATTCTGGCGAATATAGAAACTAATGCTGCTCCCACCCATAGAAAAAAAAAACAAGTAGGCCTATAGGCCTAGTTTAATATCATTAATTTAATGAACTTCGAGCTCCCCCACCCCCAATCCTAGGCCAATGGGATCCACATATTATAACGATACAGATCTAGGCAATGTGAGAAAATGTTAGAATTAAGTTTTTCACTGAACTATGGTAAGGTGAAATCAGCGATGAGCGAGAAATGTTTTTAATATAGATCTAGGCCTGTATTCCTATTTCTACTTCTGGAAGCTTTTTCATTTACATGGTTCCTGTTATTGTGTGTATTTTATAATTAGAAGAGAAATCATTCACGTGATGTATTACTATTTCAACTGACAATAGGGTGTAACTGGCTTGTGTTCTTTACCAAAAGCTTTCAAATTATTTGTATCTGCCCCCCCCCCGCCCCTTTTCTCTGGCACCTTTAAAAATCTCTATAATTTGGGCTTTTCCGTGTCCGAATCCTTTTCAAATTGTAACAACTTTAGATAGCAAAGAACTTCACAAACGTCATTCTACGCTGTCTCCCGAGAAAAACAAAACAACCTTTATAGCCACTTATGTATAGGTGTTGGTCGACATTGTAGGCCCATAGATTATATTTTTCAATTTTTCTATATTACGACCAATACAAACCATAGTTCCCACATCCAGTTGTTTCAACTGTTGAATTGTTTTTTTTTTGTTTTTTTTAAAATACACATTTTTTGGTGATAGGCTTACATTTATATTCACTTCATGAAGACGTGCTCGCGTTTTTGTTGTGACGAAAAGCTTGCTTAAAATAATAATCTTTGTTTTCTAAACTTTTTGCTTACGCTCTTTCGTCTGACACTAGTGCACGTACATAACTGACCTAACACATACGTGCACATACATACCTGACCTAACACGTGCACATACATAACTAACCTTACACACACGTGCACATACATAGCTGACCTTACACACACGTGCACATACATAACTGACCTTACACATACGTGCAGATACATAGCTGACGTTACACACACGTGCACATACATAACTGACCTAACACACGTGCACATACATAACTGACCTAACACGTGCACATACATAACTGAACTAACACACACATAACTGACCTAACACGTGCACATACATAACTAACCTAAGACACACGTGCACATACATACCTGACCTAACACACACGTGCACATACATACCTGACCTAACACACACGTGCACATACATACCTGACCTAACACGTGCACATACATAACTGACCTAACACGTGCACATACATAACTGACCTAACACGTGCACATACATAACTGACCTAACACACACATACATAACTGACCTAACACACACATACATAACTGACCTAACACACACGTGCACATACATAACTGACCTAACACGTGCACATACATAACTGACCTAACACGTGCACATACATAACTGACCTAACACACGTGCACATACATAACTGACCTAAGACACACATGCACATACATAACTGACCTAACACACACGTGCACATACATAACTGACCTAACACGTGCACATACATAACTGACCTAACACACACGTGCACATACATAATCAGCAAACTAGCGACTTAGGGAGTTGTTTTATTTTACTATTTTCTTTTAACTGAATATTTATTTCAGTATGCACTATCTCCGCCCCCTACAAAGCAAGTTTAATGTACAATCGCTATTTAGCGAGTTGCTTGACTTCAAAACACCACCTGAGTTCGAAACTATCTTTGCCAACATATCCCTTCTCGGCTAGTTGCTGGTATGTTATGTTAAAGTATTCGTTTCTAGCCGTCTGTAAACATATGTAAGGCTCAAAATTTGTCAAGGAGATTTCTGGAAACTTCCGTTTGACATTCGTGACGTGCCAGAGCTTGGTGTAGCTGTTGGATGTGCTGTGACGGATGAAGCCGTAACTGTTGAAGTAGAAGACGTGTGGGGTGGCCGCCGTATCGCGAGGCGAGAAACACAAGCCGACTGCGACGCTGCCGTTGCTTCTGAAGCTCACTTGGAAAATGATGTCGCAGTTGAGTTTCTTGCAGTAAAGCGGCGGAGCCAGGAAATCGCCTTTAGTTTGGTACAAATCGCGAACGTTTGGTACTTTAGTGCACACGTAAGAGCCTAAAGTTAGGTTGGCGGGTTGCTCCACATGGTCAGCGCTTGATTCAGCTTTCACTGATAAGTTGGTTGTACTTTGTTTAGCTTTGTTCAATGGGATGTCTTTAGCTGATTCAGCTTTGTTTAATGGAATGTCTGAAGTTGATTCAGCTTTGTTTAATGGGGTTTCTGAAGTTTTTTCAGCTTCGTTTAATAGGATGTTTGTATCATCTTTGTTTACTAGGGTGTCTGAAGTTGATTCAGCTTTGTCTAATGGAGTTTCTGAAGTTTTTTCAGCTTCGTTTAATAGGATGTTTGTATCATCTTTGTTTACTAGGGTGTCTGAAGTTGATTCAACTTTGTTTAATAGGGTGTCTGAAGTTGATTCAGCTTTGTTTAATGGGGTGTCTGAAGTTGATTCCACTTCCTTTCTCGGTTGCTCCACGAGTTTGGTTTCGTCATTGACCTGATTATCTGAATCTACATGAATTAAATTAGAAACGGTTGTTTTTAGTTCTCCATTGTTTACATTGTCGCCCTCAACGCTCGTGGGGTTCAGGCTAGTAGAGTCGTCAGTCTGGCAGGGTTTGGTCCCTGCCTCCTTGACCTGCAGGTCAGTCTGGCAGGGTTTGGTCCCTGCCTCCTTGACCTGCAGGTCAGTCTGGCAGGGTTTGGTCCCTGCCACACGCAGGTCAGTCTGGCAGGATTTGGTCCCTGCCTCCTTGACCTGCAGGTCAGTCTGGCAGGATTTGGTCCCTGCCTCCTTGACCTGCAGGTCAGTCTGGCAGGGTTTGGTCCCTGCCACACGCAGGTCAGTCTGGCAGGATTTGGTCCCTGCCTCCTTGACCTGCAGGTAGACATCTATAGCCAGCTGTGGTATTCCCTGGCTCACACTTATGTACTGCTCGGACTGCAGCAGTTCATACGTCACTTCCTGTTGAACCATACCCTCTGAAGCAGAGAAATTTAACGGAATTTCTTGAATAGGTGAGGCATCGCCTTGAGAAAAAGTAATCGTCTTTTCCCACAAAATAGATGTCTTAGATCCATTATGTATCACTCCATATATTTTAAATGCTAACGGCCATTTTGGTGATGTGCAGCTCTGTGTTTCAGACACGTCTACGTAAACTTTCAGCTTGCCCTTTAGGTCAAACCAAGAGCCAAAACGAAGAGAAACCGGCCAGTGTTTTGGCTTGATGTAGTCGCTATACTGGCAAGTAGTTGACGGCAAGTTAGTTAACTCCCACGTGGACTTGAAAGTTGTCCACTCTTGTCCACAGCCCCTGCAACACTCTGGGACAGACTTGACCAGCAGACAGTTTTCTTGGTTTGTATCAGGTATTTCAATAACAGTTTCACACTTGCCTACATCGGTTAAATTTAGTTCAGAAAGTGATAGCCATTTGCCCAGTTTAATTTTATTTTGTATTTTGGCGTGTTTCCTGTCGTTTTTCTTTGCATCCGTCTGTTCTTTGCTTGCCACTGTGTACTGATGAACTACATCTATCATGAGCTGTTTAATATCTTTTTCTAGCTCATGCTTCAGGTCAAACGTCGTGTTTTCTATCAACTTCTTTAAAATCGTCTGCTGGGAAACTAATTCTGATTTAAGAGTTACGTTCTCTTGTTTTATGACTGCTAGCTGTGCCCTGATTTTCTCCAGTTCTTGCTTGATCTGGCCATAACCTGGGACTATGACGGTGTCCAGGGCCTCGCGGTTCTGATTGAGTAGGTCAGTTCTTAGACTGGTCAGTTGCTGCTGGAGGCTTTGTGCCACCGTCTGCAGCTCGCGAATCTGTTGTGTGTTGGTGGCCAGGGACGAGCCGAAATCTGCCGGATGTTGCCTGGTTGGATCTGACACTTGTTTTGCCTGCTTGGATGAAAAGAAAAAGAAAACAGCTGAACAACGTATCTAATCCTGTATGTTAGATTTGAGGTATGCTGTGCGGTTCTGTGTACCTAAGGCTTATTACTTCTAACACAAACTAACTATCCCATCAGTTTTATTTTTTACCTGAGGTCTCACGGCTTGAGTGGTCTCAGAAAAACACGATTTGGAGTCAGGTATTTGGTTCCGCTCTCTTAAGGCCATCTCCTTTATGGCCATTTCCTTCTCCCAGATGGCCTTGAACTCGTCCCTGGAGAACCCGAGTGTCTCAGCCTCACAGAGTAGTCTCAGAAACTCCATTCTCGCTGTCTGGTCAGACTGTGCTCCAGACCTTCTCTCTTTTAGTTAGCTCAATCTGCTCAACTAAACAAAACACAAACATAAGTTACACAAGACAACCTATCACTTGAACACAAATGTAAGACTCTGATTGAAGGTTGATAGTGACTCTATGATAACATCATTTGTGTTTAGACAGTTATGTCATGAGACATATTTCGTTTGACATTTGTGTAATGACACGGAGAGCTCATGTTAAAACAAAAACTCTCATTATGTATTATGTAACCATCTAACACCAGAAACACAGAAGTTGACCATTCCCTTCTAGGTTTGCTTACCTCAAACTATCCGAATCCTTGAAAGGAAGATAAAATCACCTTTGATCTACCACAGCAACAAAACACCAACAAGCAGATCATATAGCCAACATTATTTTAGCTATGCCAAACAAAGCCATGTACTGTTGTACTAGAACACTATGTTTATCTCGTGTCACGTGGTATTGTTTACTTGCGTCCTAAATGGGGAAGGGGCGGGGAGCTTTAACATACAAATCCCGGATATAACCCGACCGACACACACATACAATCGTATCAAATAGCAAACACGAAACGACACACATACAATCGTATCAAATAGCTAACAAGGTCACACGTCACACTCACGGCTTTCTATACATTTAAAACACGGATTATTTAGCAATCGATAAGCACATGTACACGTTGTTGGTATCTAAAGAATGCTACAAACATAGCTTATATAATAAATACTTTTATTTTTCCGGTATGACAATATATTATTATCATATCGAAGACTTTTTTTTTGCCTGTATCTGGGTTAGGGCTACGGTAGGCGTAAGGCCTATGTGTAATTTTAGCACTAGGATTAGGGCTATGGTTAGTGTAAGGGTTAGGGCTATAGTTAGTTCTAACTAGGGTTAGGGCTATGGTTAGTTCTAACTAGGGTTAGGGCTATGGTTAGTTCTAACTAGGGTTAGGGCTATGGTTAGTTCTAACTAGGGTTAGGGCTATGGTTAGTGTAAAGGTTAGGGCTATGGTTAGTACTAACTAGGGTTAGTGCTATAGTTAGTACTAACTAGGGTTAGGGCTCTGGTTAGTTCTAACTAGGGTTAGGGCTATAGTTAGTACTAGGGTTAGGGCTATGATTAGTACTAGTATTATGGTAACAAGAACAACACTAAGTTGATACTAGCCTATCGGTGAACACAAAAGCACAATTCTAATAGTCTTACCGTAAATGAAACAAAAGAAACACTACTACGGCAACTTACGTATCAGTGAATTGGCTCTAGATTTAAAAACTGGCATACGGCCGAGATTTGTGGCGTGTGGCTGCGTCAACCAGCACTGTCGATGGCTGTGGTGCAGTGGTGTGTGACCCTGTCGCTTTTCTAGGAACATGGGTTTCAAACATCGACGGGGTTAGAGCAAGCGGAAGGGGAATAAAGCTGTAAAACTAGAACAGAATTGAAAAAGTTGTACTCATAAAACGTAACAAAACTAGAAACAGATTACTCTTATCTTTCGATTAATTCGAACGAAATTGACGTTTCACTGTTACTGGAGAGAGGGTTGTTTCAGTGTTATCGAAGAGGGTTGTGTTTTGGCGTTACCGAAGAGGGTGATGTTTCACTATTACTGAAGAGGGTTGTGTTTCACTCTTACTGAATAGGGTGGTGTTTCACTATTACTGAAGAGGGTGGTATTTCACTATTACTGAAGATTGTGGTGTTTCACTATTACCGAAGAGGGTGGTGTTTCACTATTACTAAAGAGTGTGGTATTTCACTATTACCGAAGAGGGTGGTGTTACTATGCTACTGAATAGTGTTTCAGTATAATTTTAAATGACTGGTTAAAATGTAAACACGTAACTCGAGCAGCATTCATAATATAACCCCCCCCCCCCCACCCAGGTTATACCTTAGGTACCCATTGAAGCTGACAGGACTGGGTGCACATAAGCTACACCGACTTGTCATGTGACCACCGCATATCCACATGCATTTGACTAGTATTATAATTATAATTTTACTGAATGCTACACCCCCCCCCCCCCCCTCTCGCCCAAACTTCACACAAAAACTACCTAAAAATGACGCATCACTTCAGTGTTTCACTCCCCCCCCCCCCGTCACGCAACCAAAATGGCGCTATTTTTCCCTTTAAAGGAGCTCTTTCTTTAATTTTCTTTCTACTGTATTAATGAATTAAATCAAGCTGCTCTGAGATAAGATACAACGTTTTATTTGCATTACAGTTTGCAAAAAAAAAAATTAATAAAAAAAAATTATATCGTCTTAAATTGTAAACGGCTGCTGAGATTCATTCTAAAAAAAATCTTAGAAAAACAAAAAATGGGATCATTAGCTGATGGCCCCTAATCGGCCCCTAACCTTTTGTTTTGTTTACACTGGACGTCAAAACGCTTTTTATTTATTGGCATCTGAGCTAAGAAGCTTTTTTTGGCTCATAATATTGATTTCTTAGCAGTAAAAGTAAAGTTCCTTTTTCAAACCTGACAGTTTATAGGGCAAGTGAAGTAGAGTTCACTTGTTTCTGTGACCTCGGCGTATGAAGAGATAGTGTGGTCAGCACTATGCCCAGCCGCCTTTACTTTCCCTAACGTCAGTTAGGTACCCATCAGAGTTGGTTGGACTCAGGGACGGTCTACTGACTTGAACCCGGATTCGAACTCGAGCTTTATTTGAAATATATTACTGCTAAGAATATTATTAATATATTTCAAATAGCTCTCCGTTTAAAATTGAAATATTGAAATGTGCGCGTACTCCAAACAAAAGCACCTAATCGAACGTTAGCATCTTTACCATACGTAGACAGTAGACGAACAGACAATGTTTAATACAGGGACCAGTACAATGTCAGAGTCAGACAAAAATGTTTGTTTAGTCTCTTTTAAGTAGATTTAGTTGCTTTATTGTAGATTCTGTTTCAATTTTGGGATATTAGCTGTAAATAACTGTCCTATCTTAAGCAGCCAAGTTGACTCAATACTGAAGTAAAAAAATAACATAACACAAAACATTAAGATCATTCACAATCTTGTTGTTTTTAAACTTGAATCAATGACTGCAAAATGTACGTTACGCTTTCAAAACAAACTCTGGAAACCAGATCTTCTTGAGCATGTAACACCTGGATAATTCGTCCTTAAACGTCAGGTGTATCCGAAACATTCGAAAGCCAAGAAAATAAAGGGATTTACCAATTATAAATCAGAGTGAATGCATTAATCCATACTTTAAGGAGAATAAATGTATTAATTTCTTAATTAAATAATTGGTAACTAACGCTAAGCAAAGTTTTAAATGGTATTTTACCCTCAATGCAAAAAAATAAAAAATAAAACTTCTCTTCAGGGCTATTTTTAGCCTTTATCTGCTTAAAGTTAAATCTTGAGGGCTGTTTTATTTGGTGACTTATGGTGAATCTATTTGGTGACCTTTGGTGAATATATTTGGTGACCTTTGGTGAATCTATTTGGTGACCTTTGGTGAATCTATCTGGTGACTGCCAGTGAATCTATTTGGTGACCTTTGGTGAATCTATTTGGTGACTGCTAATGAATCTATTTGGTGACTGTTGTTGAATCAATTTGTCTGACATCAAGAGACCACTTGAGATGAAAGCAGCCATTGAAAACATAACCCATCTCCTGCAGCTGCTGGTACGTGATCTTGTAGTAATTTTGTTTGCTGGTCGTCAAGACTAGAACAGGTTCGATGGTGGTAGGGGACTCTCCTGGGAAGTCGCGTCTAGCGTTCAAGACACTCCAGAGCCTTGAGTACCCGCGGGAGTTGCTGTTGAGGATGTAGCCGCAGCTGTTGATGGTGTGCTGTGTGGGTGGAGCCGCTCTATCCCAGGGCAGGAGAGTGATTTCTACAGTGATGTAGCCGCTGCTGGTAAAGCTAACACGGAGGATGATGTCGCAGTATAGCTGTGTGCAGTAGAGTGGTGATGAGAAGTAGTCGCCCTTTGTGGCGTGCAGGTGACTCACGTTTGGAATTTTGACCAGCATGTCTGGAATCAGGAGTAGCTCAGTGGTAGGGTTAGAAGATGTGTTGGTGGTACATGATGTGTTGGTGCTGGGTGTGTTGGTGCTACGTGTGTTGGTATTTGGAGTGTTGGTACTGGGTGTGTTGGTGCTACGTGTGTTGGTATTGGGTGTGTTGGTGCTGGGTGTGTTGGTGCTAGGTGTGTTGGTGCTGGGTGTGTTGGTGCTGGATGTGTTGGTGCTGGGTGTGTTGGTGCTGGGTGTGTTGGTGCTGGGTGTGTTGGTGCTACGTGTGTTGGTATTTGGAGTGTTGGTATTTGGAGTGTTGGTATTTGGTGTGTTGGTACTTGATGTAATGTTGGTACTGGGTGTAATGGTGGCCTTGAAAGTTGCCCACTCTGGTCCACAGCCCCTGCAACACTCTGGGACAGACTTGACCAGCAGACAATTTTCTTGGGTTATGAAAGCCGGATCATTTTTCAACACGACTGTTTCATCACTATCCGAACCAATCAACTTAAGCTCTGAGACGGATGACGATTTTCCCAGTTTCATTTCCTCTTGTATGTTTTCTGGTCTCTTGTCATTTCCTCGCGAATCCGTCAGTTCTCTGCTTGCTACTGTGTACTGATGAACAACATCTGTCATGAGCCGTTTAATATCTTTTTCTAGCTCATGCTTCAGGTCAAACGCCATGTTTTCTATCAACTTCTTTAAAATCGTCTGCTGGGAAACCAATTCTGATTTAAGAGTTACGTTCTTTTGTTTTATGGCTGCTAGCTGTGCCCTGATTTTCTCCAGTTCTTGCTTGATCTGGCCATAACCTGGGACTATGACGGTGTCCAGGGCCTCGCGGTTCTGATTGAGTAGGTCAGTTCTCAGACTGGTCAGTTGCTGCTGGAGGCTTTGTGCCACCGTCTGCAGCTTGCGAATCTGTTGTGTGTTGGTGGCCAGGGACGAGCAGAAATCTGCTGGCTGTTGCCTGGTTGGATCTGATTCTTGTATGCTCATCTGGTAAGATAGGGGGCGAAAAGTCACATCTTGTCAAATGTAACAATGCAGTATGGTATAGTGCGACTCAGCTAAAGTTAATTACTTCTGGCATAAAACAGTGTGTATTTACCTGTGGCCTAGCCGGATGAGTTGGATCAGGAAATCGCTGGGCTTGTTGGCTCCCTTCTTTTCTGGATAACTCGGTGAGGGTCTTCGCTTTCATGGCCATCTCTTTAATGGCCATTTCTTTTTCCCAGATGGCCCTGAACTCGCTCGTGGAGAACCCGAGTGTCTTGGCCTCACGTAGCAGGTCCAAAAATTCCATTCCTCCAGGTGCTATTTCAGGCTTGCATCTGTCAGTCTTCTTAGTTTATATAACTGCCCAGATCTTATACACACGAAACAGAAACACGTCATTAAAATAAAAGTTAAGTTTGCTGGAATTTTAGTGGGCAAGAAAACGACCACAACAATCTTTGATGGATAGTTTAGCTAAACCCAGCCTTCACGAAATAAAAAAAATGTAATTCCATTGCCTTTATTCTTATTGCTATCTACATTTCTTCAATTTGATGATTAAAAATATAATACAATTTTACTACTATTGCCACTGTACCTACTATAGTTACCGGTATATCAATCACCTGTGGAATATTTAATAACAAACACCAGTTTAGATCTACCAGGACCGGCAACTCTTTGTTTACATGGCTTATAGACAGTACTGAACAGAAAATCTGGCCTAATTACACCTAGTTGTAAACATCCATGTTTATCTCGGGTCACGTGGCTTTGTTTACTTGTGTTCTAATTGTGGCCTTAAAATAAAACTCCGTGTGAAACAGTTATTTGTCTTATGTCACATAACATCCTAGAGCACACAATCGATATTAACAAGGTCAAGCGATACACGAACTTGTTACATATACAATTTGGAGATTATCAAGCTGTCAATAAAAAGTTGCTGATAAGCGAAAATGAATGTTAATAACCATCGTTTATGAATATATTATTTAAAAAAAAATGATCCCCATTTTTACCGTTTACAAAACAAACTACAGTATACATTTCTCAAGTAACTCACCGTGTAAGTGTGAAGTTGGTGTAGATTAGTCTTGTTGTTGCTGTCGCACAACGTGGCGTGTGTACGCGTCACACAACACACGTAACACGTGATCTAGCGTTGTGTGACCTTATCGCTTGACCTAGCGTTGTGTGACCTTATCGCTTTCATTTCTAAGAACCCAACTTTCGGTAGACCTGTGCACTTATAACATGGTTGTTGTTTTATTTATAATCGCTAGAAAGCTTCAATTTTGAAAATGTGAAAAGCTCAGGAATTTTGAAATCAGTGCAAACAAGGACAGTTTACAAGATCATAGAGTACATGGGGGGGGGGGGGGGCTATCGAATGACGCTGGAATTAGTATGTTCAGCAATACATTTCTCCCATTGTGTATTGATGAACAACATCTGTCATGAGCTGTTTAATATCTTTTTCTAGCTCATGCTTCAGGTCAAACGCCATGTTTTCTATCAACTTCTTTATAGCCGTCTGCTAGGAAACCAATTCTGATTTAAGAGTTGCGTTCTCTTGTTTTATGGCTGCTAGCTGTGTCCTGATTTTCTCCAGTTCTTGCTTGATCTGGCCATAACCTGGGACTATGACGGTGTCTAGGGCCTCGCGGTTCTGATTGAGTAGGTCAGTTCTCAGACTGGTCAGTTGCTGCTGGAGGCTTTGGGCCAAATTTGAATTTCTCGATCTAAAAATGAAAGTGGTGTCAATTTGAAAATCTAGAATAGTCTATCTCTAACACGATGTTGTAAACAGTGGTCAATCTGCATGGGTCAGTTGTTAAACCTGACACCAGTCAAGTTACTGTCCATGTGATCAACGCGATACAAGTGTCCTTGATTTTTGTAGTCTGTCTGCCAAGCCTTGCGCCGCATAGACCCTACCATCAGGGCTTTAGTTTAAAGTAGCATCCCACGACTTTATATGGACATTCTTGGAATATCATAATAGAGCATCATTCTGTTTACATATCGTTATATGGACATTCCCAGAAGATCATAGTAGTGTATCATTCTGCTTACAGATCGTTATATGGACATTCTTGGAACATCATAATAGAGTATCATACTGTTACAGATCGTTTGTTTGGAATGTATCGTGAGGAATCGATAAGATGTAGGCGTGTTCTATTGATCAATGAATAGGTGTGTTCACATGTTAGTTTCGTTGGATGATTGTGTTGCACTATTTAGTCTTAAGATTATGCACCATCTAGTCTCATGATTGTGCATCATTTAGTCTCATGATTGTGCAACATCTAGTCTCATGATTGTGCATCATTTAGTTTCATGATTGTGCATCATTTAGTCTCATGATTGTGCACCATCTAGTCTCATGATTGTGCATCATTTAGTCTCATGATTGTGCATCATTTAGTCTCATGATTGTGCACCATTTAGTCTCATGATTCGGCACCATTTAGACTCACGATTGTGCACCGTTTAGTCTTATGATTGTGCACCATTTAGTCTCATGATTGTGCACCATTTGATAATCTGGCAGTGTTACAAATATTTTTTACCAGCCAACAGGTCGCGGTATGACAGCGAGGAATGCAATTCAATTCGCGTGTTCAACTTTAAAATAATGGATCAACTGAACACTGTCAAGTCATTTACTAAGATCGTCGTTAAACCTGAAATTTGAGTGAGGGCCTAAAAAATATCAGCCCTATGTATCGGTTTGCGTCAGTTATTGCTAGATATCAAATGTTAGATTATCGCTTGATTGGCACTCGAGTTATTGAAATGTGAACGATTTGGGTTCAACGATTCTTGGAAAAAAGTTTTTGGGGGGTCCTGATTCAAGCGCCATTGGTTGTGCAGTTTAAAGACCTTGAGTCCACGATGATCACCTTAACCTTGCTTGTTTAGTCATTGAATGTACTAGCCAGTCTTATTCCTAGTGTAGGGCGCTCTTTGAAACGAGTGTCGGCGCCATGAAGCTCATCGGGAAGCTCCGCATAATTCATACTACAGCCATTAATGGTGTGAATACATACACGTCAGGCACACATACAGAGAAAAACATACATTAATTTACAATATAGACTTAGTAAATGTCTACT
Organism: Physella acuta; assembly: GCF_028476545.2. Taxonomy (NCBI): domain Eukaryota; kingdom Metazoa; phylum Mollusca; class Gastropoda; family Physidae; genus Physella; species Physella acuta. The sequence continues at coordinate 225,276 of NW_026731804.1, forward strand.
GATCATGATTTTTATTGACAATGATATTGAATAATAGCATATACATATTTTCTTTTGTGACACGGTGACCCGTGGCACACGGTGACCTGTGTATGGACACACGGTGACCTGTGTCACACGATGACCTGTGTCACACGGTGACCTGTGTCACACGATGACCTGTGTCTGGACACACGGTGACCTGTGTCACACGGTGACCTGTGTCACACGGTGACCTGTGTATGGACACACGGTGACCTGTGTAAGGACACACGGTGACCTGTGTCTTGGTACTTGATGGCTTGGCGTTCGTGGTTTAACGCCTACCTTTTGTGTTTTTAACACACCTGTATTATATGCATTTAGATTACGTACACTATAGGATAGTTATATTACTAAAAAGATTATCGTATTTAAACAAAATGCAAATGTATATATATATATATATATATATATATATATATATATATATATATATATATATATATATATATATATATATATATATATATATATATATATATATATATATATATATAACGATAAGCCATATAACATTTGTATTTGACTCTCGATTCTATGGCATTTGACCAGCCTGTCTCTCAGAATGGTTTGACGGCTTGGACATTCCACAGAAATCTGAGAGCGCCCGTGTGCACGTAACTTGCAAGCTTTGAGAATGTGATGTTGGCGGTGTCGTACCTGAGTGTCTTCAGGTAGACGCCTGCCTCCAAAGCCAGCTCCGAGCCCGGCTCTGGGAGCGACACAAACTCCGAGTCGAGTTTCCACACCTGCGAGTGGGCGCCCGGGCTCAAGTTGTAGATCCTACCGACGCCCGTGAAGGAGATCTTGGAGGGGGTTCTGGCCTCGTTAGCTGAGACAAGAACCTTAACTCTAAGATACTCTTCCCTGTCGAACATGGCCTGCACACGCACACGACAAGGCGTGTTGCTTAAAGTATAGAATGGAGAGTAGAATTTTTTGCCGGAAGTAAGAATTTTTCTGGTGTAAGGGATGTTGAAGTCTGCCCACGTGTCCTTGGACATGACCTTGACTTCCTCCACCTCGTCAGAATCATCTTCAGTTTCTGTTCCACTTCTGCTTGAAGTGGATGATTCCTCCCAAGTGAGTTCTAAAGCATTGGCTTTTCTTTTGCGACGATAGAGCTCCTTTAATATACTAGAACTGCCTGCTTTGCTAACGGTTTTTAGCTTAGGTCTTAAAGCTTTCTCCTTTTTGTCTGCGATAACTTTAAAACCAGACTCGAATTTTTCCGTCAGATATTTTTGTCTGTTGACGATCTCAGTGATACGTGAGTCCTGGAGTCTCACTTCCGCCCTCAGCGACTTCACTTCACGTTTCACTTTCGTTAGTTCGTCCTCCACCTCCCGAACACGTGACCTGCAAGAATCGTCTGACCTCGCCTCATCGTAGTCTAGAGGTGCTCGGTGTTCCCGGTCAGGTTTCTGCAATGTCAAGGCTGCTCTCAACTTCCGGGTCGTTGTCTCTATGTCTCTGAGCCGGTGAGCTGAGGGGGGCGTGTCCCCCATGTCGTCATCACTGTGGCCGTACGATGTAGATTTTATTGACAGCCTCACCTGCGGTGATAGAACAAGTTGTCATACATTGCTTCTACAATAAAAGCCGTGTCAAATGGCATGTACAGTACAAATATAACAACCTTGGTTATGAAATGAATACCAAGACTGAAGCATTTCAAGATTCAAACTGGGGGTAATACAGTAAATCCTCAAACATAAAAATCAATTGTGTTGAAAATAGGCAAACGTATATCTTCAGGTTAAAGACTAGGACCAGGTAAACAGGTGTGTCACTTACCTCCTGCTTTGTTTCTCGTCTTGCTAATTTCCTTCTGGAACTCATATCCTGTCCTTGTGGGTGAGACTTGCTTCCCTTGTGGGTGAGACTTGCTTCCCTTGTGGGTGAGACTTGCTTCCCTTGTGGGTGAGACTTGCTTTCCTTGTGGGTGAGACTTGCTTCCCTTGTGGGTGAGACTTGCTTCCCTTGTGGGTGAGACTTGCTTCCCTTGTGGGTGAGACTTGCTTTCCTTGTGGGTGAGACTTGCTTCCCTTGTGGGTGAGACTTGCTTCCCTTGTGGGTGAGACTTGCTTCCCTTGTGGGTGAGACTTGCTTCCCTTGTGGGTGAGACTTGCTTCCCTTGAGGGTGAGACTTGCTTCCCTTGTGGGTGAGACTTGCTTCCCTTGTGGGTGAGACTTGCTTCCCTTGTGGGTGAGACTTGCTTCCCTTGAGGGTGAGACTTGCTTTCCTTGTGGGTGAGACTTGCTTTCCTTGTGGGTGAGACTTGCTTTCCTTGTGGGTGAGACTTGCTTCCCTTGTGGGTGAGACTTGTTTCCTTTGTGGGTGAGACTTGCTTCCCTTTACCGTAGGTTGCTTCCCTTCTTACCTCAATGGGTGAGCAACTCTGTAGACAATATGTAAACTCTTGTTATGGTTTACTTGCCATAAAGTGTGTCCTGATATTAATAATCGTGTTTCGGTTTGCGACAGATAGGTTTTATCAGTGCTGGAGATGATGTAAGCAGACGATAAAAGCCAATTAACATTAGTTCTGGGTAGAACGTTTACAATCGCGACACTTTCACTTTCTGAGCGTATGCTACAGAATCCTGCACATATATTTGACTGTGTTAGTTTCTCACCCTCTACATGTAACCCTCGACACATACCATCCCATCTAGATAAATACCATAACTTTTTAGCTTACTCGAGTTATCATCTCTGTTTTTTAACTGTTTGAAAGAAGGTTGGAGGTCAGAGGTCACAGGCCGCTACGTCACTTATTTCTACTTTCTGTTTGAAAGAAGATTGGAGGTCACAGGCCACTACGTCACTTATTTTTACTTTCTGTTTGAAAGAAGGTTGAAGGTCAGAGGTCACAGGCCACTACGTCACTTATTTTTACTTTCTGTTTGAAAGAAGGTTGGAGGTCAGAGGTCACAGGCTACTACATGTCACTTATTTTTACTTTCTGTTTTAATGAAGGTTGGAGGTCACAGGTCACCCGATTGTTATCACACTAACACCTAATGTTGCTTTCTGTTTCAGAGAAGGCTGGAGGTCACAGGTCACCACACTAACACCTAATGTTACTTTCTGTTACAGAGAAGGTCATAGGTCACAGGTCACCACACTAACACCTAATGTTACTTTCTGTTACAGAGAAGGCTGGAGGAGGTGAGAGCTCTCCAACAGAAGATCATCATGAAAGAGGAGGCAAGGAAGGCCAAGGAGGCTGAGGCCAAGAGGAAGGCTGAGGTAAGGACTGTGGTGTGCTTATCACGTGGTAGGGTATGTGGTGTGCTTATCACGTGGTAGGGTATGTGGTGTGCTTATCACGTGGTAGGGTATGTGGTGTGCTTATCACGTGGTAGGGTATGTGGTGTGCTTATCACGTGGTAGGGTATGTGGTGTGCTTATCACGTGGTAGGGTATGTGGTGTGCTTATCACGTGGTAGGGTATGTGGTGTGCTTATCACGTGGTAGGGTATGTGGTGTGCTTATCACGTGGTAGGGTATGTGGTGTGCTTATCACGTGGTAGGGTATGTGGTGTGCTTATCACGTGGTAGGGTATGTGGTGTGCTTATCACGTGGTAGGGAATGTGGTGTGCTTATCACGTGGTAGGGTATGTGGTGTGCTTATCACGTGGTAGGGAATGTGGTGTGCTTATCACGTGGTAGGGTATGTGGTGTGCTTATCACGTGGTAGGGTATGTGGTGTGCTTATCACGTGGTAGGGTATGTGGTGTGCTTATCACGTGGTAGGGTATGTGGTGTGCTTATCACGTGGTAGGGTATGTGGTGTGCTTATCACGTGGTAGGGTATGTGGTGTGCTTATCACGTGGTAGGGAATGTGGTGTGCTTATCACGTGGTAGGGTATGTGGTGTGCTTATCACGTGGTAGGGTATGTGGTCTGCTTATCACGTGGTAGGGTATGTGGTGTGCTTATCACGTGGTAGGGAATGTGGTGTGCTTATCACGTGGTAGGGTATGTGGTGTGCTTATCACGTGGTAGGGTATGTGGTGTGCTTATCACGTGGTAGGGTATGTGGTGTGCTTATCACGTGGTAGGGTATGTGGTGTGCTTATCACGTGGTAGGGAATGTGGTGTGCTTATCACGTGGTAGGGTATGTGGTGTGCTTATCACGTGGTAGGGTATGTGGTGTGCTTATCACGTGGTAGGGTATGTGGTGTGCTTATCACGTGGTAGGGTATGTGGTGTGCTTATCACGTGGTAGGGTATGTGGTGTGCTTATCACGTGGTAGGGAATGTGGTGTGCTTATCACGTGGTAGGGAATGTGGTGTGCTTATCACGTGGTAGGGTATGTGGTGTGCTTATCACGTGGTAGGGTATGTGGTGTGCTTATCACGTGGTAGGGAATGTGGTGTGCTTATCACGTGGTAGGGTATGTGGTGCAGTTAGAAGTTGTTGGGTATGTGGTGCATCTAGAAGTGGTAGTGTATATGGTGCAGCTAGAAGTGGTACTGCGAGAGGTGCAGCTAGAAGTGGTACTGCGAGAGGTGCAGCTAGAAGTGGTACTGCGAGAGGTGCAGCTAGAAGTGGTACTGCAAGAGGTGCAGCTAGAAGTGGTTGGGTATGTGGTGCATCTAGAAGTGGTAGTGTATATGGTGCAGCTAGAAGTGGTACTGCGAGAGGTGCAGCTAGAAGTGGTACTGCGAGAGGTGCAGCTAGAAGTGGTACTGCAAGAGGTGCAGCTAGAACCATGGAGAGATCAGACCTGGATAGGGGTTCCATGACAAATGGTCTCAGGACAAAAGATCCCAGAGAAAATTTCTGAGGACAAAATTCATCATGGACAAAATATCTAGGACTGCAAGAGGAGAGATTGAGTGTTGGACATGTCTATTACAAAAGTAGGGATGGGTAAATGGATTGGTGAGACTAACACCAAATGTCTCACCTAAAACGTTTGCTCAAAGTTGAAAGTCATTTTTGTTGAGATTCTAAGTATATAATACAATTCATTTTATGATGGTCATATGGGGACCAGAGAGGTTCTGTGATTTCTGTATCTGTGATACAATTGTGATATCTATAGATCCTATATTCTGTTGTGATATCTATCATCATCATCGTGCCCAAGACACATGGGGTAGATGAAGTAGAGTTCTTCTGTTTTAGATTACCTCGGCATAGTGTGGCCATCACTATAGGGCTGGTAAGTAGGTCACCAACCACTTCTACGGCTCAATAAAACCTGCATGAGCCATAGAACTGTTTATTTACCTACTTACCAGCCCTATACCCAGTCACCTTTTTTTCACTAACGTGAGTTAAGTACCCATCACATCTGGTTGGATTCAGAGACGTTCTACAAAATTGAACCTGGATTCAAACTTGAGACTTTAGGGTTAGCAGTCTAGCTCTTTACCACTGATATCTATAGAACCCCACGTAGTCTGTAAACTTTTGTTTACACATTTATACTGTTTTCCTACAAAGTCTGTATACTGTTGTTTACATGCATGTCTATTGTTGTTTACATGCATGTATGCTATTGTTTACATAGTCTGTATACTGTTACTTACATGCATATCTACTGTTGCTTACATGCATGTCTACTGTTGTGAATGAAACAGGAACTGAAGGAGAGAATGGAGGCTCTGAGAGAGGAGGAGGCAGAGCTGGAGAGAGCTGAGCAGGATGCCAGGGAGCAGATAGAGGCTGTGAGGAAGGCACAGAGAGCAGAGAGGGAGGCTCGCAGGAAGGCTGAGCTGGAACGTAAGAAAGAGGAGGCCATTAAAAAAAGGTGTGTGGGTGTGTAGAGGTGTGCATGTGGGTGTGTAGGGGTGTGCGTGTGTGTGTGTTCAATCATTTACTTTATACATCATTGTATTTTTAGTTTTATTCAAACTGTTTCAATGATGAAAATTTAGCCAATGCTACAATGTCCCTGATAAGGATTTTAAAGTCTGTGATAAATTGATATTGTATTTTTATACTAATTTATCTAGATCAATATTTGTAACTTACCATGTGTAATACTATATGCACTAACATTAGTCTATAATCTAAGTAATGTTATAATACACTTAGTTACAAAAAGTGAATGTTTATCTATCTCTATCTAGGGAGAAAGAAAAAGCCATGGCCGAGGCTGCTAGGCTGAAGGAGAAGGAGATGCTGGACAGTATAGCTGATGCTGAGATGGCCAGGAGGCTTAGGGAGGAAGATGAGGCCAGGAGGGAGGAGGAGGAAATGGTTGCACAAGAGAGGTTTGAGGTAAGGAGGAAATGGTTGCACAAGAGAGGTTTGAGGTAAGGAGGAAATGGCCGCATAGGTTTGAGGTAAGGGGTCATCCATAAATGACGTCACACTCGTAGGGGGGAGGGGGGGGGTCCGTAATTTTGTGACGATGTGTGATGAGGGGGAGGGGGGGGGGGTCAGATGTTGCGACGTCACATTTTTGCATTATAAAAAAGCAATGTAAAAAAACAAATTTTAGACGTTATTTCGCGTTTTAGATAACTTTTAATAAATTATAATAGTTTAGTCAAGATTTTGGAAAAATATTTAAAATATCGATGTTTTAAAAAAATTCAACTGCAATTTTGAGGGGGGTTGTAGGTTGAGGTGTGACGTCATTTTAGGGGGGGGGGGGTCTGGCTTTTTGTGACGACGTGTGACGGAGGGGAGGGGGGAGGTAAAAATCGTCAAAAAAAGCGTGACGTCATTTATGGATGACCCCTAAGGAGGAAATGGCCGCATAGGTTTGAGGTAAGGAGGAAATGGCCGCACATGAGAGGTTTGAGGTAAGGAGGAAATGGCCGCACAAGAGAGGTTTGAGGTAAGGAGGAAATGGTTGCACAAGAGAGGTTTGAGGTAAGGAGGAAATGGCCGCACATGAGAGGTTTGAGGTAAGGAGGAAATGGCCGCACAAGAGAGGTTTGAGGTAAGGAGAAAGGGCTGCAAGTTATTGCAGAGCAGGATAGGATTAGATAATGTAATCAGTGGTAACAGTTTGTTTATGTTTATTTACAGGCTGCACTGCTGGAAGCACAAAAAGCTGCAGAAGAAGAAGAAGAGAAATTAAGAGAACTGGAGAGACAAGTAACTCAATATTTTTACAAACTTTAACTTGATCTCATAATGATGAACTGAGTATGGTTAGTTGTAAGAGTCCTCTTTAGAGGATCGATTGGCAGATGAAGTAGAGTTTATGTTTCTCGACCTCGGCACATGAAGGGATAATTTGGTCAGCACTATGCCCAGGCACCTTTACTTCCCCTAACCAATTAGGTACCAATTAGAGCTGGGTGGACTCAGAGATTTTCCACTGACTTGATCTCGAACTCGAGACTTTTGGGTTAGCAGTCTAGTGCTCTACAGCTAGGCCAAGAAACCAACAGGTTAGCTGTAAAAAGTTTAAAAATACATCTAAGCCTTTTTTAAACCAGTGATTGCATGGGTGTTCCATGAATGAGTTTATCTAAACACGTCTGTCCTCATTTAAACAAGTGATTACATAGGTGTTCTGTGAATGAGTTTATCTAAACACATAGGTGTTCTGTGAATGAGTTTATCTAAACACATAGGTGTTCTGTGAATGAGTTTATCTAAACACATAGGTGTTCTGTGAATGAGTTTATCTAAACACATAGGTGTTCTGTGAATGAGTTTATCTAAACACATAGGTGTTCTGTGAATGAGTTTATCTAAACACATAGGTGTTCTGTGAATGAGTTTATCTAAACACATAGGTGTTCTGTGAATGAGTTTATCTAAACACATAGGTGTTCTGTGAATGAGTTTATCTAAACACATAGGTGTTCTGTGAATGAGTTTATCTAAACACATAGGTGTTCTGTGAATGAGTTTATCTAAACACATAGGTGTTCTGTGAATGAGTTTATCTAAACACATAGGTGTTCTGTGAATGAGTTTATCTAAACACATAGGTGTTCTGTGAATGAGTTTATCTAAACACATCTGTCCTCGACTACCCAGGCTGAAGAGGAAGCTTTCCAACGACTTCTGGATGAGAAGGAGGAAGCTGAGACACGACGCAGAGAGCTTGAAAACCAGGCCAGACAGATGCGGGAGGATGAGGAGAGAATACAGTAAGGGAATTATTTTTTTTATCTATACACAGATGTTACCTAATATGTATTAGTTGACAGCTTTTACTTTGAATGCTGGTTGATTGGATGGTTAGTTGACCTAAACATTAATTTTTAAACCTGTTGGTTGGGTAACGTAAACATACATTTTTAAACCTGTTGTTTGGTTAACCTAAACCTAAATTTTTGCACCTGTTGGTTGGGTAACCTAAGCCTACATTTTTGCACATGTTGGTTGGGTAATCTAAACATAAATATTTTAACCTGTTGGTTGGGTGACTTAAACCTAAATTTTTAAACCTGTTGGGTAACCTAAACCTGTTGGTTGGGTAATCTAAACATAAATATTTAAACCTGTTGGGTAACCTAAACCTAAATTTGTGCACCTGTTGGTTGGGTAACTAAAACCTAAATTTTTAAACCTGTTGGGTAACCTAAACCTGTTGGTTGGGTAATCTAAACATAAATATTTAAACCTGTTGGGTAACCTAAACCTAAATTTGTGCACCTGTTGTTTGGTTAACCTAAACCTAAATTTGTGCACCTGTTGTTTGGATAAACTAAACCTAAATTTGTGCACCTGTTGTTTGGATAAACTAAACCTAAATTTGTGCACCTGTTGTTTGGATAAACTAAACCTAAATTTGTGCACCTGTTGTTTGGTTAACCAAAACCTAAATTTGTGCACCTGTTGTTTGGATAAACTAAACCTAAATTTGTGCACCTGTTGTTTGGTTAACCAAAACCTAAATTTGTGCACCTGTTGTTTGGATAAACTAAACCTAAATTTGTGCACCTGGTGTTTGGATAAACTAAACCTAAATTTGTGCACCTGTTGTTTGGATAAACTAAACCTAAATTTGTGCACCTGTTGTTTGGATAAACTAAACCTAAATTTGTGCACCTGTTGTTTGGATAAACTAAACCTAAATTTGTGCACCTGTTGTTTGGATAAACTAAACCTAAATTTGTGCACCTGTTGTTTGGATAAACTAAACCTAAATTTGTGCACCTGTTGTTTGGATAAACTAAACCTAAATTTGTGCACCTGTTGTTTGGATAAACTAAACCTAAATTTGTGCACCTGTTGTTTGGATAAACTAAACCTAAATTTTTGCACCTGTTTTTCAGACGTGAGATGCTGGAGGAGGAGAAGAGACTGGAGACTGAGAGAAGGAGGCACGAGGAGGCAGAAGAGGCAAGGAGAGAACAGGAGCGAGCAAGACTTAGAGAGGTAATAAAACTTGGACTGGATGGGATTGTAACTAGTCAATATTTCACTTCCACCCCATCTTACTAATGTCTCTTATTATTTTCTTTCTTAAAAACTTCTACAGTTTAAAAAAAAACTTTTTTTTACAAATATCTACAATAATTTTGTTTTCAAATATTTGTACTTAAAAAATTGCTTTCAGCTCCAGAGGCTGGAGGAGGAGGCTAGAGAGAAGATGAGGGGGGAGCTGGAGAAGAGACGGGCCTGGGCCCTACAGCGAAGGGAGCACAACCTGCGGACCAGGTCCTACATGGACTCCATCAAACAGGCGCAGGGAATCACAGAACCCTGGACCTTTTCTTACTTCGTTAGGTGGCCTAAAGAAACATACATGAGGTACGGTCTTACAGCTTAACACTAATTTTTAGCTCATATGTTGTTTAGCGAATTAATTAGCTTGTATATTGAATACAGTAAAATACCAGCTTTGATTGAAACTAATTCTATTTAAAAGTGGTATCAGCTGAACTATGTGACAGTTTGAATTATTCCAACAGATCTATGGGCACAGACCCCAAGAAGATAAAAGGACCACAGAAACCTCGAGCTAAAATTATCATTGAAGAACCTGGTGGTCCTGGCACGCAGCCTGTAGATCTTGTCTCTGTCAACTATTAGACTTGTCTCTGTCAATTATTAGATGTCATTGTCTCTGTCAATTTGACAACTTTGTTTGTCAACATTTTGACATTTTATGTTAAATTCCCGTTTTTAAGATGGTCCAGTCTGACCCCAACTAATAGGGGATATGTCTGGTCAGCTCATTCGTCAACATATGTCGTGTGCATCATAGGGATTTGAACTCTAGGCCTTCTGAGTTAGTAGTGCATACTGCTACCACCTGACCAGACCACCCTAAACATTTTTAATCTCAATACAAACATGACAGCAAATGAAGGAGATACTGTGGTACCATGTTGATGTACTGTGGTACCATGTTGATGTGTTGTGGTACCATGTTGATGTAATGTTGTACCATGATGATGTACTGTGGTACCATGTTGATGTACTGTGGTTGATGTACTGTGGTACCATGTTGATGTGTTGTGGTACCATGTTGATGTGTTGTGGTACTATGTTGATGTGGTGTGGTACCATGTTATTCTTTAATTTGCCTTTCACCTAAGTGTTATCCTTCTACTCTTGTTTTAGTAGTCCATCCATTATACACTTAGTTTATTAATTATAAGAAAAAGCTTTTCTGTGATATAGCAACTTGTACTGACAGTTTTTGTACAAGTTTTTTTTTAATGTAATGAAATTTTATGTTATGTAATGATTTAAAGAAACTTTTATAAGCAAATTTGTTTTTCAAGGAAGTGTCCTAGGTTTAATTCATACTTTGTTATAGTTACATGTTTTTGCTATAACTCTCAACATTACTTAATAGATCAATCACCATAGGCCAACAAGTTCAAGTCTATGATACATTTTTACTTATAGGCCTACATATTTTTACCTATTCATGGCTACCTGTATAATTTATAGTTAGACCTTTTGTGATATAACCTTTTTATATGCTTGTAAATAAAGTTGCAGTTGATGATTACACGCTGTAATATTTAACTTTTGCTCACTGATATGAACACTGGCTAAATGACTTCATGTTTGACTGGGGTTTCCACTGACCCCACAAATTCACCAAAACAGTGATTAAATGTTACATTAATTTTACTTGCCAACTGAGACCTTACTTAAAACATGCAGACCAGAAAAATAATTTTTGTTTACTTTATAAAAACAGGCACTGAAAATTTTTTCTTCTTTAAACCATACAATAAATAAATCTGTTAAAGTTTTGTTCTGAGTTTTTAGTTCACTGCCATTGTTAAATCACCTCTTAAAACTTAAAAATTTATTGCTAGAAAATAATTGTTAATCATAACTTTAAAATAAAAATACAAGTGTATACAGAAACTTTATGTTTTTCTATCTACATGTTATTGTACAGGAGTATTTATAAAGTAAAATAGTAATTAGATTTAGCAATGATCTATTGGGAATAGTTTAAAAATTCATGAACAAATCTTAATAAAAGAAAAATGTTACTGAAGTGGATAAATTTGCCATCCTCACTAAAAATACAATTACAAGTCGTTACAATTTAAAGTGTGAATTTATTGACTATGTTGTTTATGTGCCACAGTAAACATTATGTACCAAATGAGATCCCTAATTCTCAACATATTGGTATTTTTTTATAACATACAGGTCAACTAAGCAGCATGCAAGTAAAATAGTTAATCTGATAGCATACAGGTGAGCTTCACAGCATACAAATTATAAACAGGCAGCCAGTGTTTCTTCCACACTTTTTAACACGTTTTTCTTAACTCAGCTTCGCGTTTGTGGATTTGTTTGTTTGTTGTTAAAATTGACATCGAAAATTAGCCCACTTCTGATTGCTCTACAGATCTGAAATTTGGCATACAGGCTACTTTCGCCTAACAATTTCAGATGCAATCATAAAAACTAGCAATTAGAGACCGTAATTAGCTTAATTTAATTACGCCCCAAGGACCATAAAATTGAGGACATGATTTCTAAAGATACCGACAAGACTGGAGGCTTATTCACACAGTTACTTCGGCCCCAATCGATGTGAGCGCGCTGGCCGTGATCGTATAGTGGTTAGTACTTCGCGTTGTGGCCGCGACAACCCAGGTTCGAATCCTGGTCGCTCAAGATTTTTTAGTCCGTGTATTTATAAACACTTAGTCAAGTCATACTTAATCAAGTCATTAGATTAAGTAGAAAATAAACTATATAAAAAACTTTTTTAAAAACCATGTTTTTCATGTGTAGCAACGGACTAAAAAGGAGAAAATAAAATACTTAAAAAAAACTTTTTAAAAAAACCACGTGGGTCGGGCAGATGGGTCGGGAAATTTGATGGTGAACGTACCCACGTTTTTTGTCAGTCATCACAAGAACCTGCACAGCTCGAGGAAGCACAAAAGAAAAATTTATTTTCTACTTTTTAGTCCACAAGAAAAACGTGGTTTTTTAAAAAGTTTTTTTTAAGTATTTTATTTCTCCCTGGAGGGGGGGGGGGGGGGCGGTCAACATTTTCCGGGGTAGGGACACTAGTAAAAGTATATGTTACTATATAAATTCCATCTCGTCCCCCCCCCCCCGAAGAGATACCTGGAAGAAACTGCTGGCAGCATACAGGTTTACATGACAGCTTACATGTTCGCACAATACGATAGCATACGGGCTCACACGATAGCATACTCTATAATTATAAACATTCTTTCAAACTACCTCAAAGCCATAGTCAATAAACTTTTCACATATGAACTACATCTTTAATAGACCTTTTACGTCAGTAGATCTTGGACTGTGGCTTTTGGTGGATGTGTTAGCGAGAGGATTTATCTGATTTACTGTGGCTTTTGGTCGATGTGTTAGCGAGAAAGGATTTATCTAATGGACTGTAGCTTTTGGTCGATGTGTTAGCGAGAGGATTTATCTGATTTACTGTGGCTTTTGGTCGATGTGTTAGCGAGAGAGGATTTATCTAATGGACTGTAGCTTTTGGTCGATGTGTTAGCGAGAGGATTTATCTGATTTACTGTGGCTTTTGGTCGATGTGTTAGCGAGAGGATTTATCTAATGGACTGTAGCTTTTGGTCGATGTGTTAGCGAGAGGATTTATCTGATTTACTGTGGCTTTTGGTCGATGTGTTAGCGAGAAAGGATTTATCTAATGGACTGTAGCTTTTGGTCGATGTGTTAGCGAGAGGATTTATCTGATTTACTGTGGCTTTTGGTCGATGTGTTAGCGAGAAAGGATTTATCTAATGGACTGTAGCTTTTGGTCGATGTGTTAGCGAGAGGATTTATCTGATTTACTGTGGCTTTTGGTCGATGTGTTAGCGAGAGAGGATTTATCTAATGGACTGTAGCTTTTGGTCGATGTGTTAGCGAGAGGATTTATCTGATTTACTGTAGCTTTTGGTCGATGTGTTAGCGAGAGGATTTATCTGATTTACTGTGGCTTTTGGTCGATGTGTTAGCGAGAGGATTTATCTAATGGACTGTAGCTTTTGGTCGATGTGTTAGCGAGAGGATTTATCTGATTTACTGTGGCTTTTGGTCGATGTGTTAGCGAGAAAGGATTTATCTAATGGACTGTAGCTTTTGGTCGATGTGTTAGCGAGAGGATTTATCTGATTTACTGTGGCTTTTGGTCGATGTGTTAGCGAGAAAGGATTTATCTAATGGACTGTAGCTTTTGGTCGATGTGTTAGCGAGAGGATTTATCTGATTTACTGTGGCTTTTGGTCGATGTGTTAGCGAGAAAGGATTTATCTAATGGACTGTAGCTTTTGGTCGATGTGTTTACGTCAAATGACTTATCCCTCATCTCAACTACTTTTTCATGTTTATTTTTCATTTTAGTCTTATTTTGTCCTATCTTTGTTTTACCAGTGTCAACTTCTTTTGAATCTCTTTCGGAAGTAGGAACGTCTAGTGGTACAGCTTCAGATATTCCTACACAAACTTTGACCAAAATGTACCACTCTCTTCTAAACAAGAGAAAGGAGTCTGCGATCAGCGAAGAGAACGTGATATCTTTTGGAATTCTCTTCTCGTCGTATGTGACGAGAACTAACGGGATTTCCCATGACATCATTTGGTGGCACGTAGTGTGACGTAATATGATGTCGCCCCGGATGTTGAGAGTTGACGGGATATTTTTAACCTGCAGACGTATGTCCAGACAAAGCGGAAGTCTCCGGGCTGTTGTGGAGGTTTTGTCGGACAAGAAGACGTGGAACTTGAGTTTCTCGGTTTTATCTAGCCACCCCCCAAAACGTAGGCACACTTGCAATATGGGGTGATCGAAAGCCTCACTGTACTGATACACAGGTGAGGGGAGGTTATTCAGCTCCCACTCATAAAAAAACAATTGTGGCTGTGCAGGTTTTATTGTTTGGTCAGGAGCTGTCTCGCAAGGGACGTCAGCAAGGTCGGGTAATTTCTTCAGTGGAGTTACAGTTCCTGGTACTGATGAATCAATGCCTTCTGCAAATTGAAATAGTTGTTTTTAGTTTCCAAAACCACTCAACTGGTCACAGAATCGTATTACTTTTAAATATTACATCACGTTAATACAAATGTTTTTAAAAAAAATTCTATTTGTTAGCTATAGGCATACCATTAGTTGTCACTGAGTTTTGTGGGGCTGTAACCGCTTCTGAGAAAAATACCCACATAATAATAATAAATATATATATATATATATATATATATATATATATATATATATATATATATATATATATATATATATATGTATATATATATATATATATATATACTAGCTGCATCCCGTGCTCCGCCACGGTAAATCTTTTTTAAATGTACCAACTTTGGAACAGAACAAAACAAACAAAAACATAACACAAACACAAACAAAACACAACCACAACACAACACAACCACAACACAACAAAACAAACAAAAACATAACACAAACACAAACACAAACAAAACACAATCACAACACAACACAACCACAACCACAACCACAACCACAAACACAACCACAACACAACCACAACACAACCACAACATAACAACAACACAACCACAACACAACACAACCACAACACAACCACAACACAACACAACCACAACACAACCACAATACAACCACAACACAACACAACCACAACACAACCACAACACAACCACAACCACAACACAACCACAACACAACCACAACACAACACAACCACAACACAACCACAACAATAGAATCACCAACGAACAACACGCTTTTCTTAGGCATCCGCGCCCAGAGAGTGCCTTTCCAGCTTTCTCTATACTATAATTCTAAATTTTCACCATCTGTTAACACCGAAAAACAAAAACAAAAAAATAGTGATTTTGAGAGATCATAGTCTAATTAGAAAATAATGTAAATAATCTTAACATTTTTTCTATTTTACTTAACATATAATAATCAATGTGGAAGTAATAAAAAAAATTAACTTAATTTATTGAGAGTGAGTTAAATATTTAAAAAAAAAAACATTTTCCCATACGTCCGCGCTCAGAGAGAGCCTTTCCATTATTCTCAAAAAGTCTAATTTCACCATCTGTTTTCATAACACCGAAAAACAAAAGCAAAAAGATTTTAGAGAAATCATAGACTAATTAGAAAAAAATAATAAATAATATAAATAATCTTAACATTTTTCTCTTTTAATTATGAACATTAACATATACTAATCAATGCGGTAGTAATACAAAAAAGATTAACTTAAATTATTGTTGAGTTAAATATATTTTCAAATTACCTCCCTTGAAAAAAATTACCACAAAAAAAAGTTGAATTAATTAGTTTTTTCGACCTACTTTTATGGAAATGTATCCACTTTTTCTATGAATATTAACGAAAATGATATTTGACATTAATCTTTTTAATACGTTTTAGCAGTTTGCGTGTATTTAATATTTTCTTGACGTTATGCGAAAGAGTAAAAACCGTGGCAATTATAAAATAGCTCTATGCCGCTATATAAACAAACCCTACTCTAATACTTATAATAAGACACTGCGGTGCACTGAAAAGCACAGCATGGTGCGAATGTTTACTTTTATGGCTCCAAAATCTATAGCGATGACGGAAGGACTGACACACTACCTAGCCGCTTATATTATAGATATATATAGATATATATATATATATATATATATATATATATATATATATATATGCGTGGCTGTGTACCTGAATATAAGTAATATAACCTAATATGTTATTTCCATCTTGCCTATTAATAATCTTATAACCTAGAAATACTCCACCATTGAGGTTCTGATGCCCCTCTAGCTAACCTGAGGGCATAGGCATACATGCCATTGGCGTGAATTAGTGGACCGTTGCAGAATTACTCAAAGCAGCAGTGGACTGAGAAAGATTGGGGGGGGGGGGTAAGGGCGGCGGTTTCACATCCAGGGGCGTAGCGAGAGGGGGGCGGGAGGTGCGGACCGCACCGGGTGACACCATTTAGGGGGGTGGCACCAAGGCAAAAAATAGCAAAATATATAGAGAAAAAACTTGAGGGGGGGGGGGGGGGGTGCAAATCGAAAGTTTGAGGGGGGGGGGGGGTACAAATCGAAAGTTTGAGAGGGGGGTGCAAATCGAAAACTTGAGGGGGGGGGGGTGCAAATCGAAAGTTTGAGGGGGGGATGCAAATCGAAAATTGAAAGTTTGTCCCCGGGAAGGGGCGCTACGCCTCTGGGGGGTGACACCATTAAGTGCCGCACCGGGTGACACCCGACCTCGCTACGCCACTGTTCACATCTATTGGCTTTAAATAGAGAAAATTCTTATAATGATAAATGAACGAATATAAATAGAATTAAAAGCTTGTGATTTATTTTTTGTGTTGATCAAAGTTTAGCATTCAGTGACTGTAGGTTAACTGACGCAGATTTCGAGGATCCAAAGTTTATTTCTCAAAAATCTGGTCTGCCGACATGTTCCCCTTAAACTGTAGCGATCCGTTGGGTTCATAGCCCATTGCTTGCAGCTTGTCGTAGCTGATGTTGAGGTAGGTGTACTTGTTCGTCTTCAGATAAACCTGCGGCTCTATTACAGTCGTCCCCCCTGGGCAAGGCAACAGGAAGTTTGTCGACTCAACCCGAAATTTAACGATGTCATACAAGTTATTACATTTATTAGCAAGCAAAGTCGGAAATTAATTAAAATTGTAATTACCAGCTAAAATTAATACGAGCAAGCTGTACCTATTGGATATATTATATTCGGCAACAGACTTTGAAACATTTCTCTATCTGTCTTGATTGCCCCAGGAGAAACCTTGATGGTCTGACTAGGCAAAACACTAGCTCTTTCAGTGTCAGGTAATTGCTTTTGTAATTTTGTTATTTCTTGCTTAAACTGACAAATTTCCAGTGAGAATTTGTCATCAGCTTCTTTTCTTTTTGATACTATTTCAGCTTTCAAAACTCCTAATTCACTTTTAAGCAGCCGCATTTCCTCAGCTGTTTTTCCCACCGCCGTGTGAGTTTGTAGCGCGGATTTCAAAATTTGATTGGTCTGAGTTGCCACATTGGAACTCAGACTCATAATTTCTTTCTTCAGCTCGCGAGCTTCAAGTTTTAGCTCCTGGACGACTTTGATATACTCTGATAATCTGTTCCACAATTTGTCGTCTGTTCGCTCACGCTGTACCATATTCTGCAAAAGATAATTTAGTTATGCCAAAATATTATAAAAAGATAACCTATAGTCCAAAACACTTTAATATTTTTGAATCAAAAATTTTTAGGCAAAATTTTAAATACTTGCAAGCTTTCTCGTTTGAAAAAAATAATAATCACAAATATACATGTTGCACTGATATAGCATACAATTTGCATGTGTCCCAGAGGCGTAGCGACCCTTCCCGGCGCCCGGGGACATACTTTCAATTTGGCGCCCCCTTGGGAGCAAATTTTCGATTTGCACCCCCCCTCGAACTTTTCATTTGCACCCCCCCTCAAACTTTCGATTTGCACCCCCCCTCGAACTTTTCATTTGCACCCCCCCCCTCAAACTTTCAATTTGGCGCCCCCCCCCTAAGGTTGGCGCCCGGGGACATATGTCCCCCCCCCCGCTACGCTACTGATGTGTCCCTTACCTTACAAGCATGACCACCACTAGACCGTGACACTTCCGTTTTAAATCTCCGCTCCTTCTCCGACATTTCTGTTGCCCAGATTTGGATAAAAACATCTCTGTTGATGCCCATTGTTGTAGCCTTGCTCAGTGCTGCCAGAAACTCCATCCTGTCTCAGCCAGTTTAGTTGGGTCAGCTAACGATACTTCCAGAGTTTCTTCCAGGCATCTCCCCGAAAATTTTTTACCGCCCCCCCCCCCCCCGAACGAAATGAAATTTATATAATTTATATGGAAAATATATACTTTTAACAGTGTCCGCCCCCCCCCCCCCCCCGAAG
The DNA here is from genome assembly GCF_028476545.2 of Physella acuta. Lineage (NCBI taxonomy): Eukaryota > Metazoa > Mollusca > Gastropoda > Physidae > Physella > Physella acuta. Next base: position 243,640 of record NW_026731804.1, read on the forward strand.
AAAGTCGGAGAAAAAAGTCTGGAAGAAACACTGGATACTTCTTTGACCTCGCTCAACAAACAATATATAATCTCCGTACTGCAGGCTCAACAATCAACAACTACTACTAAACAAGCCAAGTTTTCCTGTTAAAACTTCATTCACTTTTTTGGTTTGTAAATTTTTTTTTACCAAAAATTGTGATTGTTTACTTGATACCGACCTTATCCGTGTATTTCTGATGCAAGCGTCATATCTGTAGGTATCACGTGACGTGTCTGGAATGTTATCATTGGTCAGGTCCAACCAATAATGTGTTTGAAATCGAGGTCGGGTGTCACCCGGTGCGGCACTTAATGGTGTCACCCCCCCCCAGAGGCATAGAGACCCTTCCCAGGGACAAACTTTCAAATTTTCGATTTGCACCCTCCCCTCAAGTTTTCGATTTGCACCCCCCTCAAACTTTCGATTTGCACCCCCCCTCGAGTTTTTCTCTATATATTTTGCTATTTTTTGCCTTGGTGTCACCCCCCTAAATGGTGTCACCCGGTGCGATCCGCACCCCCGCACCCCCTCGCTACGCCCCTGATGACAGTACATCTGCTCGAGTATGTCAGTGACGCAACAAATTTGATTTTTTTTTAAATTTAATTTATGATTGATCTGCAACAATGAACACATTTTACATTTAACATCTTAGGCATCGGAGATTCCACTTAAACACCATAACATCACCTTGCCCGTAACCCTTGTCCAACAGATCTTTGTATGTAATGTTAGAGTAACTGCCCCTGTTTGTCTTCAAATGGACGTCAGCCGGCAGCTTAATTTCTTTGTCCTCTGCTGAAAATCGGACATTTTTCGTCATCAGTGTCCAAAGTCGCGAGTAGGAACCTGGGTGGCTATTTTTTATCAGCCCGTTCCCTTCGAGGGTAAAGATGCCCACATGTAGCTGTTGATTTGATTTTTTAGTAAGCAGAAAGTTAACTTCAAGTCGACCGTCACCGTTAAACAGCAGTTGTAGTTGGACCATCAGGGGCGAGTCACACAGCAGAAACTTGGAGGAGTGGAACCTGTCGCAGGTGTGGACAAACTTGGTGATGTTTGACAAGTTGATGAAAGCCCAGGAGTGGGGGAACAAAACTGAGGCCTGGTCGGTTGAGGTCAAACTGCCCATTACTAGTCTAGGCAGCATCCATACAGGGTTAAGTGACGGAGTTGCCAGAAGACCAGGTTTGTCTGTTTGGTGTGTGGTCAAGTGGCCAGGTTTGTCTGCTTGTTGTGTGGCCAAGTGGCCGGGTTTGTCTGCTTGTTGTGTGGCCAAGTGGCCAGGTTTGTCTGCTTGTGTGGCCAAGTTTGCTTGGTGTGCGGCCAAGTGGCCAGGTTTGTCTGCTTGTTGTGTGGCCAAGTGGCCAGGTTTGTCTGCTTGTGTGGCCAAGTGGCCAGGTTTGTCTGCTTGTGTGGCCAAGTGGCCAGGTTTGTCTGCTTGGTGTGCGGCCAAGTGGCCAGGTTTGTCTGCTTGTGTGGCCAAGTGGCCAGACTTGTCTGCTTGTGTGGCCAAGTGGCCAGACTTGTCTGCTTGTTGTGTGGCCAAATGGCCATGTTTTTCTGCTTGCTTTGTGGACATACCTAGTTGTTCCCCTGTAGTATAATCAGCAGGTTCTATTGAAGACGAAGATCCAATGTCAGGGAGATGGTGCTGTTTATCTGGAGAGTCAAGTTCATGTTTATTGTTATACTTTGCTTGTGTGTCGTGTTCATGTTTATTGTTATACTTTGCTTGTGTGTCGTGTTCATGTTTATTGTTATATTTTTCTTGTGTGTCAAGTTCAAAGATATAGCAGGTTTCTTCTGAACTTGGAGAAGACACTTCACATGCTATTAAATCTCTGAGAAAGTTTTCAGCGAATGTCAAGACCTCTTGCCTCAAACTTGACTTCCTGTTCCTCAAGATCCCGCCCACATCTTCCCGGTGTTTCTTCACCTCGGCTCTAAGACCAACACAATCCTGGTTCACCTCACACACGCCAGCAACCACCTGAAGCATCTCTTGTTGTATGTCCGAGAGATTTGATTTCATAACAGACAACAGGTCCCCTTGAACGTCCGCAGTTAGATGTGACCTGACTTGGGTGAGTTGCCGCTTAAGACCGTCTGCCTGTGTCTGCAGCTGTTTGATGAAGCGATCCTGCTGCTCCAAGACTGATTTCAGCTCCATCTCCGTGGGTTCATCGTCTTGGTGTTGTGGCGATTTGGAGAGCTAAGCAAGAGTGGACACAATTAAATATTAACTGTTTAATCAAGAATATCTGCTACAAAACATGAATAGTTACAATTTTTAAAAAAAAACACACTGCATCAAAGATTCGAAATGGTAACTTCACTGCACAGAAAAACCCTTACTCAATTAAAAAAAATTCTAATTAATTCATAAAAAAATAATTAGGCATCCAATTAAGTCAAATTTAATGTCACGAGGCATTGTCTTCATGTCTTGACCCACGTACCAATTACGAACCGTATCTGTCAAGTAGAAGTGCCTGCAATTTCGCTCCGGTGTTTCGATCTAGACAGACAGACTAACGACTGACGACAGACTGACGAGGAAGTGAGTTAAATAAATGCTTGTAGAAACCCACCTCTTCAACAAAAACCCACTCCAATATCTAAAACAGAAAATACCACATCTCGACAATTAAATCCCAACCCTACGATAAAAAATACACCCTCGATAAAATTCAACCTGTTCAAGAAAACCACGTGATCACTAAAACTCGCATCTTTGATGAACGCCACAAAAAAATAAAAAAAAGAAATTAAAAAAAAAGAAACCCACATCTGTCTGTAGCGTCAACTTTGGATTAAGTCGTAACTCTTTGAATGCCATCTCCCTCTGCCAAATGTCCAAAAATTCAGTTTTTGAAATCCCCATCTTCCCAGCTTCTTCTAGAGATCTGAGAAACTCCATGCTAGAGAGATGTCCCTTGTCTAGTCGTAGACCTGTAGTTGCCCACGTAGAACTACTGATTGATTTGTTCCCTGCTGGTTTGGCCGTTACAGTAATACGCTTTACGCATCAATCAAATCAATAACAGAAGATGCATGTCACCTAGTGGATATAAATAATGATGAAAGTAGCTTGAGCTACTCAGAACCAGTCTGTCCTAGAGATGATTTACGAGAAAAACGGACGATGAATGAATCTAGCATTGCTTACCTTAATCTGTTCGCGTGTTTCCATTTACAGCCTGTAACTATACTGGGCTACGACACACCGAGAAACGAGGACGTGCAGGTAGTTTCATTTTAAAGTCGTGCGTACAGCGCATCGAGGTGAATACTAAAATAGTTTCCTAGAATAGTGCAACAGCTGATGTGTTAACTTGGTTTTTAAGTGGCTTAACGTCAAGGTCCATGGATCACGGTATGGGTTTATACCAGGAGTGTTAGGCCCTCCACAAGGGAGGGAAGAGGAGGGGGGGGGGGGAGAGTGGTGCCCCAGTTATGTTTGGGTCTACTTATTTGGCGCTGGGGGGGGGGGGGGGGTGCTCGATTTCCCCCTCCCCCCCACATAAGTATAGTTATGTGATCTAAATTGTGTGGTTAAATGTGATCTAATTTGTGTGGTTAAATGTGATCTAAACTTTGTGTGGTTAAATGTGATCTAAACTTTGTGTGGTTAAATGTGATCTAAACTTTGTGTGGTTAAATGTGATCTAAACTTTGTGTGGTTAAATGTGATCTAAACTTTGTGTGGTTAAATGTGATCTAAACTTTGTGTGGTTAAATGTGATCTAACTTGTGTGGTTAAATGTGATCTAATTTGTGTGGTTAAATGTGATCTAAACTTTGTGTGGTTAAATGTGATCTAAATTGTGTGGTTAAATGTGATCTAAACTTTGTGTGGTTAAATGTGATCTAAACTTTGTGTGGTTAAATGTGATCTAAACTTTGTGTGGTTAAATGTGATCTAACTTGTGTGGTTAAATGTGATCTAATTTGTGTGGTTAAATGTGATCTAAACTTTGTGTGGTTAAATGTGATCTAAATTGTGTGGTTAAATGTGATCTAACTTGTGTGGTTAAATGTGATCTAAATTGTGTGGTTAAATGTGATCTAAACTTTGTGTGGTTAAATGTGATCTAACTTGTGTGGTTAAATGTGATCTAACTTGTGTGGTTAAATGTGATCTAAATTGTGTGGTTAAATGTGATCTAAACTTTGTGTGGTTAAATGTGATCTAACTTGTGTGGTTAAATGTGATCTAACTTGTGTGGTTAAATGTGATCTAAACTTTGTGTGGTTAAATGTGATCTAACTTGTGTGGTTAAATGTGATCTAACTTGTGTGGTTAAATGTGATCTAAACTTTGTGTGGTTAAATGTGATCTAAACTTTGTGTGGTTAAATGTGATCTAACTTGTGTGGTTAAATGTGATCTAACTTGTGTGGTTAAATGTGATCTAACTTGTGTGGTTACTTGTAATATAGATTGTGTGGTTATAATGTATAATTTACATTGTGTGCTGGTTAGACCATTCCCAAAGCATGACTGGATTTTTTATAACAGATTCCTTTTAAACCTGATTATCGGCCTTAAATAATTCATTTCATAGCAGACAAATCAAAATGTGAAAAATCTTACATTTATTACCAAGCTTAAATTACAAGCAAATAAGTGTAAATATCTTTACCATATTATCACATTCATATTTAAAAATGTTAGACCATCTATATGTTCAGTATTCAACAAGAAGACATAAAACATTTGGTACCAATACCATTAGTGATTCAGGTTTACAGGAAGAGAAATAGTATCTGCAGACAGACACACAAAATACAAATCTGGAATGTCATTTTTATTGCATTTCAAGTCACTGAAGCTTTAGTTAACAAATATTTGTAAATGTATGGACGGATCATAATAAATAAACATGGAACTCTTCATTAGAGGAAGTCAAGTTTGTTGTGGCGGAATGTTGGCTGTGGAATGTCTTAATTGCATGTCATTCTTTTAATACAAGGAGAGAGGAAACATCATACAACTACTTTAAGTGCCACACATTACTCATTTGATGATAGGTAAAATATTTGCAAACACTCAACAAGATTGCAAGATTGTGCAAAAAATGTAAATTGCTATATAGTAAATGAATTTCTGATGCTCCAGATTTGGGATGAATAAGTGTTTTACTCAAATCAATAATTACTCAATAAATTTTCAATGATAAATGATTAATAATTTTTTTCTATTTTAACATTTTTACTGAACCATTGCATACTGTACATAATTGCTACATACTGTTTTTTTTGCAAAATAAACATTTGATAAAATAATTCAATTTCCTCATTATTTATGCTCTCTACACACCACAGCCCACCTTGTAAGATTTTTTCTCAAAAAGAGTTTCACAAAATTAATTCATGAAATGAAGGGTTAAGGCATTAAATTCAGGTATAATTGTTTAACTATCAGACAAACACAAAATAAAAGATGTTTGGAGAAAATAACCATTGTGTTAATACAATTAAAATACATTTGGCAACTACTCCAAGTTTAATCCTACTCTAAGTTTTATCTTGAAGCCTAAAACTGAACATGTTACTTTGCAACCGTTATTTGCACGTTTACTACATTCTTTTCATCACTTTTGTACCAAGTTAAAAGGTTCCTATTGATTCAGTCTAAGAACTCCTGAATACTACACTAACACAATCTAATACATGACAAACACAGATGACATGAAATCATACCTTTACAAAGTAAAAACATATTTTGTTAATAGTCAATTTATAATCTATAATCATCATAGAAATTAACTAAAAACATAATCAAAATTTCAATTGTTTACATTATTCAAACAAAAACTATTCAACGATAAATTTAAAAAAAAAAACCTCTGAAAGTGAGGCATGTTGCCTGTCTAATTAGCTAATCCAATGATTACCCATGGTCATCTGACTAATCAGCTTATCTAATGATTGCCCATGGGATCAACTTTGTGTATCATTGAATAAACAAATTTTATACATAATATTAATTACAGTGGCAGTGACAATGGCATAAAAGTGAGTTTGAGAATCACTGAGAGAGCAGAGGTCACAACATATGCATTCATCATTACAAGCCAGCAGTTCTCATGTCAGTTATGTAGATGTCTGTCACTGGCACTCAGAGGTGCCTGTCACTGACAGTTATGTAGATGTCTGTCACAGTTGATGACATATATCACAGGTAACATACGCAGGTGAAGAAGAATTAACCTCAAAACTAACACCAGCTCAGCTTGACCGACTCAAACAAAACAATGATATTCTTTTATCCCAAGAGAAAATATTCCAAGATTTTGACTTCCTCCTCCTTGAAATGACAACATTCTGGTACAGCTATATGTTCCATGTGTTACGCAGCTATATGTTCCATGTGTTACGAGACTATATGTTCCATGTGTTACGCAACACGTTAGCAAAATCTTCATCCTTGTCTATTGCAACACTCAGTCCCTCGTAATACTCTTCAAACTCAATGTATGAAATAAGTTCTTGTTTCTCGTTATCTCTGACAGCCTCAAGAAATGATTGTAGGGCACTGACGCTTGTGTCACCATCTGGTGCAAGAGTTTGAGAGGTTTACAGTAAGTTATAGGGGTAGGGGCGGGGTGCTATGTTTGATATGTGGGTACTGGGGTGGGTGCCACATTTGATATGTGGGTACATGGGTGGGTGCCACATTTGATATGTGGGTACTGGGGTGGGTGCCACATTTGATATGTGGGTACTGGGGTGGGTGCCACATTTGATATGTGGGTACTGGGGTGGGTGCCACATTTGATATGTGGGTACTGGGGTGGGTGCCACATTTGATATGTGGGTACTGGGGTGGGTGCCACATTTGATATGTGGGTACTGGGGTGGGTGCCACATTTGATATGTGGGTACTGGGGTGGGTGCCACATTTGATATGTGGGTACTGGGGTGGGTGCCACATTTGATATGTGGGTACTGGGGTGGGTGCCACATTTGATATGTGGGTACTGGGGTGGGTGCCACATTTGATATGTGGGTACTGAGGTGGTGCCATGTTTGATATGTGGGTACTGGGGTGGGTGCCACATTTGATATGTGGGTACTGGGGTGGGTGCCACATTTGATATAGGGTGGGTGCCACATTTGATATGTGGGTACTAGGGTGGGTGCCACATTTGATATGTGGGTACTAGGGTGGGTGCCACATTTGATATGTGGGTACTGGGGTGGGTGCCACATTTGATATGTGGGTACTGGGGTGGGTGCCATGTTTGATATGTGGGTACTGAGGTGGGTGCCATGTTTGATATGGGGGTACTGGGGTGGGTGCCACATTTGATATGTGGGTACTGGGGTGGGTGCCACATTTGATATGTGGGTACTGGGATGGGTGCAACATTTGATATGTGGGTACTGGGGTGGGTGCCACATTTGATATGTGGGTACTGGGGTGGGTGCCATGTTTGATATGTGGGTACTGGCACTTGTGGGGTAATCTGGTGCAAGAGTTTGAGAGACATGCAGTAAGTTATAGAGAGGGGGTGGTGGTGCCATGGCTAGTGAGAGATATGTGGGAAGGTCAAAAAAAAACAAAATAAAACCCTAACTTTAAACAATTAAAGACAACATGTGAACAAAAAAAAACACATTGTTTACAAGGCACATAAAAACTTAATGTTTACAAACTTAATGTCTAAATGTTTAAAAATATAAGTACCAATAGTTTACAAACAATGACCCACCTGTTTTGTATGTGGAGTTGACATTAAAAAATTTGTTGACATCACTGATGTGAATGGCTCCTTTTTTGCCACTGTCCAGCTTGCCAAATGCCTGGCACAGAGAAGGAAAAAATAACAAATGAAGGACAAATAAAAAACCACTAGTTGGCCTACTTGTAACTTACATAAGGCTGAAGAACGTTATAACATTGGACTCATTGTAGCTAGTTACTACATTTCCATTTTAATTCTAATTAATTTTAAGTAAAAAATTCTATTCTAACTAGAGTTAAAATCTTTTGTAACCAAAGCTAAAATTGTCTTATCAGCTAAGAACATACCATCCTGACCAGAGCTCAGAACATACCTTCCTGACCAGAGCTAACCAGAGCTAAGAACATACCTTACTGACTAGAGCTAAGAACATACCTTCCTGACCAGAGGTAAGAACATACCTTCCTGACCTGACCAGAGCTAAGAACATACCTTCCTGACCTGACCAGAGCTAAGAACATACCTTACTGACTAGAGCTAAGAACATACCTTCCTGACCAGAGCTAAGAACATACCTTCCTGACCTGACCAGAGCTAAGAACATACCTTCCTGACCTGACCAGAGCTAAGAACATACCTTCCTGACTAGAGCTAAGAACATACCTTCCTGACCAGAGCTAAGAACATACCTTCCTGACCAGAGCTAAGAACATACCTTCCTGACCAGAGCTAAGAACATACCTTCCTGACCTGACCAGAGCTAAGAACATACCTTCCTGACCAGAGCTAAGAACATACCTTCCTGACCAGAGCTAAGAACATACCTTCCTGACCTGACCAGAGCTAAGAACATACCTTCCTGACCAGAGCTAAGAACATACCTTCCTGACTAGAGCCTTCCTGTATTCGTTCATCTCACCAATAACACCATGCATGTAGTCTCCATAGTCCAACAGTTTATTTCCTTCAGGATCCAGTATATCAAAAACTTCTTCTAATTTCTAAACAAAGCAAAAATCATGATTTTATAACATTTAAACAGTATATATCGCATTTATGGACATAATTTACATTTTAACATTTAAAAATTTGTATTCTATTAAACAAAAAATGAAATTTAATTAGTTTTATTGTAACTTAATGTAAAAAATAATCTCTAAGACTCTTACATCAGGATCCAGATCTAAGCGAAACATTTTAATCCCCTTCTCCAAGTCATACTGGTCAAGAATGCCAGTATTGTACTGGTCAAGTTTACGGTAAAATCTTCCAAGTCCTGTAATTGTCTTGACACCTCGCTTGGCTAGCTTTTGTTGGACCATATCTGAGAGAAACAAATGTCAACAACCTTCAGAGCTCAGAGAGTATCAGTGTAAAGTAATCACTAGCCTAACCATAATTGAGAACCATAGGCTGACATAACCCAGACCCTTACCATAACTGAGAACCAAAGGCTAACACAACTCAGACATAAAACATTAGAGTATTCTTCTCTTCTTTGGTAATGTTGTACAGTATTTCCTCCAACACAATTAAGTATTACGTGTCAACCTGTTTTACAGTTGACTCAAATTTAGGCCTGCTTTTCTTTTTTGGATTGGCTTCCGTAGCCTTTTTCCATCCAAGAACAAATTACATGGCAGCAGTTGCTTGATTAGAGTATTGATAATTAAGGAGACTAATTAGTCACAGATATTTAAAAAATAAAGCCATAAATTCCATGAAATAAAGGCAAAGTTAAACTACCTACCTTGAATCATGTATAAGAATTCACGGTTAAACCACCTACCTTGAATCATGTATAAGAATTCACGATTTTCTACGTCAAGTTTGCTTGGTGCATGGAGGCGCTCACTCTCATCTGCATGTTCAGCCCTGGAGGTAACATGGACAAAGTTGATTAACACTAATTAAAAACTTCACAACAAGCAGGAGACTAAAAGAGATTAACAACAAACTAAAAAGTTGAGTTCACAACAAGCAAGAGACTAAAAGAGATTAACAACAAACTAAAAAGTTGAGTTCACAACAAGCAAGAGACTAAAAGAGATTAACAACAAACTAAAAAGTTGAGTTCACAACAAGCAGGAGACTAAAAGAGATTAACAACAAACTAAAAAGTTGAGTTCACAACAAGCAAGAGACTAAAAGAGATTAACAACAAACTAAAAAGTTGAGTTCACAACAAGCAAGAGACTAAAAGAGATTAACAACAAACTAAAAAGTTGAGTTCACAACAAGCAAGAGACTAAAAGAGATTAACAACAAACTAAAAAGTTGAGTTCACAACAAGCAAGAGACTAAAAGAGATTAACAACAAACTAAAAAGTTGAGTTCACAACAAGCAAGAGACTAAAAGAGATTAACAACAAACTAAAAAGTTGAGTTCACAACAAGCAAGAGACTAAAAGAGATTAACAACAAACTAAAAAGTTGAGTTCACAACAAGCAAGAGACTAAAAGAGATTAACAACAAACTAAAAAGTTGAGTTCACAACAAGCAAGAGACTAAAAGAGATTAACAACAAACTAAAAAGTTGAGTTCACAACAAGCAAGAGACTAAAAGAGATTAACAACAAACTAAAAAGTTGAGTTCACAACAAGCAAGAGACTAAAAGAGATTAACAACAAACTAAAAAGTTGACAACAAGCAAGAGACTAAAAGAGATTAACAACTAATTAAAAACTTGACAACAAGCAAGAGACTAAAAGAGATTAACAACAAACACAACAGCTATCAAAGCATATCACATGGTTTTCCAGGAGTTAATGAGAGTTTTACAACAAAGTTTAACCCTCAGTCACATACTGGCTTGGCCAAAGAAAACTGACCTTGACAGTGAGTAAAACCGAACTTACAAGAGCTGCTGCCTCTCTTGCTCATCAACCTCTGTGATACGCAGGACGATAAATTTATTTTTAGCCAGTGAATCTGTAAGGGCCAGTTGACCTTCAGTTGGTATTTTTAAGTTAGCTCCCTTGTTTTTAAATAAAATTAGACAATAATGCATTAGTGTTAACAAATTTAGAAATTAAAAAACAAAACTTGTAAATTCAACTGATAAAGAAAACTTTAAAGCAACATACAGTGTATATATCTGATAAACTGTAAGGGAGACCACTTTTAGGACCAGATTTATGGAAATACTGTCCTCTGTATATAAAGGGCATAGCTTTGGCGCTGTGGATGAAAATTATCTACATTTGAGTGGTTTATAAATTGATTTTAAATCACATGACAAGAAAATTATACAAACACGCAGAAATCAATTATATTTTTCTACAATTAGCAGATGATTAAATCTTTTGATGATGATGGCTGAAAACAATTTCATGCATTCATTCAATTCATACAAATAATTGACACCAAATTTAAATTAGTGAAGTGAACAACAAAGTTTTTTTTTACCTTTTCCCAAACTGCCAGAATTCATAAACTGTAAGAGTTTTGTCAAAATCAAAGAAAAACCCAGTCAGCTCTCGCATAGCATTGTGTCCATCACTGAAAGAAAAAGGCTGGGGCTTTACTTTTTACAACAATCCAAAACATTTTCCAGAAACATTTCTATAGCTATTTATTTGCTAAATGCTGTATGAAAAGTTTTCTATCTAGTGTAATGAACACAGTGTAAGCCAATACATACCGGGTCAATATCCTTGCCCCAAACCGAACACGTTTGGATAAGAGATTTTCTGTGGCAGTTGAAGCTGTGCTGATTCTAAATGGACACAGAAATTGGATTTAAAAAAACTTTCTGATCGGAAAAACATATTTTAGGCATACATTTCTTTAGTATCATTTGGAAACATTTGGTGTCAAAATACTATTTACATATTAATAAAACCAAAATTGTTAATTTAACTAATTTGAAAATAGAAAATTTTTACTGCATTGTAACAAATTAGTTTAAAAAGGTGAAACAAGATACAAATTTAAAATCTTAAAAATCAAAATGTATTTGTCATACAGAGCACTAACCACCTACCTCCTCCCATTTTTTCTCTCTAATAGTCTAGAGTAGAGGACTACTAATGCATGTTTAAATTGTATCACTTTTTAAAATCATTTGTATTAATGTGTGCGTCCAGGTCTATTGAAAACAGCTTCAAAAAATGTTTATGTCATGTTAAACTTTTTTCTCTAATCTGATGGTTTAATTAAAGCAGTTTTATCTACATGATTTGTGATTATTATCTCTGAATGATTACTGTTAAGGGCATGGGCGGGTGATGAGTACCAACTTCTTTATTTCCAAGTCTAAAGATGTAATACTTGGCTAATAGTTATAACTCAAAGAGTTAAGCATAAAAATATTTTTTTTAATTTTTTAAATCCTTCGTTGCCATGGTGACGGCGGCCATATTGGATTTTATTGACGATTTTTAAATGGAAATAACTCAAAAATGGTTTGTACAAATTTCATGAAAACTTAATATAATCTGCAGACACATGTGTTTAAGACTTCTTATTGATTACATTTTAAAAAAAGAAGATAGTTTTTTTTTTACTTTCTTTTTCGATACATCACTGTAAAAATGTCATTATTTCGTCCAATTTTTTCACTATTTAAACAATAAAAAAAAAATCTTTACAAAAATTCCAAAAGTGTTCAATACGTTTTATTTGAACATTTATACAGAGTAACTGGAGCAAATTTAGTTCAGTTCTGATAATTATCAACAAAGTTATTTCAACAATTGTACAAAAAAACATCAAACTGAGAAAAACGCAAAAAACCAACAAAAAGTTGCAAAAAATGAAAATTTACAGCTGTATGTCACTAAAATCGACCACATTCATAGCCTGAAGTATGGTGCTGCTAAATATATTCCTTCTGAGCTTGTTCAGCTGTTAGTTTTTTTTTTTTCTGGCGCTCTTTGTTTTACCTAGAGCTGTAGAAAAGCTGTTGTCAACGCGTCTTTTTTGGCGTCCTTCATTGAGTCTTCGACTATGGTTTCCTTCTTTTGACAGCAATGCCATAGCATGCCTGGGCCCAAAATTGAATTATGCTATCGCAGAAACAGCAGTATATTTTGCATGGTCTCATGTCTAAAGCCCAGTGGCGTAGCCAGGATCGTCTCAATGGGGGGGGGGGGGGTTCCAGTTTTTACCCGGGGACAAACTTTCCATTTGCACCCCCCCCCCTCAAACTTTCGATTTGCACAACCCCCCCCTCAAACTTTCGATTATATATACCGAGGGGTCTATGGGGGGGGGGGGGGGGGGGGGGGGGGGTTATGACCCCCCCCCCTAACCCCCCCCCCCCTGCCTACGCCGCTGCTAAAGCCAATTATGATAAGACGATGTCTTTGTTTATTGTGAATGGCCTTGTTCTGGATTCTTTTGCAGTTGTATACTTACGGTTTACAACATTTTTATTACTGCCACACCATGCTTGAAGCAAACCCTTTACACTGTTTTTATCAATAGTAGCCACTACATCACAGTGGGCGAGGAAATGTATTGATAACATCAAGAAGCAAATCACATTCGACAATAATTCTGAATGGCTGTGGTTTACAATTAGCACTACTAGTACTAGATGTAACAGTGCTTTCTTCTGTCTGTAAAAACTGTGTCTTACATTGTCGCAGTTTCTTAGTAAATGTGCATATTACATCTGCACCAGTGCTTGTCTGAATGGTGCTAGATTGAGTAGAGGTAGCTTCAATCAGTTGCATTCGGACGTGCCCTTGCTTTAGTAAATTAGTTAGATGTTTGTGTGTATCTATTTTTAGCGAGTGTTTTGTTCTACCCATTATCGAAAGAGAAACACATTAAATCGTCTCACTGCTTATGATAATTCACACAAACTAATCTAAACTGTTAATAGTATATTTAATTGAAATAAGTATATGTTAAAATAATGTAAGTATTTCACAGAAGCTTAGAGAAACAAAACTAGATCAAACTTAGCAACGCGCTGAAACTAAGGGAATGTTTACTTCCGAAGCGAAACGACCAATCGCTAACTAGCTTCCGCCGTTGAACGCCAATGAAAAAATTGAGGTCAAAAATTTGCATACCGGAAAAACCCGACTGAGTAAAATAAACAACTTTATGACGTAGAAAAATAATCACATTAAAATAAGTATTTTGATTGGTCCTTTAATTTAGAACAAATAAAGAAAGGAGGTCACGGCCTTTCCAATGATATGAAACACATTATGTTTCCGTGAAGCCTAATAGTACTTTTCTAGGTCGAAAAATGGCTATTTTTACCAAAAAATTAACAAATGACCCTGTACACACTACTTTGAACCCGGTTTTTTATAAATAAATACTGTTTTTAGGGTCATAACAATGTCATTTTTAGATTCAACGATGGTTATTCTGTATAGATCAAGTAAAAGTGGGAAATCGATGATTTAGTGGATTTATGACGAAAAGTACACCCGCCCATGTCCTTAACCTGACAGGCTAAAGATATTACTTTGTGTCATGCAGATATCTGTTGGTTCCCCTCCCTCTGCGGGATGAGCTAGGACGACTTGTATGCATGACATTTTGTTCTGGGTCACTGATCACTGCCCTGTAATATTTTTAAACAAAAACATTGAAGGTTTAATCATTAAATTTTTTTAAAGCCCTTAAAAAGTACTTTGAAAAAATAAAATGTTTATTTTGTCCAATCACAACCCTTAAAAAGGTTTATAAAGATTTTTCAATCACAGCCATTTGAAATATTTTTAAAAAAAATGTTTAAACTTTAGTGAAGATTTTTTATTTAGATCTGGGTTACAGACTGTAGCCTCAAAAAAAAAAATTTAATTGAACAATAATATAAAAAGTTTGGTTAAAATAAAAATACAACATATTTTTCTCAGTCGACATGACAAGGAACTACAACCACAGTGGAGAGTTTCCACCTACAGTGATGTTTGCATTGTTTTCTCTAACACTACATGTTTACAGTACAGCCATTAATGTGAACTCCCCATGGTGTTTGCTTTGTACAGGATTTTATAAAAAGAATTTTAAAAAGAAATAATTTAAACCAATGAAAATGACACAATAACTAAACATTTAGCACCAACCTTGACAGCTGGTCAATCATTACTGTTTCCACCAACTTTTGTTTCTTGTTGTGCTCAAGAAGATCTTCCTGTCATTAAAAATAAACAGTTTATCAACAATAAATTAAGAAATTAAAAATTTAAAAAGCTATCAAATCAATATTTATTACATTCTTAAATAGGCGGCTCCTGACTAAAGGTTTTCAAGCATGTAAAACAGAAATTTCAAAATTTCTGATGTAGCAATGATAATTCATTTAAAATAAAACTATGCAATAGTGTGTCAGTCAGTAGCCCAGGCCTCATTGACATGGTCTAAGACATGAACTCCATGGAAGGCACTATACATGTATGCCCAAGGAAACAAGCTTGGTAGTTAGTCATTGTACCCCACATCAATTAGTCTGGATAGTAATATTTAATCAAAATTATCCCTTAACAATGTACTTGTCCTTTGCAAAAATATTGTGCTGAGAAAAGTAAGTGCCATATTTTCAAGTTATAAGAGCACAGGCTGGTTTAAAAAAATACAACTCACTATGTCTTTCTTTTTAATCAACTGCTTCCCTGAGTAGCGCTCTTTTGTCCAGTTGTCGTTCATTCTGTTTTCATCCTCCTCCTCTTCATCAGCAATAAAATTCTTGTCTCTCAACTTCTCTGTTTCTCTGGAACTGTAAACCTGCTCTGATGTAGTTTCAACTTTTTTCTGGAAGAAGATGGCTCAAGTTCAAGTAAACAAATGAGGGCTAATGCATGCAGTTTTACAAACAAATTTTATCAAGCAATATAACAATACATACATTTAAGACTACTGACACAGATAACAAGGTACTAAACTTAACAACCCCATCAAACAGGGAAGGGGTATTTGACTGAGTGTGAGTTTACTACCAAAATATATTGGGTTCAAATCTATGTCTAGAGCTAGCCTTTAGTTAGCATCACCCAGTGTATAATTCAATTCCCCACTCCACAAAAACAAGGGAGGTAATGTTAATATAAAATGTAGAACTAACCTGGGAGGGATTAGCATGGGCTCTATATGACTGTTTCATTTCATCTGCATATTGTTGGTACAGCTCCTTATGCCTTGAGGAGGGTGGGGGTATGTCTAGTGGAACAGCTTCCTTGTCCCATGCTGTGGGCTATATGACACAATAACCAGTTCCAGCTTTTAATTTACACACACTCGTACACAATTTAATTAACATAAAATTTCAACTTATACTAATTTTAGGCTGTTGTTCGTAGTTATTAGATCTATTGCAGAATTATGTTAATCAGTTTTAAAAAAAAAGGACAGAAGAAAGTAAAATTAAAACTAACAATTTAAACAAATGTTTGACACTAAATATTTTATAAATGATTATGTAAATTTCATCACGTATTTTTTTTTTTGTGTGGAGGATAAACTGAATCTCACCTGCTTTGGACCTTGCTTTGTTTGTGTATGGAGGATTAAGTAAATCTCACCTGCTTTGGACCTTGTTTTTGTGTGGAGGATTAAGTTAATCTCCTCACCTGCTTTGGACCTTGTTTGTGTATGGAGGATTAAGTAAATCTCCTCACCTGATGGAGGATTAAGTTAATCTCCTCACCTGCTTTGGACCTTGTTTTTGTGTATGGAGGATTAAGTAAATCCCCTCACCTGCTTTGGACCTTGTTTTTGTGTATGGAGGATTAAGTAAATCTTCTCACCTGCTTTGGACCTTGTTTTTTTGTATGGAGGATTAAGTAAATCTTCTCACCTGCTTTGGACCTTGTTTTTTTGCAGATGCTGGTCTGGAAACACTTAAGTCCAGCCCTGGGACCCCTTGAGGTCGAACAGTGGTCGTGTTATTCTTTGTTACCTGGGGGAAAAATTATACTGTGAGACAGAAGAAAGTGGGACTAGTACTTTGGTAAATCATTAAGTGAGACTAACGTTTACGCAAATCAGACAGTAAAGACCATGTCTTGTAAAGTGGCATCAAAATGTATAAGGTATAGTAAAAAGCAAGTAAGACTATCTTAGCGACAAAAAAACAACACACCTATTATATTAAAAAGAACGCAAGCCAATGTTAGTAACTAAAAACAACAACACAGCAGTTATATTAAAAAAAAACAAGCCAGTGTTCGTGACTAAAAAACAACAACACACCAAGTAGATTAAAAAGAAAGCAAGACAGTGTTAGCGACTAACCTGTTGAACTGGTCTTGGTCTGTAACTGCTCCTCCCTGTACCCCAACTGTAAATTATACAACTAAAATCTATAAAACTGAAGAAATCTACAAATATATAAATTTAGGATCTGTACACATCCTAATATATAAAAGGCCATGTGCACTCTTCTCTCTCTCTGTCCGCAAAATATTTTCGCCGGACATCACGTCAGAATCGGCAGCGATATATGGATACCTTTATACAGACTTTTGTTGAAAAAAATATGTTAGATGTTTTAAATGTATAACCACAATTTTATTTAAAGAAGAAAAATAAAAAATAAAGGCGTATTCGAATGTAGAGAAACAGTATTATTTATGCAACCGGAAAAGTGTATAAACTTGGGACAAGGACGCATTTAACAATGACGTCACTTATTGTTTACACTAAAAAAAGAGCACGAAACTGATGACGTCATCTTCCGAGATTAGAATAAAAAGAAATGAACTATTTCATTCAAATATGATTTAGAGCTATGTACGCTATGAAATGTATACAATACGATTTTCTCGGCCTAAACTTTAAAAATTTATTTTATCTATTTGGATTCTAGATCTAGAGATTCTAGATCTAGATAATGATCTCGATCTAGAGATTCTAGATCTAGATCATCTATAAAGCTAAGTTGTCGGGTGCCCAATAGGGCACTTCCCGGCGCCGCAGGCGCTTCAAATTTGGCAGGATCTTGCCTTGGGGCGACAGAACACGGGGGCCGGTTGGCCGAAAAGTCTACGATGAGGGGGTAAAAACTGACCTCGACTGACCGGCGCCTTATATGGGCGAATTAATTAAGCATTCAAATTCTCAATGTTTTCGAAAGCCTAAGCGAAGCTGGGCAGCATGCCTAGTTTCTAAATGCCAGAAATGAATTTTTTTTCTTTCTAGCACACATTGTTAGCAGAATAAGAGGGAATCCATAGGCATTTTAAACATGCTAATGGTCTAGTAAGTATTTACATTTCTTGCTAATGTAATTTATAATTCAATTTCACATTTTCAAGAACTAGAGCAACATTACCTGACAGTGCTAGCTGAGTTTGGAGTTTCCAGAGAATAATCATCAATCCGTAGGTCAATATCTAAGGCGCCAGTCTTTACTAAATCATCTTTAAGGTATTTTAGATCAAGTGATGGGACAACACTGAAATATCAAGTCATAGTTCATCTTTAAAGTATTCGAGAACATGGTAAGTGATGAAGCATATCAAGAAAAGTAGACGAAGTTCAAAATACCGGGAATGG
Organism: Physella acuta; assembly: GCF_028476545.2. Taxonomy (NCBI): domain Eukaryota; kingdom Metazoa; phylum Mollusca; class Gastropoda; family Physidae; genus Physella; species Physella acuta. Next base: position 261,826 of record NW_026731804.1, read on the forward strand.
GTTTCAGCTGAAATTTGTCAGCATACATTTCCCAGCTTACGTGATAAAAACTTAACTTTAAGTACCATGAGTTTTAGTAAAAACAGGGATTGATTTTTGTGAAGTAAATTGAAGAAGTAAATTTTGTGTGTGTGTGTCTGTATGACTGAGTAAAGTTATTATCATAAATTACAAATTAACATTGTTTGCAAACAATTCATAGTAAAGGCTATTAGATGAGTTAGACTGAAACATACTTGGTATCAGTTTCAGCAACTGGTTTACTTTGTAGCCTTGGTGTAGTCACATGCATTTCTTCCCCCTGTTGATTGAGATTTCTTGTAATTAAATTGTATTCTATATTTGACTAGTGTTATTGCAATAAATAGCCATGAAACTATGTAATAACAATATCAACAAATTGGAAAGAATAAAGAACAACCTGGCTTCAGGCTAGGCAAATTAAAAATCATTATTTGTAATGCCAATACAAAGAAACAAACTGCAATTGATTATCACAGGATAAAAAGAAAAGTACTATCAACAAACACTTAGATCTGTTAGAAAAAACTTATTGAAATTTAAAGAAAGAACAGAAGTCTGACAAACAATTATATTCACCATAATGCTTTTTGAGAAATAAATAGGCATACTGAGTTAATAGTAGAATTTTAATGAAACATGACCAGAACAATTGGTTTTTAAAAAAATACATACAGTGATTGGGTTGATCTGTGGTCTCCCTCTAGCACTTCCAGGCAAGTGACGTGCATTGCTGCGGGGTGTTGCCATCCCTTGTACACTGAAATCCATGCGATTCTAGATCTAAAGATAAAAACAGTAAGTTCTTACTTGATATAAATTTTGGCAGGAGAATGCAACATCTCATTCTCCCCCCCCCCCCCCCCATTATTTTTTATAATTTCAGGATTAGTGTTAGTACTGTTAGTCCTATTGAGGTAAGTACTAAATATAGTAAGTGTTATAGTATAGGTAGTAATATGGGTCAGCAAAACGTGGCATTGATTAAGTCCTGTAAATGCTTATAAACTAGTTAAGCTTAGAATTTAGATCTCGATCTATCTATTGAAGCTAAATATTCTTTTTAAGTTTCTGAGAGCCCAGTTTTTAACATTTTCTTTAAATTCATAGACTTGAAATATTAAGCTTAATATTAATTTAGTAATTTGTATGTTCAGTATTTCTAGTGTAGACCTAGAATTACTGATTGAGTCAACTGAGTCACTAGTTGGACTGGTTCAGTTCTATAATGTTTGTATGTTGTACTCTCTCTCTAATGCTCTAAAGTATGGTATACTGCAGGGGTTGCCAACCCCGTGCCCGCGGGCGCCCGCCAAACGATTCGTATGTGCCCGTCTCTCACTATTCCACAGAGACAGAATTTTTTCCATAAACATTATTGAAAGGTTGAAGGGGATGGAAATAGAAAGTTTGAGGGGGGAGGGGGTTGCAAATAAAAAATTTGAGGGGGGGGGGTGCAAATCGAAAGTTTGAGGGGGGAGGGTGCAGATCGAAAGTTTGAGGGGGGTGCAAATCGAAAGTTTTGTCCCCGGGTGACGGGAAGGGTCGCTACGCCTCTGGAAGGAGTTTGTCGATTTAAAATAGGTGGTGCCCGCCAACCTACCGATATTTTAGAATGTGCTCTAGAGTAAAAAAAGGTTGGGAACCCCTGGTATACTGTGTGGCTCTTAGACTGAATCTATGTATGTGTAATACTCTGTGTGTTCTGTATATATGTGAGTATGTCAGTAGTAGCGTGGGAAAAACATGATTTATAAAAAATCTAGTAAGTAATACATGTTTTATAATGATTATATTACATTATTAATAATAAATATGTTGCATGGGCCCTAGTAAGTTAGTAGTTATTCTTTAATATACACTATTATTAATTATATTGTTATAGCCATTATAGGCCTATATATATTCTCTATCTTAGTATCAATATTCTATAATAATCTATATTTCTACATAAGATAGTAGGCATACAAAGTATTTAGTATATATAATACTATAACAATCTATAATATAAGCCAGTGTCATTTCACACTTCCATCCACATTGGTATGGACACTTTGTCTTCGTCGATGTGGTGGTATTTTATGAATGGGGCAGTCTCCACCTCTGTGCGAGGATGCCCTGGAAAACATGTTGTTCGGCGACAGTTTAGATAGTGCTGCGGGTTGGGGGTGGAGCGAAATCTGGGTGGACTTCCGTGAGCGAGTTGGGCCATTATATTTTTTACAGTAGCTTAATTTTTGTGAATATCTATATCCACACCAAAGTGAAGCTGCCACCCGCAAGAAGGAATATCCATCGTGAGGGCATTGCACCATACTTTTCACCATAGCGAAGAACGGGTATAAGCTTATACAATATATATATATATATTTATATATATATATATATATAGAATAGATCAAATCTAATCTATCTAATACTATCTATAGGGTCCTAATATTCTATATTAATTATTATTCAGTAATCGATAGGCCCTATCCTATCAGGCTATGGCAGTCCTATGGCACTATTAGATCTAAACTGTACGATTTGTAATTTAAACTATTCAGTGCTAGATCTCAATATATGTCATATGAACGATAAAATCTTAACTGAATTATTAAGATTAGATAGTAAGATATTTATTTAATAAAACCTAAAAAGTTGCATAGGCCAAATTCTATCTCCAAGGTAAACTATCGACGTTCTTACCAGAAATCCGGTTGCCAGGTCAAACTGTGAATTTATGCCAAAGATTTAAAATGAAATTGATAAATTTAGAAGTTAGAAGGCCAAAGTAGAAAATCATTATGCTAAATGAAAACTACGTCTATTATTCAGTTTCTAAGCACAAAGTATTTTACAAGCCCCATATAGATCTAGTCACAGTGCCAACATATGGTCAATAACTACGATTCATGTATTGAGAACTGCCTAATCAGTTAAAAACCAACTCAAGTAAAAGAAAGGAATAGTCACTATTCAGAACTACTACGTTATAATCAACCTCATATTCAACAATATTCTATAAGAGTCATCCATTTAGAAATCTTAGCGTGTTCGATTGGAATGGGGGGATAAGGTCCTAATATAATAATATTCTAATTATATTGATGTCATAAAAAATAGACGATCCAGTAGGCCTCAGTACACCTCTCCAAACCTTATCTTTTCATTAACGCAAGCCTTTTGCTAATAACAGTGAAGTGTTGTTAATATGTAGATTCTAGATAGGGCCTATATATCTAAGTATGTTTATCTTAAAGTTAGGCCTAAAGCTGTTTAAAAAAAAATAAAACCAAAGCAAGAACTACAAAAAGGACTAGGCCTATGGCCTATAGGCCTAAATCATCGAAAACTAGAAGCAAGCAGACTACAGAAAATACGAAACAAAATATCAACTGAAAAGCGGTTATTTCAACTTCCGGTGCGGTGCGTTCATAAAACGTGAATAATTTCTTTCTTTGGAGGTGTCCACCAACACTGTAAATCTTATATTCTATCAAAATGGCTTATAAAGGAGCAGGACAGAAAGTCCAGAAAATTATGGTTCAACCTATTGTATCCTTTAGTATTCTCTTAATAGTAATTTTACTGTATTTATAACAAACCGGCATTTTTACAATAAGCCACCTGTTATCGATAATTTTAAAAAATTTAAAGCAAGAGTAGATCTAGTCATTTTGGTAAAAATGTTTCAAGATCTATTTAACACAGAATGATAAAATCTACATATTATTGTTAACAGAGTAATGCCGGATATAGGCCTACCTACAGAACATAAGTTACTAAGTTAGTGCAGGGATGCCACTTTTCGGTAATTTATCGTTTAGTTTTTGAGTTTTAGGTACGTAAAATCGCCCGCGGCTAGATCTAGTAATGTACGAAAAAATTACCTCATTGTCAAGGCTTTAATAGAAGTAGGCCTAGATTCTATATTGTGATATATTTGTGTCAAATATTATAGATAGGGTAAAGCAGGGCACTAAGAGCCGTGTTTTATAGGACCCGATCAGCACCCCACCCTCACAAAACTTCCAATAAAACTACTAATCTACTTCTAAGGTAACAACCACTGCTGTTCTTTGATAACAGAGAAGCAGAGGATTCATTTTATGTAATTTATGACCCACTTGGCCCAGCAGGGAGAAGATGAGACAGGAATTAATCCCACTGCTCTTTCCCTAAAATTTCTCACAGCAAAATAGATTTTTTTTTCTAGATTTAGGTTTTTAAACACGCCAATTATAAAAACATCGTTGCTCCATTGATCGCCCGCTCGCGTTTTCTGGTCAGCGCAAGAAAAATACCGAGACGGTGTTCACTTTGGTTTAGATGTGAACAGTGTACGCAGTGTAGGCGTATAGCATACGTCATAGCAAAACCATTGCTATGAGCTTGTCGAGATTAGTCGACGTCGTAGTCCCCCCCCCCCCCTCTCCCAAGCCAGTTAGAGGGAAAAACGGATTTAGGGTCATTGTGAGTTCAAATGTTACATCTTGCTTCTATTAATGTGTACCACAACACATGCGAGATATTCGTGTTCAAGAAAACGGGCCCGGGATCTGTAGTCTGCAGCCTATATGAGCTATCTTATACAATTTTATTTATATATATATATATATATATATGGATGGACAGACCTATGAAATCAAATTACGTTTAACAGAAGAAAAAAAAAATAAAACACATTTTAACATGCGCGCTCAACATTCGCTCGGCCATAGAAGCTCATACCATAGGCCATAATTATATTATAGACCTAACGACACCTGCTCATCATAACATCATTTGTCAGTAATGATATCGGGTATTTAAAGCAAGATCTCAACATATCATTTAGAATTAGATCTACAAGGAAAAAAATCACAACAGAAAAGATATATTCTGCATCTTAAAAGAACTTTTGTATAACTAAATCTAAACAATTCTATTGGCTGGTCCCAATAGCGCCCGAGGCTATTAGGACCCGGGTCCGAATAGATGCATCCTTAGTTTTATTTTGGTGAATTTTTTTTTCCACTGTGATTGTTGATGCCTAAACAAAATGGCAGACATTTGTCCGGTTTTACCATGCTATAAAGTTTTTATCATTATCAGAGTAAAACTTGACTGATCAATATCATAATGGTTTTTTGTTAGATAATAACTTAATCTACATGAATACATTAAGGTTGTCCACTAGCTTGCATGTCAGAAAAGTTATAACAGATATTGTTATGTGGCGTTTGTTGCCCTCTGTTCAAGTTTCTCATTTATTAGACTACTGAATATGACACTGGTATAGGAATAGTTAATACAAAAAGTATTAATTGTTTAACACACTTGTGTCTAAGTGATAGAAATACAATTCTAACCTTCTAAAAAGCAAAATTTCAGACATCTGATGTTAGCCAGATAATTTTTAAAATGGCACACATACTTATTACCCCTAGGGGGCAATACAACCGACTCAGCCCCCACCTGTTTCTAACCAACCACAAAGCTTCTAATCTCTTTGTAAGTAACAGGGATAACTATACTTTGATTTCATCTGGGGTGGTATGCTATGTAATTTATGACCCCCATGGTCCAGAAGGGAAGTGATCAGATACATTAATACCACTGCTCCCCCATCACAATTTCTCACCCCCCATGATACCCAGCCCCCACCTGTATCTAACCAACCATAGAACTTCATCTCTTTGTAGGAACATGGACTAAGTCCTTAGATCTCAGACAGCCAGAGATAGCATCTCTTATGTAATTTATGGTCCTCAGGGTCCAGCAAGGATAACAAAGGGGAAAGCATTTCTCACCTCCATGTTATGTAATGTATAGCACACATGGTTTATCATAGGAAAGCATCAAGGCAGATTAGCTAGTACCTCCCCTTTTTACATCCAATAATCTTAACTCTGGACAGCTACACACTAGGTATACTAATGTTCCTACTGTAAACTACTATAGTGTAGGCCCTTTGTAGACCTGCAATTGTGGAGGGGTCCAATGGGGCCTAGTGATAACTGGTATCATTTAATGTGTGTATGTACACAGCATTAACTAGTTTGGGGTTAGGAATTATTTTTATATTTTATTGTGGAGTTAGGCTAAACTTGTGGTACTATGTCAGTTATATCACCCCCCCTACTATAATGCCATTTTATTATAATCTTTTTGTCGAAAAAAAAACCCCATGGAAAAAGATGTGCCGCGCCGAAATCCAATCATTTGGTTAGATTTATTAGTCATTTCACTTCATATCTAAAAATAGAATGTAGGCCTATAGCATTTTTCTAATTTATTATCGTTTTTATCATTTTTTAAAAGTAAAATTATGAATTATTAGTTAAGATTGCAGTTTTTGTAACATGGTATACTTACCCTATGTGAATATAAAAGGCATGCCATGTTAATTATGTACAAATATTGTCAAAACAACACAAAAACACAAAGATCAATTATTTTTTTTTACTACCACTACCACTATCCGCCACTCCTAGGTCTATACAAAACTATAGACATTATTTTTTTTTTTTAAATTGTTTATTGATTGTGTTAAATTTTAGCTATCTAAATTAATTTCTAAGATATTTTAATATGCTTCTGTGCAGTTTATAGAAAAATCTTTAAAAATAATCAAGAAATCCACCCATGAAATCAGGTCACAGTACTATTAACCATTAGTTTTTTCTTCATTAGCTCATAATAGGCTGAACCTGACTTTGGAATTTTTTTCCAGTTATAATGACTTGGCACAGAAAGTTAATATATGCTAAATTGACTTAGTTTATTAGTGTTCTATTATTGATACTTTTTTCCTAAAAACATTTTTTAGGCATTACTATTGGCCAACTAGTAGGGTTGTCGGTATCTGCCAAGTTCATGGTAAAAACATGACCCGAAAGCTCTATTACTTTCTGATAGCGGACTCATGAGATTTGGTTTTGCATATTTATAAGTTATTAATTAATGGTAATTTATTTAGCTAAGCCAATTAAAAGAGAGGTGTTAGTATTACTTTGAGTCTCTAGACTCTTCGAGTTTTCGTACAACCACTTTATTACTCAACCACACTGAACCATAATTTGGCCTATAAAACATTTCATGATAATTTTAAGGAAGAGGATGTGAGTTTTAGTGTAAGAAATAGTGCGGCTAGTGATAGTGTATAAATGCAAGTGAGAAAGTCAAAAGAAACCTGCTTCTTTCTGTTGTAATTGTAACTTACTTTGGGATGTAATCAGACTTAGATTCCAGGTTAATTGTTAGTTTATGTAATTTAAAGCCAATATTTCCTTGACAATTTTACAGAACTTGATTTTCAGATACCTTCAGAATGTAAGTAGGCTTTGTTTTGAACAAGACAGTTAATAGATTTGCCAAAAAAATGTTTGTCATAGTTAATTTGTTATTCTAGTCTTTAACTACTTTATTTTTTCATTTACATCAAAACAAATGTAGGCCTCAAATATTGATATAAAATATATTTTAATATTCAGAGATCAAGAATACAGGTGTGGCTCTATGAACAAATCAACTTGCGCATTGAAGGTTGCATTGTGGTAAGATTAATGCTGCTCTAACATTTTTATTTTAGTTTTGTTTTTATAGTCTTTGAGTTGTTATATTAGTTAGGTTTTTAACTAAATTAATTCCTTGTTTACTAGTAACTCAATTTTTAATCATATGTTTAAAAAAATTCTTTTTTAAAAATACTAATACTGTTGAAATCCTGTTTTTAATTTTTATAAAACTAATAAGTAGGCCCTAATATTAAAATGAATTTTTAAATTTCTGTTCACTAGGGTTTTGATGAATACATGAACTTGGTTCTTGATGATGCCGAAGAGGTTCACATGAAGACACTGAACAGAAAAAGATTAGGTATGCTTAATATTTTTTTCTCACACATCAATTGTTTCTTGGCAGAAATCTAAAAAAAAAAAGATAAATATATTTGGTAATGATAACAATGTAATTAATAATCAATTAGGAACTTAAAATAAAAGTTTCCATGAAGTCACATTGCTATATATGAACTAGAATTGCAAAATAATACGAAGTATCGGAACAATCTTGTCAGCAGTAGGCCTATATATTTTTAATGGTTGTGGACTTCTTTTCAATGTATTAGTAAAACATAACTGTAACCAAACTTAAGCACTTCTTTTTAATGTAGTTGTATAACATAACTATGAAAGTGTTATTGTTTAATTTTAAGGCCTTGTATGTACACATCTATGTTTTATAGAAACGCTAAGGTTCATACTGAATGTTCAATATTTTATACTTTTTGTTGTGGTTTACACATTTTGTATTGGAATAGCTATTCTATTTATTGCTCTATGTGCAGTAAGGCAGGTTGCAATGCATAAAGACAGTCTTGATTGATCTAATGAGGAAAAATTGTAGCTTAGGGACCCAGTGATTTTTATTTCACTTGGGTATTTATAAGCCACATGGATCAACCTGATTGATCCAATATCATTAATAGCACTCTTAGGATTGATTTAATCTATACCATAAAGCTTAAACCATAATAATTTTAACATTGTGTTCTTGTTACTAGGGCGCATCATGCTAAAGGGAGACAACATCACATTGATTCAACAAGTACAGTGATCTGAGTGTCCATGTTATCAGCTGTTGTGTGTGAATGATGGAAAATGTTGGTTATGAGAATCATCATGTTACCTGCCCACATCCGTCAAATCATTTATTTCCATACAAAATTTTAATGTTTCATTCATTTGTATAAATGTAGGTATCATTTTATAATCAATCTACTGGTCTGAAAGACCTTTCAAAATTTCTTTTGGTCAAATTAGTGTAAATAGTTTATTGAAATTTCACCTGTAATTGTTTTTCTGCTGATGTAAGGTGTATGTTGTGTATATTTAGTCTTGAATTTTCTGTACTTTAAAATGTCCACTGTTTATACGTAATTTGTCAAAAACAATTAAACTGTTTTATTTTTAAGAGTTATTGTCTTGTTTAGGTTTTTCTTGAATTAGTAGTCGTCAACTTTCAGCACCCTGAGCAGGGAAGGGGTTGAGGTCAGGTGGATGTTAAACATATTTTATTTGATATCTCCATATTCAACAGGATAGCAAACAAATCATTTATCCTGCACATAAAATAGAAATTTGAATTCCTGTACCGTATTTTAAAAAGTTTAGACATCACACTTTAGTAATATTTTGTATTAGTAAATAAAGCACTTGTATTGAAAGTAGAGATAGGTCCAAAAATGTTTGTGTACTTAACATGTGACACTGTCACTCAGTGACATTATCATTGGTCGTGTTTTGGACCTGTTACAGTTTGCTCTTTTTTTATAAGTCTGAAGTTTCTTAGAAATATTACAATATTCTAGATTACAAAAATTACTATATTCATACCAAAGAAATGTGTGAAACATCTTTTTTATTATTAATAAAACAATATTTTATTAATAAAGTAATCACAATTTTAAAAATCTATACATAATTTGGGTATATCTAAGGCTTCAATTACAGCAATTTGTATAGTTTAGTTTAAATCTTGTCTACAGTTTTTAGACACTACCTGCAACAAAGAAAAAAACATGATAAAGACACCCACAATATCCAAAATAAAGCATTGTTGCATGTAAATAATTTTTGTAAAGTAAGTTGAAAATCTGAAATGGCTTTTATGTGCCTAGTCAAGAGTAGGCAAACATGTTGTGTGGTTTTGTTAAAAATTGGTTTGCCATGCCCGCTAGAAGCTGTATAGTTTTTAGCTCAACTTGTAGTCTAACTTCACCTGCTTAATTAATTCCTAATATCAGATAACTAATACACAGAACTTGGAAATCAGACAATAGGAGTGAGTTTATAATTAAAATACTTTAAAACTTTGGGATGGTGTGGCATAGAACTTAGAAGTACACCGCTAGACTTTGGAATGTCCCTGATTCTACCCAGTTCTGATGGGTACCTAACTCACGTTAAGGAAAGTAATGGCGGCTGGGCATAGTGCTGACCACTTAATCCCTTCATATCCCAAGGAAACGGACTTTTCTGCCCAATGGGTCGCAAAGTCTAAAAAGGAATCTTGACTTTGAGCTCTGATAACTACAGTATTGGAGTTTAAATTTGCTAACGTGTGGCTTCTACACCAACCTGCCAAAATTTTTAGCCTCTTCTATTGTGTCTGGTAAGTTTTTCTTTGAAGTTTCTGGCAGTAACAGTGCTAGGAGTCCTGCCAGTATGCTAGACCCTCCGAATATAATAAGGGGCAGGGCTTTTCCTACATGATAGCTGGTCACCAAGTGCTGTGGAAACAGAAGAAGTCCTCACTTCGTCATGTTGGTTTAGGGTGGATTTCTAGACTATAATCTAGTTATCTCAATCATTTAGTCAGGATTTATTGTCTAGTTATCTCAATCATTTAGTCAGGATTTATAGTCTAGTTATCTCAATAATCTAGTCAGGATTTATAGTCTAGTTATCTCAATAATTTAGTCAGGATGACAGGATTTATAGTCTAGTTATCTCATTTAGTCAGGATTTATAGTCTAGTTATCTCAATCATTTAGTCAGGATTTATAATCTAGTCATCTCAATCATTTAGTCAGGATTTATAGTCTAGTTATCAGGATTTAAAAGACCTATCTTTTTGTTTTATTGAACTTACTATGTCCACGATGTAAGGGGCGATAATTCCACCGAAGCTTTCTGTTATAGAACACACGCCCATGGCTGTGCTTCTGACAACAGTGGGGAATAACTCCGCCGCGTAGATATAAATGATGACGTAGGTGGCGGCGTTACCCAGCCGTCCAATCAGGGATAGGGTTAAGGTGATCCACATTGTATCTGGGTGGGGAAAAAATGCTCTCTTTTACATACTTTTTAAAATCTTGGGACCGCATGTCAATGGCGTCACTAGGCGGGTGTCCTCCGGTGTGGTAACCGAGCAGTGTTTCTTCCAGACTTTTTTCTCCGGGGGGGGGGGGCGGACACTGTTAAAAGTATATATTTTCTATATGAATTTCGTTCGGGGGGGGGGGGGGGGGGGGAGATGCCTGGAAGAAACTCTGTAACCGAGGATGTCAACCCACCCCCCTCCAACAATTTTACATATTCTGTCTGACGTCACCCCTCAAACCATATGTTTTTTTTAACTCGATAAAACATTGCTTTGAAAGTAAATTTTAAGATTTTTCGTCCTGGTGTCACTCCCCCTTAATGGTGTCATTCGGTGCGGACCGCATCCTCCGACCCCGCCTTGTGACGCCACTGTCCCATGACAAGGCGACAGAGACCATTTGACTGGAACCCCAACATCAGTAGCGTGATGAGTCTGTAGGAAGTCGACGAGTTTAGTTTTGGTCTGAGTATTGTGCTGACCACACAGTCACTTCTTAATACTTCAATGACACAGATGAAATCTACGTCATTTTCAGAGTTTCTTTCGGGCATCTCTTCTGGTTGGTGGGTATATCAACCTCTCCCCCCCCCCATATCCCCAAACAAAATAGAATTTATGTAGAAAATATATACTCCCCCCCCCCCCCCTCGGAAGTTTCAAGTGTCCCCCCCCCCCATCCCCAATCTCTTTCGGAAAAAAATGTCTGAAAGACACACTGGTCATCTTCTCATCGCAAATCAAAAGTCTCATAAAATATTTTCAATTTTTGTTTTGGGGAAAAAGGCAATTCATTTTTCTGAATGTTACTGAGTTATTGTAACTGCATTTTTGTCTAGCATTACACCACCCCTACCCCCTCTCTGCACATCCGTATAGAGGCCACAAATGTACCTTGAGAGCCGTAGTTAACATTAATATCCATATAGCTAGCTGCACATCCACATGTAGCTTCGAAACGTCGAGCACTTTAGCCGATCTGCGGAGATTGACAGCACTGGCGGGGGTCCGCCCCAGGGGGCAAAACTTGAGTGACAAACGTCGTTCCTTGGAAGCCTAAGGTTACGACACAGGGGATGGGGGGTGGTGGGATGGGGGTGGGGGGTTGTGTGGGAGGTGGGGAGGGGGGAGAAAGGGGATACAGTGTAGTACAGCTGTTAAAAGTGGCCAGTGCTGTCATTGTGTAGACACTATTGTCATCATGTCATCATCACCCACCCAGATCAGCTGATTGTAGTTCAGATGATGTTAACGACGTGCATTCTGTGGAAACCCTCCACACTACCATGTCCAGATGGTCATCTGACATCAAGAATTGAATCTTTAAAAGTGTGACATTTGCACGTGCCAACTTCTTTACACCGACTCGATTAACCAGATACGGAATGTCACAATTTAGAGACATCTAAGGGGGGGGGGGGGGAGAGAACGCTCAACAGGTGAACAAGCAAATTGATGCTACTGTAGGAATGTGGAACTTACTTGAACTGTCGCTACATTCAACACGCTTACGTTTTACCTGAACGAACTTGAATTGTTACTTGATGTTTAAATTATTGCGGCTGAACTTGAATTATCGCGAAACTAAATATGTTTGGGCTGAACTTGAATCATCGCGAAACTAAATATATTTGAGCGGAACTTGAATTATCGCGAAACTAAATACATTTGGGCTAAACTTGAATTATCGCGAAACTAAATATATTAGGGCTGAACTTGAATTATCGCGAAACTAAATATATTTGGGCTGAACTTGAATTATCGCGAAACTAAATATGTTTGGGCTGAACTTGAATTATCGCGAAACTAAATAGGTTTGGGCTGAACTTGAATTATCGCGAAACTAAATATATTTGAGCGGAACTTGAATTATCGCGAAACTAAATACATTTGGGCTAAACTTGAATTATCGCGAAACTAAATATATTTGAGCGGAACTTGATTATCGCGAAACTAAATACATTTGGGCTAAACTTGAATTATCGCGAAACTAAATATGTTTGGGCTGAACTTGAATTATCGCGAAACTAAATATATTTGGGCTGAACTTGAATTATCGCGAAACTAAATATGTTTGGGCTGAACTTGAATTATCGCGAAACTAAATATATTTGAGCGGAACTTGAATTATCGCGAAACTAAATACATTTGGGCTAAACTTGAATTATCGCGAAACTAAATATGTTTGGGCTGAACTTGAATTATCGCGAAACTAAATATATTTGGGCTGAACTTGAATTATCGCGAAACTAAATACATTAGGGCTGAGAATACCCGATTAGAGAGAGACGTCTATTTTCTAGTGAGGTAAAAAAAAAGAAAAATGAACAGAATGAATTAAATGAATACCTGAAGGCAAATATTCCTTTCAGATTTGAAATATTTATAACCCCCAGCCAAAGCGGCAATGTACTTCTTGGGTACAACCTGACAAACAGGTTAACGGTGGTGACACGGCTACGCTTGACTAGACAGGTACATCTCGCGCTGTGGCAGGTCAACCGTGACATGACAGTATGACGTGATACTGACATCTGACAGTGATACTGACATCTGACAGTGATGGCAGTATGACATGATACTGACAGCATTCAATAACAAACGTGTGACGTGATTCTAAGGATACCCCGTGATCGCTGTCTGAGAGTTTTCAATGAAGAAACACATTATCTCGAAAGAGATTCAATGAGAAGAATCAGTTATGGCTGCTCTTAGAGTTTTGCAGTGGGCCCCTTAGGCTGCAACGGAGTTAAACGTGGTCAGCGAAAAAATCGACCACTACTTAAATGAACATTTTATATTCGTCATAGAGGAAAAAGGGCCCTATGTTTCTAAGGGCCCTGTGTTTCTAAGGGCCCTGTGTTTTAAGGGCCCTGTGTTTCTAAGGGCCCTGTGTTTCTAGGGCCCCTGTGTTTCTAGTGCCCCTGTGTTTCTAAGGGCCCTGTATTTCTAAGGGCCCTGTGTTTCTAGGGCCCCTGTGTTTCTAGGGCCCCTGTGTTTCTAGGGCCCCTGTGTTTCCAGTGCCCCTGTGTTTCTAGGGCCCCTGTGTTTCTAGGGCCCCTGTGTTTCTAGGGCCCCTGTGTTTCTAGTGCCCTGTGTTTCTAGGGCCCCTGTGTTTCTAGTGCCCCTGTGTTTCTAGGGCCCCTGTGTTTCTAGTGCCCCTGTGTTTCTAGGGCCCCCGTGTTTCTAGTGCCCCTGTGTTTCTAAGGGCCCTATGTTTCTAAGGGCCCTGTGTTTCTAGGGCCCCTGTGTTTCTAGGGCCCCTGTGTTTCTAGGGCCCCTGTGTTTCTAGTGCCCCTGTGTTTCTAAGGGCCCTATGTTTCTAAGGGCCCTGTGTTTCTAGGGCCCCTGTGTTTCTAGGGCCCCTGTGTTTCTAAGGGCCCTGTGTTTCTAAGGGCCCTATGTTTCTAAGGGCCCTGTGTTTCTAGGGCCCCTGTGTTTCTAGGGCCCCTGTGTTTCTAGGGCCCCTGTGTTTCTAAGGCCCCTGTGTTTCTAGGGCCCCTGTGTTTCTAGGGCCCCTGTGTTTCTAAGGGCCCTGTGTTTCTAAGGGCCCTATGTTTCTAAGGGCCCTGTGTTTCTAGGGCCCCTGTGTTTCTAGGGCCCCTGTGTTTCTAGTGCCCCTGTGTTTCTAAGGGCCCTGTGTTTCTAGTGCCCTATGTTTCTAAGGGCCCTGTGTTTCTAAGGGCCCTGTGTTTCTAGGGCCCCTGTGTTTCCAGTGCCCCTGTGTTTCTAGGGCCCCTGTGTTTCTAGGGCCCCTGTGTTTCTAGTGCCCCTGTGTTTCTAAGGGCCCTGTGTTTCTAGTGCCCTATGTTTCTAAGGGCCCTGTGTTTCTAAGGGCCCTGTGTTTCTAGGGCCCCTGTGTTTCCAGTGCCCCTGTGTTTCTAGGGCCCCTGTGTTTCTAGGGCCCTGTGTTTCTAGGGCCCCTGTGTTTCTAGGGCCCCTGTGTTTCTAGTGCCCTATGTTTCTAAGGGCCCTGTGTTTCTAGGGCCCCTGTGTTTCTAGGGCCCCTGTGTTTCTAGGGCCCCTGTGTTTCTAGTGCCCCTGTGTTTCTAAGGGCCCTGTGTTTCTAGTGCCCTATGTTTCTAAGGGCCCTGTGTTTCTAAGGGCCCTATGTTTCTAAGGGCTCTGTGTTTCTAAGGGCCCTGTGTTTCTAGGGCCCTGTGTTTCTAGGGCCCTGTGTTTCTAGGGCCCCTGTGTTTCTAGGGCCCCTGTGTTTCTAGGGCCCTAATGCCTTACTTATGCTTGCTATGCAGTAGTTACGCCGCTGAAAGAGACGCTGGGAATTAAATACAGATTTAAAAACCTTAAGAATCAATCATAATATGCATGGAAATTCGGTACCGAGTCGATGCTATTTTCGTACTGTCCTCTACCTTAGCTAAGTCACTAACGTTGACCCTATGTCACTATCCCTAACGTGGGCCTAGTCAAAATGCCTATCACAAAAATCAGTAGAGATCCTGTCACCAATATCTGTTTAAATCAATAAGTTCGATCATTTATGTTGAAATCAATAAGTTCGATCATTTATGTTGAAATCAATAAGTTCGATCATTAATGTTGAAATCAATAAGTTCGATCATTTATGTTGAAATCAATGTTCGATCATTTATGTTGAAATCAAAAAGTTCGATCATTTATGTTGAAATCAATAAGTTCGATCATTTATGTTGAAATCAATAAGTTCGATCATTAATGTTGAAATCAATAAGTTCGATCATTTATGTTGAAATAAATGTTCGATCATTTATGTTGAAATCAAAAAGTTCGATCATTTATGTTGAAATCAATAAGTTCGATCATTTATGTTGAAATCAATAAGTTTGATCATTTATGTTGAAATCAATAATTTCGATCATTTATGTTGAAATCAATAAGTTCGATCATTTATGTCCCCGAACACGCTTTTAAACACATTTATTAGTCTATTTAAAATTTAATTAAACTTACGTCATTAGCGATTCGAACAGTACCAAGTCATCCCGCCACATTGACCAAACGTTTCTCAAAAACTTGACTGAAATACCCAATAATTGAACTTTTACCGAACGTCATTTTGTATTTAAAGTTATGCTACAATCTGTGCTCATATGATTATGTCAGAAGGAGTCGATAGTTGATTGAACCAACATACTGTGTGTTGAATAAACGTGTCCAAATTGTAAATCAAATATTAAATTATAGCTAACTAAAATAACGTCTTAAATTGGATGCTTTAACAATAAATAAAAAAGTCAGATAAAAATACGTCAGAATATTTGGACCGTTATGTTCGTAAAATAAAAATAAAAATTGTGTATGAAACTTAAATGTCGGTTTGTGTATTGGAATCCACAAGGATAAATCTACAGTTTGTAAAGAGTAAGTTGTTGACAACAGCGCGCGTATATCACTGGAGTCGCACCAGGTAAACCTCAGTAATTAAAAAAAAAAACTGATGTAGACCTAGATCGTGAGAAACAAGCCATCAGAAAATTGGCTTGCCCTATATGACTGGTTATTAAAACTAATCTCAAGCATTTGAACATGGAATCTCCCCCCCCTCCCCCTTGAAAGCCTGCGTCTAGCTAAACTAGGACTCTACTTAACGGGGCAACAGAGCGTATCAACGGGGAAAAGCCAGCTCAACAAATTTTAATTTCAAGTCGCCATTGCAAGAATTTAAGATTGGAATTTCATTTTATTATTTCGACCCTGTAATATAGTGAGACTTGTGAAGTCAAGGGAACTCACTCTTCTGTATTAGTATTATATTTATAATGTTATCTTGAGTGATGTCCCTTACATGTTTATGTATATAAGTGTCTCGTGACTTCCGCCCTCTCTCTTAACATCATGTAGTTGAAGGCCCAATAAACGTTTTATATACAACCACATGCTTCTATCGTCAATCTATTATATTGGCGACGAAGGATAAATAATCCACTAGAAAGAGCACCTACTTACGCAAAAAAGAGGTTTGCTAGAGCATATTAGCTAAGTATTTCTAGGATAATGGCGCTATATGGCCAAATAAAAGAATTTGATTCGAATGATGAAATCATTCAGGATTATCTAGATAGGTTAAGCTTTTACCTTGAAGCAAACAACGTGACGATAGAGGCCAAAAAGAGAGCTGTGTTGTTAACAGTCATAGGGCCTCAACAATTTAGGCTACTAAAGGACTTATGCGCACCAGCTAGTCTAACTACCAAGAGCTTTAACGAGCTGAGCAAATTGCTAACAGACCACCATGCGCCTACCCCATCAAAGTTTCTATGTCGAGCTAGATTTGACAGTAGGACTCGTCAACCAAACGAGTCAATATCAGAATATGTTGCTGCTTTACGTCATTTAAGTGAATTTTGTGAATTCGGAGACACGCTGTCTGACAGACTATGTGAAAAGTTTGTGACAGGTGTAAACAGTCCTGATGTACAAAGAAAGTTGCTGCTCGAGTCAGATCTAACATTGGAAAAAGCAATACAACTCGCAACTTCATTCCAGCAGTCATCAGATGCGGCAAAATCTCTAACGCCTTCAGAGATCCATGCAGTAAACAGCAGGTTAGTCAACAAACACCAACCCCATCAGAGCATTCCAACTTATGCTAAACAGCCTGCACGTTTAAAGCCTAGATCTAAATCTAGTAATAATTATCAAAAATGTCATCGATGCAAAGGTCCCCATGCATCTCATCGATGCAATTTCAAGTTAGCAACTTGTTATAAGTGCAGTAAGCAAGGTCACATTGCCAAGGCCTGCTTTGCAAAGTCTTCGTCTGTTGCTAAATCTAGCCAGTCAAGACAGTACCGCAACCAAAGGCAGCACTATGTTAACTCTCACCAAGACTACCTAACCCAACCAATGAACCACTCTACCTGTGAAAATGCTCAAACTGATTCGCAGCCGGATTTCAGCCTGTTCTCTGTGAAATCAATAAGTCATGCTCCCATCAATGTACAAGTTAATATCAACGGTAAGAGCATCAGCTTCCAACTTGACACTGGAGCATCTCTAACAGTCATCACAAAGAAGGACTTTGACGCTGTCACAGGAGGATCAGTGCCTCTACAGCCATGTCACAAGTGCCTAACAACATACACTGGTGACAATGTTCCGGTAATAGGAGAGTGTATGGTTCATGTAAGTTATAATGGTCAAAGTGTTAAACTTCCTATTCTTGGGGTTGAAGGAAATGGACCACCATTACTAGGTAGGAACTGGTTAGTTGATCTTAAGTTAAATTGGGAGAGTATATGTTCATTGATCAATACAAGAGAATCTAGTCTTACTTCAATAAATAAAGTAATATCTGAAAATAAAAGTGTTTTTGGCAATTCAGGTTTACTAAATGATAGAACAGTGAAGATAAGCATTAAAGACACAAATCCAAGATACTGCAAAGCTAGAGTTCCACCTTATGCAATGAGGGATAAAATTGAAAATGAGCTAAGTAGATTGGAATCTAATGGCATCATAAAGAAGGTAGACTATTCCGATTGGGCAACGCCCATTGTGCCAGTGTTAAAGAAGGATGGTTCTATAAGAATTTGTGGAGACTACAAAGCCACACTGAATAAGCAAATAGAGCTAAATAGGTATCCTATTCCTAACATTGAGGAAATTTCTTTGAATTTGGCAGGAGGAGACAAATTCACTGAATTAGACTTTAGTCATGCTTACACTCAACTAGAACTGCATCCAGATTCAAAAGTCTATACGACAATAAACACACATAAAGGACTCTACCAATATGAAAGACTATGTTTTGGCATATCATCTAGCCCTGGAATTTTCCAAGCTGTCATGGACAGTATTTTTAAGGACATTCCAAATGTTTGTGTTTACTTTGACAATGTGTACATAACTGGTAAGAATGACACTGAACATCTTAAAACACTTGATAAAGTCTTGAAAATAGTTGGTGAAAAAGGTTTAAAGATAAACAAAGATAAATGTCAATTCATGCTGACAGAAATTAGTTTTCTTGGTTATATATTAAGCAAGCAAGGCATCAGACCTCAACCTGAGAAAACAAAAGCCATTAAAGAAGCACCCAAACCTGAAAATACCCAACAACTAATTTAATACACCCACTTCAAATACTGGATCACAGTTGCAAAGTGATATGGTCCAGAATAGTACTTTTAAACAGTATTTTTGGTTACCAACAAGCACTATCAGATTACCTGAGAAAATTGATCAATCAAAGAAATCTATGCCAGTTAAGGATCTGAATAATAGCATAATACTTCCAGATGCCAATTCAAAAAGTAAATCTTGACACATCACCCATTGAAAGAGAATTTGGTGTTAATGAGAATGTGTATCTAAGAAATTATGGGAGAAGGGAAAAATGGATACCAGGTCAAATTGTTCAATGTACAGGACCTGTGCCTTATAAAGTTAAAAATAACTTGTGCAGATAATAAGTGTGAATCTGTCAATTCCACCAAATATGAACAGTTCACACCAACTCAGTTTGTTCCACAACCAAGTTCTGTTGATATGAGTGAACCAAGTTGTCTGGAGTCAGAAAATGTAAATTCTGGAGTTAATGATTTAAATCCTAGACCTCCTGAGATAGAGAATCCAGATGGTCAGAATCTTGAGTCACCAAATCAAAAGCCACTGAGAAGGTCAAGCAGGACAATCAAAGTCCCAAATAAGTTAGACCTATGATTTTAAAGGTCAAAAGGACTTTGACATCATTGTTTTGTATTTTAATTATGTGGTAACATATTGTGCATTGTTTGTAAGGATGTAATCTACCATAGTGTTCATGTTACAATATAATTGGTGATTTTAGGATACTGTAAATTGTTCTATTGAGAGATGTGTTGTGTTTACTAAGGGTAAAGGGATGTAATATAGTGAGACTTGTGAAGTCAAGGGAACTCACTCTTCTGTATTAGTATTATATTTATAATGTTATCTTGAGTGATGTCCCTTACATGTTTATGTATATAAGTGTCTCGTGACTTCCGCCCTCTCTCTTACCATCATGTAGTTGAAGGCCCAATAAACGTTTTATATACAACCACATGCTTCTATCGTCAATCTATTATAGACCCAACATCGACACTTGTTTACCCATTAAAGCAAACACAAATATCGTCTTATATCAGCTATTTATAGCATTTTATTGATTTCTGTTTACCAAACATTTTTATAGTTGAGACTGAAACAAATGACGCTAAACAGACAATTTAATTAGGTCAGACGTTAAAACAAAATGGCGACCCAGTTGACGTTCATGCTATAAATAGAACTGTTGTCCCACGTGCCACAGACGAGATCGAAGCCTGTGAGCGAGATGTTGGAGGGGTAGAAGTAAAACTTGACGTTTGGGTTGAGGGTCTTGTTGAGGCTCTGGTTGGAGGTTACGTCTAACTGATACACTGAGAGAAAAACGGTAGGGATCGCCTTGTACTGGGAGGTGAAGGTCACCTGCTTGACGACACGTCGGTGGTTCTGAGAGTCCCTGAAGTTGTAGTAGGTCTTGGAGTCCCCGCACTCCACGATTCCTCCCTCCACGCGCGGTAGTGACGTCACAATCTGGCTTGAGTTTAGTCCCTCCAGCGTTTTCTCCAGGTCCGAAATCTTGACCAGAGTCTCGTTCAGTCTCTCTTCCAGCGCCTTGACCTTCGCCTCACCTTGGTACAGCCTCAAGGTCATCTGTCTTATGACCTCTTCCGTTTGAGAAATTCTCTTCATATTTTCATCCCTGCTCGCCCTAAATTCCCTGGCCATGTCCTCCAGCTGGGATGTCTTGAACTCAAACAGTTCACGGTCCGTTGGTTCCACGAGCGGAACGGTCAAGTTGGTCCGGAAGGTGATCCCGTCCCACGCAAAGTTTAAAGCGTTGACGGTGCAGACGTAGGTTCCCGCCTGACGCTGACCTGGATTGGGCCACGTCAGGTTTAGATAACCAATGGTGTTCTTGGCCGCTGTGATTATTTCACCTGCCACAGAGAGTGACTCCTGGTCCGTCAATGGCCGAGCAGGGTTGAACGCCGACAGGGAAGCGACCATTTCACCTTTTCCTAAACATGAACAATTTTACATGGAGCTAAAAAAAAAACAACTTGAGTTACTAATTAGAAATGACACAATAAATTCTATATCAATACGTTTTTTGAACAACGGAATACCTCTTTAAACTAGAGTAATCAAACTAAAATGTGAAGATCAGTAACGTAGGCAGGAAGTTGGGGTGGGGGGGGGGGGCAGATTTCTTTTTTTTTGAGGAGATTGAATATTTTAAAAGTCTTTTCATATAAGTGTACATTTTATATATAAAATGTTGTTTTTGAAACACAATGTTTTGAAATGGTATTCATGAAGTGACACTAACGCACAGTCGCCAAACGTTAAAGTAAAAAAAAATCCACATTTAGGGGTCCACCCCCTGCCCACACCACTTGTAAAGGTCAGCTTGGTGCTATTAATAGAATATCAACAAAGGGACTGACCTCGACTAATGGCTATAGTATACATTTTCTTGACATCATCATCTTCTGAAAACTAAGAAAACAAAATGGATGTAAGATTTTTGTTGTTAAAACTAGAACATATTTTAAGAGACAAAAAGTTTTAAAGGATTATAGCAAGCACAAAACTGGCAATAGGATCAGGTAAAATGTGAAAGATATCAACACACAGAGGTAGGTTTAACATTGGAGAAAGTGAAATATGGTCAGGGCATGCTAGACGTTTGTATAACAAATTACAAAGATGACTGACTGACTGGCTGACTGACTGACTGGCTGACTGACTGACTTACTGACAGACAGACAGACAGACAGACAGACAGACAGACAGACAGACAGACAGACAGACAGACAGACAGACAGACAGACAGACAGACAGACAGACAGACAGACAGACAGACAGACAGACAGACAGACAGACAGCCAGACAGACAGACAGACAGACAGACAGACAGACAGACAGACAGACAGACAGACAGACAGACAGACAGACAGACAGACAGACAGACAGACAGACAGACAGACAGACAGACAGACAGACAGACAGACAGACAGACAGACAGACAGACAGACAGACAGGCAGACAGACAGACAGACAGACAGACAGACAGACAGACAGACTGACAGACTGACTGACCGACTGACCGACTGACCGACTGACCGTGAAAGTACAGTTGACCTGCAGCTGTTTCGTCACGCTTGACTTGACAACGTCTGGGTTGGCCACTAGCTCGAGCTTGACGGCTGAAGTAGAAAAGTTGTGACATAACACTGACATGACAGTTGTGACATAAGACTGACATGACAGTTGTGACATAAGACTGACATGACAGTTGTGACATAAGACTGACATGATAGTTGTGACATAAGACTGACATGACAGTTGTGACATAACACTGACATGACAGTTGTGACATAAAACTGACATGACAGTTGTGACATAAGACTGACATGACAGTTGTGACATAAGACTGACATGACAGTTGTGACATAACACTGACATGACAGTTGTGACATAAGACTGACATGACAGTTGTGACATAAGACTGACATGACAGTTGTGACATAAGACTGACATGACAGTTGTGACATAAGACTGACATGACAGTTGTGATATAAGACTGACATGACAGTTGTGACATAACACTGACATGACAGTTGTGACATAACACTGACATGACAGTTGTGACATAACACTGACAGTAGTTACATAACACATACCAAGTGTGACATGATTGATAGCGAACGTTGGTTAAATTATAATTAAAATATTCTTGATTAAACTATTCAGCCATTTGATTATATAACAGATTGACCCTTTAACATATTGACAATATAACATGAAGAAAATATACATACGCAGTAGCTGTATGAGATGAAATACAACTTCACGAGTGACATACTGCATACAACATATTCGGGACAACCATGCAGATCAAAACTTACATTCACGTTCTTAGACTCACATGTTATAATGAAAACCAACATGAAGGTGAAACCTTACCTAGACAGTTTAAGAACACAAAAGGTAAATAAGAAGAATTGTCTCGAAACAAACCTTACCTAGACAGTTTAAGAACACACAGGTAAGTAAGATGCAATTTCTCAACATGGGAAGCGCCATTATTGTATGGCAACTGAAATAAAATGCCTCGCACTAAATTAAATCTGTCAAATTCATGAGGTTAATTAAATATTTCCCTCGCTACTTTCCCAGAAAAGACAGTCAACGGTCACTCACAAACTCCTGCTAGACTCGACTCAAAGCTTACTCTATAAATGTGTCTATTTTTACACGTTTCGATCCTGGAGTAATTTGTTAATTTAAGAAAATTAACGACTGGTCTTAATTAGTTAACATTGATTAAGTTTTCTTTTAATTAAAAAATTTAATTAAAACAAGCTGACGACAAAACTTCTAAAACTCTCACAACCAAAACGACTTCTTCATGTTCACAAACTTTTTGTGTTGGGATGGAGTTTTGTTAAGGGGCTTATACCCATACGGTCATTATGGCCGTTTGGCGCTAACCTTTATATGATTCAAATAATTGACGGTAGGGGGGGAGGGGGCGGAAGGATGGGGAGTTTCTAAAAATTATATTATTAAATTTTAACGGACATGTGATGCAACAGGTAAGAAGGTGGTCTACATCTTCAGCTACCATTGGTTACATCTTCATCCCCCAATTGCTTACATCTACACCCCCAATTGCTTACATCTACACCCCCTATTGCTTACACCTACACCCCTTGTTGCTTACACCTACATCCCCTATTGCTTACATCTACACCCCTATTGCTTACATCAACACCCCCTATTGCTTACATCAACACCCCCTATTGCTTACATCTACACCTCTATTGCTTACATCAACACCCCCTATTGCTTACATCAACACCCCCTATTGCTTACATCAACACCCCCTATTGCTTACATCTACACCCCCAATGGCTTACATCAACACCCCCTATTGCTTACATCTACACCCCCAATGGCTTACATCTACATCTTAAATAAAATGGCGCAACAAATGATGCGTGAAAAAAAGAATGTGTCATTTGTTGTTTGCGGCACATACACTTGTGTGTGTATGAATTTAGTGCGTGACGTACTGTTGCATATACATGAATTAAGTCTGTGACGTTTATAATAATGAATTACCTTACTTAGAGCATGATATAACAGAAGCAGTGACGATAACGTTTTGTTAATAAAACAACAAAAACTGCCCCACAAAAATCGCAAGTGCCCTGGATACGTTTCAATAAAGTTTTCTGCTGTGAGTTGGTCGTCTGCTTCACCATGAGGTTTGATGATGTCATCACACAGCTGGGAGAGTTTGGCTCCTACCAAAAGAGAATTTATTTCATGGTCTGTCTCATGGCCATCTTTGGCGAGTTCCAGGTCATGATGGGCGTCTTTACACTGGCCATTCCAGAACACAGGTAAGTTCCAGCTCATGATAGGTGGCCATCCCAGAACACAGGTAAATTCCAGGTTAAGATGGGTGGCCATCCCATAACACAGGTAAGTTCCAGCTCATGATGGGTGGCCATAACACAGGTAAGTTCCAGATCTTGATGGTATATTTAAAAAAAACATTTATGAATATTTCTATCCATCCCCCCAGGTGTGCGATCCCTGGTCTGGAGAACGACACGTACGAAAGTCAAGGTGAGTGGCACGTGACTCTAGTGAACCAATCAATTCCATGGCAGAGTGAGCAGAACAGGTTCTCCCAGTGTCAACTCTACAAGACCGGCTCAAGCAACGTGACGTCACGGTGTGACAGATGGGTCTACAGTAGGGAGACGTTTAGGTCTACTTTTGTTACGGAGGTGAGGTTTTAGGTCTACTTTTGTTACGGAGGTGAGGCTTTAGGTCTACTTTTGTTACGGAGGTGAGGTTTTAGGTCTACTTTTGTTACGGAGGTGAGGCTTTAGGTCTACTTTTGTTACGGAGGTGAGGCTTTAGGCCTACTTTTGTTACGGAGGTAAATATATATATATATATATATATATATATATATATATATATATATATATATATATATATATATATATATATATATATATATATATATAAAGAAACGTTTTCAATGGAAAAAGGCTACAATGGGACAACAGTTCAGGTTTCACGGATAAAATGGTGGGAAAAATATCGTCTTCAGCTATCAATGAGATACAAAAATGACCAGAAGTCCCCACCACTTCCACCAACACAATCAAGTATTACGTGTTAACTGGTTGACTGATCGCTGATTGCTAGTTTACTTGTTGGATTTGCTTTTGATAGCTTTTATCTATCCAAGAACAAACTACAAGGCAGCTGTTGTTTTTTTTCCAAGATGGGTTATCGTTCCCAACTAATGAGCAGGACTTTTCAGCTGAGCAATCATGAGCTGTACCCACCCGACCATTAGATACTGTAGTACTTTAACGAAGGGCCTATTATCTTTGAAAACCCATGAGAATGTGTAACGGTATATACTTACATTTGACCTCAACACGTCACGTGCCCACAGGTCAACATGGTGTGTGAGCAGGTCAGTCTAAGAACATACGCGAACATGTTCTACATGGGTGGCATGTTGGCTGGATCCTTTATCATGGGCTCTCTCTCCGATATGTAAGTATAACATTCTCTCTCCGATATGTAAGTATAACATTCTCTCTCCGATATGTAAGTATAACATTCTCTCTCCGATATGTAAGTATAACATTCTCTCTCCGATATGTAAGTATAACATTCTCTCTCCGATATGTAAGTATAACATTCTCTCTCCGATATGTAAGTATGACATTCTCTCTCCGATATGTAAGTATGACATTCTCTCTCCGATATGTAAGTATGACATTCTCTCTCCGATATGTAAGTATGACATTCTCTCTGCGATATGTAAGTATAACATTCTCTCTCCGATATGTAAGTATAACATTCTCTCTCCGATATGTAAGTATGACATTCTCTCTCGGATATGTAAGTATAACATTCTCTTTCCGATATGTAAGGATATCATTCTCTCTCCGATATGTAAGTATAACATTCTCTCTTCGATATATAACATTCTCTCTCCGATATGTAAGTATAACATTCTCTTTCCGATATGTAAGGATATCATTCTCTCTCCGATATGTAAGTATAACATTCTCTCTTCGATATATAACATTCTCTCTCCGATATGTAAGTATAACATTCTCTCTCCGATATGTAAGTCTAACATTCTCTCTCCGATATGTAAGTCTAACATTCTCTCTCCGATATGTAAGTATAACATTCTCTCTCCGATATGTAAGTATAACATTCTCTCTCCGATATGTAAGTATAACATTCTCTCTCCGATATGTAAGTATAACATTCTCTCTCCGATATGTAAGTATAACATTCTCTCTCCGATATGTAAGTATAACATTCTCTCTCCGATATGTAAGTATGACATTCTCTCTCCGATATGTAAGTATGACATTCTCTCTCCGATATGTAAGTATGACATTCTCTCTCCGATATGTAAGTATGACATTCTCTCTGCGATATGTAAGTATAACATTCTCTCTCCGATATGTAAGTATAACATTCTCTCTCCGATATGTAAGTATGACATTCTCTCTCGGATATGTAAGTATAACATTCTCTTTCCGATATGTAAGTATAACATTCTCTCTCCGATATGTAAGGATATCATTCTCTCTCCGATATGTAAGTATAACATTCTCTTTCCGATATGTAAGGATATCATTCTCTCTCCGATATGTAAGTATAACATTCTCTCTTCGATATATAACATTCTCTCTCCGATATGTAAGTATAACATTCTCTTTCCGATATGTAAGGATATCATTCTCTCTCCGATATGTAAGTATAACATTCTCTCTTCGATATATAACATTCTCTCTCCGATATGTAAGTATAACATTCTCTCTCCGATATGTAAGTCTAACATTCTCTCTCCGATATGTAAGTCTAACATTCTCTCTCCGATATGTAAGTATAACATTCTCTCTCCGATATGTAAGTATAACATTCTCTCTCCGATATGTAAGCATAACATTCTCTCTCCGATATGTAAGTCTAACATTCTCTCTCCGATATGTAAGTATAACATTCTCTCTCCGATATGTAAGTATAACATTCTCTCTCCGATATGTAAGTATAACATTCTCTCTCCGATATGTAAGTATAACATTCTCTCTCCGATATGTAAGTATAACATTCTCTCTCCGATATGTAAGTATAACATTCTCTCTCCGATATGTAAGTATGACATTCTCTCTCCGATATGTAAGTATGACATTCTCTCTCCGATATGTAAGTATGACATTCTCTCTCCGATATGTAAGTATGACATTCTCTCTGCGATATGTAAGTATAACATTCTCTCTCCGATATGTAAGTATAACATTCTCTCTCCGATATGTAAGTATGACATTCTCTCTCGGATATGTAAGTATAACATTCTCTTTCCGATATGTAAGTATAACATTCTCTCTCCGATATGTAAGGATATCATTCTCTCTCCGATATGTAAGTATAACATTCTCTTTCCGATATGTAAGGATATCATTCTCTCTCCGATATGTAAGTATAACATTCTCTCTTCGATATATAACATTCTCCCCTCCGATATGTAAGTATAACATTCTCTTTCCGATATGTAAGGATATCATTCTCTCTCCGATATGTAAGTATAACATTCTCTCTTCGATATATAACATTCTCTCTCCGATATGTAAGTATAACATTCTCTCTCCGATATGTAAGTCTAACATTCTCTCTCCGATATGTAAGTCTAACATTCTCTCTCCGATATGTAAGTATAACATTCTCTCTCCGATATGTAAGGATATCATTCTCTCTCCGATATGTAAGTATAACATTCTCTCTTCGATATATAACATTCTCTCTCCGATATGTAAGTATAACATTCTCTCTCCGATATGTAAGCATAACATTCTCTCTCCGATATGTAAGGTGACGAATCTGTACAGAAAGGTTTCCTCTGATTACAAAGTTATTTTTAGAACTGTGACCTTGTTTTATAAAAGAGCGTTATTCTTTGTAAACAAAGTTTGTGAAATATTCACGCATTTCATAGAGTATTATCATTTTTGTTTTTTAACTGAAGGCTTTGTTTTGAATTGTTTATGGACAAAGGGAAACAACCAAAAAATATGTTTTGCAAGATAATCCAAGCATGGTTAACTCCTCTGATTATTCAAAATTATATAATATTCGTTTTGTATTATAGTGCTCTCAATGAGTCCTTGTAAGTCATTGGGGCCGAAATTGAAATTATTTTTACGCTGAAACCTTCACGAGAGTATTCTCATCAAATCCCCAAAGCGATCAGATGAAAGGTGTAGTAATGCGCAAAGGCCTGTAAGTAAACCTTAGCATCTCTGTCTCATATGTAAGTTTGTCTTGGGATATCTCAAGGTTATGTAAGTATAATCTTAGATATCATTCTAACACTCAAACTAGTTCTGTGCTCTTGTGGAGCATCCATGTATCGTTAGGGTACAAGACAGAGAATCATTTGTTTTCCTAAAACCTCCATACCGTGCATTAAGATGTACACATATTGACAAAGTTTAGACATAAGAAAGTAAAAATGGTATAGTGCTACATATTTCTTCCATTAAGGTTTGGACGTAGAAAGATCATGATGGGTAGCATAGTGTTACATATTTTTTCCATTAAGGTTTGGACGTAGGAAGGTCATGATGGTGGCATAGTGCTACATATTTCTTCCATTAAGGTTTGGGTGTAGGAAGGTCATGATGGCTAGCATAGTGTTACATATTTTTTCCATTAAGGTTTGGACGTAGGAAGGTCATGATGGCTGGCATAGTGCTACATCTGGCCTGTAGTATCGCCACTGGCTGTGTGACGTCATACATCCCGTTTGTTGTGCTGAGGTTCCTGACCAGTTTCTTCAATGTCGGCGTTTACCTGGTCACTTACGTCATAGGTATGTAATCTACCTGGTTACATATGTCACAGGTATGTAATCTATCTAGTCACCTAAGTCATAGGTATGTAATCCACCTGGTTACATATGTCACAGGTATGTAATCTACCTGGTTACATATGTCACAGGTATGTAATCTACCTGGTTACATATGTCACAGGTATGTAATCTACCTGGTTACATATGTCATAGGTATGTAATCTACCTGGTCACCTACGTCATAGGTATGTAATTTATCTAGTCACCTACGTCATAGGTATGTAATTTATCTAGTCACCTACGTCATAGGTATGTAATTTATCTAGTCACCTAAGTCATAGGTATGTAATCCACCTGGTTACATATGTCACAGGTATGTAATCTATCTAGTCACCTAAGTCATAGGTATGTAATCCACCTGGTTACATATGTCACAGGTATGTAATCTACCTGGTTACATATGTCATAGGTATGTAATCTACTTGGTCACCTACGTCATAGGTATGTAATTTATCTAGTCACCTACGTCATAGGTATGTAATTTATCTAGTCACCTAAGTCATAGGTATGTAATCTACCTGGTTACATATGTCATAGGTATGTAATCTACCTGGTTACATGTCACAAGTATGTAATCTACCTGGTTACATATGTCATAGGTATGTAATCTACCTGGTTACATATGGTATAAGTATGTGTTGACGGCGTTAAATGTTTACTTGTGATCATTCAGTATGTCAGTATTTAGTGCTACTACATAGCTTGAAGCTATTCGCAAAACGGCTTATAAAATGACTTTGTAGCTTTTAAAATGACTTTGATGCTAATAAAATGACTTTGTGGCTTATAAAATAAATTTGTGGCTTATAAAATGACTTTGTGGCTTATAAAATGACTGTGTACGCCCAGTGGCGTAGCGAGGTCGGGTGTCACCCGGTGCGGCACTTAATGGTGTCACCCCCCCCCCCCCCCAGAGGCATAGAGACCCTTACCAGGGACAAACTTTCAAATTTTCGATTTACACCCCCCTCAAACTTTCGATTTGCACCCCCCCTCAAACTTTCGATTTGCACCACCCCCCTCAAGTTTTCGATTTGCACCCCCCCCTCAAACTTTCGATATGCACCCCCCTCAAGTTTTCGATTTGCACCCCCCCTCGAGTTTTTCTCTATATATTTTGCTATTTTTTGCCTTGGTGTCACCCCCCCCCCCCCCTAAATGGTGTCACCCGGTGCGATCCGCATCCCCCGCCCCCCCCCCCCTCGCTACGCCCCTGTGTACGCCTTTAACGTGAAAAAGTTAATCAGCCATGTAAGTGGCAGTTCTGTAAAAACGTCATCTAGTAAGATCAGGGTTTTGTAAAAGGGCAATAAGTTGCCTCCCCTACTCACTTTGTTTGTGAGTAGAGGGGAGTAACTCGTCAAAGAAAATTTTCTCTGCAAAAAAAAATATGTCTGATAAATGTCAGTGAAACATTTTAAAAGATCTTACTAAATCTCCTTTTAACATCATCACTATTTACAGCCATTTACAGGATTTGTTCTAATGTCAACAGCTATGGAGATGGTTGGCCCCAGCAAGAGAAAGTATGTCGGGATTGTGACCAACTTTGTCTGGTGTTTTGGCGGGTTTCTGCAGACGGCGGCGGCTTATGGCATCAGAGATTGGCATCACCTGCAGATCGTTCTCTCAGTCCCAGCGGCCATCACTTTGTCCTATTTCTTGTAAGTCTTAGTCCCCCAGCCTTGACCTTGTCCTATTTCTTGTAAGACTAAAATATATTTGCATTGCATATAGCGAGAATTCATTCTGAAATTCTAAAGATTTTTTGTAACTTTAAATATGTTATTAAAGACAAAAGTATCACGATATATTTAATTTGCCTACTAAATAAGATCACATCGTACTTTTCCATAAGATAACCTTTCAGAACAAACTGAAACAATTTTTATAGCCTGATCCCCGAGTCACCAAGATGGCTGGTCAATGTCGGCCGTGTGAAAGAAGCTTCGGACATCGTCAGGAAAATCGCCAAAGAAAATCAGGCGGACCTCTCAGAGAAAACTTTAAGCCTGCAAGACGTCGAGTTGGAAGGTCAGGGTGAAAAAATCTGGCACATGTTGACCATTCCTGTCCTGCTGGTGAGGACACTGATCATCTTTTTCAACTGGTGAGAGTTACCGTTCGTTGTGCTTTTCATCTAGTCTTTGTATATTTTCGTTAACTAGTTAAGACATTTGAAAATTGTCATAAACCGCAGTTTATCATGGGTATACTCATCAATACTAAACATTGGGTTTTATTTTATTGTTATTTTGATGATTGTTTTTTTTTTAATTATAGAAAAAAATGGCGAAAATGAAATTTAATATTTGTCTTTATGATTCATTTAGTGTAGGATGAAATAGTATATATTGTTTTTACATATGTGTGATTTGATGTTTACCAAGGATGGTGTGCAGTATGGTATATTATGGTTTGAGCTTAAATAGTGGAAACTTATCTGGCAACCTGTACCTCAACTTCTTTTTGATGACGCTGGTGGAGCTGTTGTCGTACGTGGTTACCCTCCCTCTGCTGGATGTAGTTGGGCGACGTCTGCTTCAGTGCTGCTTCATGCTGATCAGTGGCGTGGCCTGTATCTCCACCTTGTTTCCTGTCATCTATGGGAGCTCAGGTAGGTCATTGTTTTATGGGAGCTCAGGTAGGACATTATTTTATGGAAGCTCAGGTAGGACATTGTTTTATGGGAGCTCAGGTAGGACATTGTTTTATGGGACCTCAGGTAGGACATTGTTTCATGGGAGCTTAGGTAGGACATTGTTTTATGGGAGCTCAGGTAGGACATTGTTTATGGGAGCTCAGGTAGGTCATTGTTTTATGGGAGCTCAGGTAGGAGATTGTTTTATGGGAGCTCAGGTAGGACATTGTTTTATGGGAGCTCAGGTAGGACATTGTTTTATGGGAGCTCAGGTAGGACATTGTTTTATGGGAGCTCAGGTAGGACATTGTTTCATGGGAGCTCAGGTAGGAGATTGTTTTATGGGAGCTCAAGTAGGGCATTGTTTTATGGGAGCTCAGGTAGGACATTGTTTTATGGGAGCTCAGGTAGGTCATTGTTTTATGGGAGCTCAGGTAGGACATTGTTTTATGGGAGCTCAGGTAGGACATTGTTTTATGGGAGCTCAGGTAGGACATTGTTTTATGGGAGCTCAGGTAGGACATTGTTTTATGGGAGCTCAGGTAGGACATTGTTTTATGGGTGCTCAGGTAGGACATTGTTTTATGGGAGCTCAGGTAGGACCTTGTTTAATAGGAGCTTAGGTAGGACATTGTTTCATGGTAGCTTAGGTAGGACATTGTTTTATGGGAGCTCAGGTAGGGCATTGTTTATGGGAGCTCAGGTAGGACATTGTTTTATGGGAGCTCAGGTAGGACATTGTTTTATGGGAGCTCAGGTAGGTCATTGTTTTATGGGAGCTCAGGTAGGACATTGTTTGTATGGGAGCTCAGGTAGGACATTGTTTTATGGGAGCTCAGGTAGGACATTGTTTCATGGGAGCTCAGGTAGGACAATTTTTCATAGGAGCTCAGGTAGGAACTTTTTAGTGAGAGCTCAGGTAGGACCTTGTTTTATGGGAGCTCAGGTAGGACATTGTTTTATGGGAGCTCAGGTAGGACATTGTTTTATGGGAGCTCAGGTAGGACATTGTTTTATGGGAGCTCAGGTAGGACATTGTTTTATGGGAGCTCAGGTAGGACATTTTTAATGGGAGCTTAGGTAGGACATTGTTTTATGGGAGCTCAGGTAGGACATTGTTTCCTGTCATCTATGGGAGCTCAGGTAGGAGATTGTTTTATGGGAGTTCAGGTAGGACATTGTTTTATGGGAGCTCAGGTAGGTCATTGTTTTATGGGAGCTCAGGTAGGACATTGTTTTTATGGGAGCTCAGGTAGGAGATTGTTTTATGGGAGCTCAGGTAGGACATTGTTTCATGGGAGCTCAGGTAGGACAATTTTTCATAGGAGCTCAGGTAGGACATTTTATGGGAGTTTAGGTAGGACATTTTTTATGGGAGCTCAGGTAGGACATTGTTTTATGGGAGCTCAGGTAGGTCATTGTTTTATGGGAGCTCAGGTAGGACATTTTTTATGGGAGCTTAGGTAGGACATTGTTTTATGGGAGCTTAGGTAGGACATTGTTTATGGGAGCTCAGGTAGGTCATTGTTTTATGGGAGCTCAGGTAGGAGATTGTTTTATGGGAGCTCAGGTAGGACATTGTTTTATGGGAGCTCAGGTAGGACATTGTTTTATGGGAGCTCAGGTAGGACATTGTTTTATGGGAGCTCAGGTAGGACATTGTTTCATGGGAGCTCAGGTAGGAGATTGTTTTATGGGAGCTCAAGTAGGGCATTGTTTTATGGGAGCTCAGGTAGGACATTGTTTTATGGGAGCTCAGGTAGGTCATTGTTTTATGGGAGCTCAGGTAGGACATTGTTTATGGGAGTTCAGGTAGGGCATTGTTTTATGGGAGCTCAGGTAGGACATTGTTTTATGGGAGCTCAGGTAGGGCATTGTTTTATGGGAGCTTAGGTAGGAGATTGTTTTATGGGAGCTCAGGTAGGACATTGTTTTATGGGAGCTCAGGTAGGACATTGTTTTATGGGAGCTCAGGTAGGACATTGTTTTATGGGAGCTCAGGTAGGACATTGTTTTATGGGAGCTCAGGTAGGACATTGTTTTATGGGAGCTCAGGTAGGACATTGTTTTATGGGTGCTCAGGTAGGACATTGTTTTATGGGAGCTCAGGTAGGACCTTGTTTAATAGGAGCTTAGGTAGGACATTGTTTCATGGGAGCTTAGGTAGGACATTGTTTTAATGGAGCTCAGGTAGGGCATTGTTTATGGGAGCTCAGGTAGGACATTGTTTTATGGGAGCTCAGGTAGGACATTGTTTTATGGGAGCTCAGGTAGGTCATTGTTTTATGGGAGCTCAGGTAGGACATTGTTTGTATGGGAGCTCAGGTAGGAGATTGTTTTATGGAAGCTCAGGTAGGACATTGTTTTATGGGAGCTCAGGTAGGACATTGTTTCATGGGAGCTCAGGTAGGACAATTTTTCATAGGAGCTCAGGTAGGAACTTTTTAGTGAGAGCTCAGGTAGGACCTTGTTTTATGGGAGCTCAGGTAGGACATTGTTTTATGGGAGCTCAGGTAGGACATTGTTTTATGGGAGCTCAGGTAGGACATTGTTTTATGGGAGCTCAGGTAGGACATTGTTTTATGGGAGCTCAGGTAGGACATTTTTAATGGGAGCTTAGGTAGGACATTTTTAATGGGAGCTTAGGTAGGACATTGTTTTATGGGAGCTCAGGTAGGACATTGTTTCCTGTCATCTATGGGAGCTCAGGTAGGAGATTGTTTTATGGGAGTTCAGGTAGGACATTGTTTTATGGGAGCTCAGGTAGGTCATTGTTTTATGGGAGCTCAGGTAGGACATTGTTTTTATGGGAGCTCAGGTAGGAGATTGTTTTATGGGAGCTCAGGTAGGACATTGTTTCATGGGAGCTCAGGTAGGACAATTTTTCATAGGAGCTCAGGTAGGACATTTTATGGGAGTTTAGGTAGGACATTTTTTATGGGAGCTCAGGTAGGACATTGTTTTATGGGAGCTCAGGTAGGTCATTGTTTTATGGGAGCTCAGGTAGGACATTTTTTATGGGAGCTTAGGTAGGACATTGTTTTATGGGAGCTCAGGTAGGACATTGTTTCCTGTCATCTATGGGAGCTCAGGTAGGAGATTGATTTATGGGAGTTCAGGTAGGAGATTGTTTTATGGGAGCTCAGGTAGGAAATTGTTTTATGGGAGCTCAGGTAGGACATTGTTTCTTGTCATCTAACGATATATATATATATATATATATATATATATATATATATATATATATATATATATATATATATATATATATATATATATATATATATATATATATATATATATATATATATATATGTAACGAGTCCCCGAGTCTATCCTGCCGACAACGCCAAATGTGACCTTCCCGAGTCTAACCACTCATTCCACACAACATTGACCACAGCATAGATACTCGAAGATGCAGGTTCATTATTGATCCTTTTATTACATGAATCAAAGAATGCTTCACAATAATATAATGAATCAAGAGAGATGTTTCACAATAATAGTCTGAATCAACGGACCCCCAACAGTCCTCACTAGGCTTCATCTAACTGAATACACATGTCTAACGTCCTTCTTAACACAATATAACCAACTTGATACTGCCTGACCGAGAGAGAGAGACTGACGGACTGACTGACAGACCTTCTGAGACTGACTGAGAGAGACTGACTTTCTGAGACCTCGAGCTCAGCCGTCGCCTTCCTTATATCCCCTTCATAATCGTACTCATATTCGGTCCTATCATAATCGTAATTGTAATCGATTCTAATCGTTACATCAGACTGTTAATTACGCCGCTTCTGTCGTACAGTCCGATTTTAATAAGCCACCTGCATCCTGTCACATCAAAGTTGACAGACCGTCTTTCGTATCGCTTCCCGAGATACTACGCCTTGGCATCAGCCAACACCTGCACTGTGACGTCAGACTGTAACACGTTATGTCTCTTGGTAACTTCCCCTAGTTACATCCACCCCTGCCTTTTTTTGTGTGTTATCAACCACAAACAACGCTTGGCAGGTGCAGTCCTTCAAAGTCCATCGCACCACCGTAAAAAAAAATCCATTGTTCCACTCACTGTCAATGTCGTCACATTCGTATAAGATTGACAGTTATCCCTATTTCACATATCCAATGTGTCTACATCATCTTCCTCAGACACAAAACAGTTCTAGAATTCACATCCACCTTTTTTCGTTTGGTGCCTTCACCAGTTCACTTTTATGACTTTTTGAACAGTCTGTTTTCATACCAGCGCGACCATGAAAGAATTGATGGTTGCTGACAAAAAATTTCGTATTCTTTCTGTTTCTCAAACTTCTCCGCGGACCACTTATCTGATGGTCTACTGTCTCTCTGCTTTTGGAGGGACCGGGATCCTCCTTGTTGCCGGTATCCTCCCCTTGTGTGTCGCTGTTGTTCTGTTGATGGTGACATGGTTCCGGGATGGGTATGTGAATTTCCGTTATAGTTTCCGGTTCCCTAATTGTCTTGGGTTTCCTTGTGTGTAACTGCTCTCCTTGACTATGACAATATTTCTTTAATTGAGCAATATTCGCCCACCGATCCGGTTTGGTGTGATCGATGGGTCTTATCTTAAAGGGGCCACCTGCTACTTTAGGCATCTCCACGACTTGCCATATCTCCTGTCCCCAGAGATCGTGGATTTTGTTTCTGCCTAACGGGTGGCTACGCAGTAATACCCTGTCGTTCAGTTTGAGTGGCGGGTCCTTTGTCTGTACCGGCGGTTCCCTTCGCCGTGCTTCATGTTCTAGTCTTTCCTGTACTACCCTGTACATTTCTCTAATTCGTCTCATATGTTCATTCACATATTCCAGTACAGTGTATGAGCCAGTCATACTCTCCTTTTTTCCTAGGAACAAGTCAAGGGGGAGTCGAGCCTCCCGTCCGAACAGCAACATGTATGGCGAAAAGCCGGTTGTGGCATGGGGGGTGCAGTTGTATAGATATACCAACTCTGGGAGAAAATCAGGCCAACGTTGTTTCTGTTCAGGTTCTAGAGTACGCAGCAAATCATGCATGCTGCGGTTGAACCGCTCGCACTGTCCGTTTCCTTTCGGATTAAATGTGGTTGTTCTAGATTTGTTGATCCCGTAGTGGCTGCACAGTTGGTTAATTACTTCTGACTCAAAGGCCCTTCCTTGGTCAGAGTGTAATTGTCTTGGTATGCCATATTTGATGAACCAATGTTCTATTAAGACCTTTGCCACTGTTTTGGCAGTCTGATCTCGTGTGGGCACCGCCACAGTCCATTTGGTGAAAACATCAGTCAATACCAACACATGTTCCGTCCCATCCGATGATTGCTCCAACGACGTAAAGTCCATAGCCACAATCTCTAGTGGTTTTGTCGCTAATAGGTGTCCCGATGGCTGTCTCATTTTGACAACTGGCATTTTCGCATGCTGACACCTCACACAAGCCTCACAATGGCGTTTGACCTCCATTTCCATATTGGGCCAGTAACACCTCCGTCGTAATATTTTGTGCGTCCTGTCCTGACCCTGGTGTCCTGCCCTGTCATGTGCCAACCTTAGCACTTCTTCTCGTAATTGTCCAGGCACCACCACCTGGTGTATTGTCCCATCAATTTGGTCATGAATTCTCCGCATGAGAACACCATCCTGTATACTGAGACGGTCCCACTGACTCAGTATTTTCTTTGTTTCTCGACCAAATTGTTCTCTTTCCCTTCTTCCTGGGAATTTTTGTTCCTGGACGTGTTTCAACAGCGGCTGTAAGCCACTATCCGTTCTCTGGGCATTTCTTATTTCTTTGTGATTAAGGCAACTAAAATCACCAATGTCCATATGTCCGGGCTCTGTGGAAATGTGCTCCACCCCGGTCTGTCCGTTCTGCCTCACTTGCACCCCGTGAGGGATATCTGTTGACGCTCTGACCTCACATATTCCTGTCAGCGTTTCTTCCTCATCGCCCGGTCTCTCGTAAGGATTCCTTGATAAGGCGTCCGCATTGCCATTGGACCGCCCCGGGCGATATTTTATCTCTAGGTCAAAGAGTGCCAATTCTGCTGCCCATCGCTGTTCGATGGATCCCAACTTTGCTGTCTTTAGGTGACTCAAGGGGTTATTGTCAGTGTATACCACACATTTAGCACCTAATAAATAGTCCCTGAATTTTTCCGTCACAGCCCATTTTAATGTCAAAAGTTCTAGTTTCATGGCGCTGTAATTTGTCATGTTCTTCTCTGATTCCTTCAGAGCTCGACTGGCATAAGCAATAACCCTGAAACCTTGCTTTTGTTGTTGTGATAGCACAGCTCCCAGACCTTTAGAGCTGGCGTCAATTTCTAGCCGAAATGGTTTGTCAAAGTCTGCGTATCCTAATATCGGCGCCTCTGTCAAAGCCTTTTTCAATAGCTTAAACGAGTTCAGGCATTCCTCAGTCCATAATTCACCTATCCGTTGTGTTTTACCTTTCTTTTTCTCCTTACTGTGTTTCTTTGTCATTTTGTTTACCAAGTCATGCAATGGTGCGGCAATTTTTGCAAAACCAGGCACAACTTTTCTATAATAGGAAGCAAAGCCCAAGAATGATCTGACCTCTACCGTAGTTGTTGGCTGTTTCCATTCTTTAACAGCTGCAATTTTATCTGGGTCAGTGGCGATGCCATCCGACGAAATCACGTAACCCAAAAAATGTACCGATTTCAGACCGAAGCAGCATTTGTCTGGGTTCAGCTTTACTCCTATCTCCCTAAGACGGAGAAACACTTGTTCTAATCTTTCTAGATGGTCCTCCCAAGTTTTTGAATAAACTAGTATATCATCCAAGTACACCAACATTATTTGAAATAGAAAGTCACTCATAGCACTCTGCATTACTCGCTGGAATGTAGCAGGTGCATTAGTTAGACCAAACGGCATACGGGTCCACTCGTACAGTCCCAGTGGAGAAATAAATGCAGTTTTATGTTGATCGTTGGGGTGCATGGCCACTTGGTGGTAGCCACTAGCCAAATCCAAGGTAGAAAAAAAACTTGCTCCCCCCAACGCATCAAGACATTCATCAATACGAGGCAAGGGGAATGCATCCCTTCTTGTGATATTGTTCAATTTCCGGTAATCACAACACAGTCTTATCTCCCCTGACTTCTTTTTTACCACTACTATCGGTGCCGCATACGGGCTCGTGCTGGTTGTAATAATTCCCTTTTTTAGTAGATCGTTCAGGTGTGCCTTCACCGCAGAGTAGTGACTCGGTGGTAATCTTCGATAAGGTTGCGCCACCGGCTTGTCTTGTAGTAAGGGTATCTGGTGTTTTATTACTTCCGTGTAACCCAAATCACCCTCGTACGAGGCAAATATATCCCTGTACTTATTCAACAATTCATTTAGTTTTGGGTCCTCAGTTTCCGGGAATGTATATGATCGGCCATCCTCTTTCTTCACCTCGGCCGTCACATTGACCGACCTAACTGTTACTTCATTACTGCTGGTATTGCTCAGTTCGATGCACTGTGCCGACTTTTGTACCTCGACGTTCTGTGGTACTCCTACCAGAGTATTAGGCGGTATAAAAATTTCCTCATCCAAAACATTTGCCACTAGTCCTTGAACTAGTCCATTTTCCGCTGATGTGTATGTCCGCAATAACACGACGCCTGCCCTCAGTGCGGCGCCACATGGTTCTATCATCACATCACCATTCACGCTTCTATCCCCAATTTGTAATGTGATTGCCTTGACCGTGTTTGCCGGGACTGATATCCTTCCTCTGGTCTTGGCAAACCTGGCCAACTTGGATCCCCGACCTGGTGTGGTCGATCCGACAATATTTGTAAGAAATTCTGGCAACTGGCCAAGAATATTCATGCCCAACAGGCAAGGTATATTTGACACATTTGTCTCTAGGTTGTGTTTCGTAACGAACACCCCAACCTGCTTCAACCTATGTCCCGCCACCACGACATCCGCCAGAAAATAACCACAGTAAGGAATGGTTAGTCCATTAGCTGCCGTCAGGCGCATGCATGTGTCAGACCTCAACCTATGGTCTTTTCCTTTCATCCATTTGGTGTAAAAATTTTCCGTGATTGTCGTCACCTGGGAGCCTGTATCCACAATTGCCTTCACCGCGATGTCCCCAATCGTAATCACCATTTCGGGACAGACTCCCATCATTTTGCTTCTTGGGCCATAACCTCGCCCCTCTGTAGCCTGGCCCTGCCTTACAGAGGACGACCGTTTCCCTGGCAGTACCGTGCCATATGTCCGGGTTGTGAACAGGACAAACAAATTGGTCGACCGTCAGCCGTCCACCGGAGCGATGGACCGGCGGGTCGCGGCCGTCCAACCTGTCTCTGTTTTGTCCCGTTCTTTTCCTGATTCTCAGCTGTTGACCTGCTTTCCAACCTCTCCAATCTTTGGTTAACCTTATCCAGGTGGGCCAACAGTTGAGCCATCATGGTTTCCACCGTGCCGGTCCCCGTGGGTGGGGATTGTTTCTGTTCCGGCACAGAGACTTTGTCCACCGAACAGTTCGATTGGTCCTCATCCTCGGACCTGCGGATCGCTGAGTTCCTAACCTGAAGGAAGGTCAACTGCGGGTCTTTGTGGACCTCCTCTTTCAACTCTCTCCTTAAGATCGGGGTTGCTAGCCCCTCGATGAACTGGTCCCTCAGTAGGCGTACCTCAATGTCAGGTGTTTTGCCCTTTACCGAATCAAAGGCCCTGTTTATTCGGTGTGAATACTCCATCACACTCTCCGCCATTCTCTGCTTTACGCCTACGAACCCCGATAGCAGTTGCGATCCCGACCGTCTCTCCCCAAAGGTCTCCATAATTAGATCCAACACCTTATCTGGATCTGATTGGACGGTTTTATCGTGGCATTTGACCTCTGCCCTAACCGTCTCTCCTATACTGCCCATCAGCAGTCTTAATCTTTCCTCTGGTGACATGTTTCTCGAGGCCCAGGCCGCTTTGACCTCCTCACTGAACCTGTTGGTTAAAGTTGGATCACCGTCCCCGTAAAATTTGTTAATGTGGGACTCTCTGGGCAGGACCACAATATGGGTCTGCTTCTCGTCCAGAGTAGACATTTTATTCCTTTAGTAAAAAAAAAGAGTTCTTTCTTACCGTGTGTGTATGAAAAAAATTTTCCTCGTTCCTCAATTTTCACTGTTCCTGAATGTCCGAATTCACACACACACTAAACACAGTTATGAACTAGGTTGACTATGGGTGCCTAAAGCGGCAAGTCTCGTTGAATTCATCCTGGTCGCAGCGCCAAATGTTACGAGACTTATCCTGCTCGCAGAGCCAAATGTAACGAGTCCCCGAGTCTATCCTGCCGAACAACGCCAAATGTAACGAGTCTCTGGCTACCCTGGCGACAACGCCAAATGTGACCTTCCCTAGTCTAACCACTCATTCCACACAACATTGACCACAGCATAGATACTCGAAGATGCAGGTTCATTATTGATCCTTTTATTACATGAATCAAAGAATGCTTCACAATAATATAATGAATCAAGAGAGATGTTTCACAATAATAGTCTGAATCAACGGACCCCCAACAGTCCTCACTAGGCTTCATCTAACTGAATACACATGTCTAACGTCCTTCTTAACACAATATAACCAACTTGATACTGCCTGACCGAGAGAGAGAGACTGACGGACTGACTGACAGACCTTCTGAGACTGACTGAGAGAGACTGCCTTTCTGAGACCTCGAGCTCAGCCGTCGCCTTCCTTATATCCCCTTCATAATCGTACTCATATTCGGTCCTATCATAATCGTAATTGTAATCGATTCTAATCGTTACATCAGACTGTTAATTACGCCGCTTCTGTCGTACAGTCCGATTTTAATAAGCCACCTGCATCCTGTCACATCAAAGTTGACAGACCGTCTTTCGTATCGCTTCCCGAGATACTACGCCTTGGCATCAGCCAACACCTGCACTGTGACGTCAGACTGTAACACGTTATGTCTCTTGGTAACTTCCCCTAGTTACATATATATATATATATATATATATATATATATATATATATATATATATATATATATATATATACACGCCGTCCTGGCCAGGCCCTGCACTTGCCTCTGTAAAAACCTATATTGCGTTTTTGTGTTTGCGTTATGTTTGCGTGTTTTTTGTGTTCTGGTTTCGGTTGGTTGTGGTTAGGGTGGGCAATGCCGGTTATATGCTGATAAGTAAACACATTCATGGTCGTTTACATATTGGTTTTTAACATAGGCCAGGCAGGGCCTGGCCGGGACAGCTAGTATATATATATACAAAAATCATTGTTTACATTATCATCAAATAATCCATCCCAAACTATGTTTTATTAACATCATGGAATTTAAATCCAAGTTAATGCTTATTTAACAATCATACCATCCTGCGAGAACCGTTTAGGAAATATAGTTACAAAAAACATTAAATACTGAAGCTTAAACTTTTAGTTTTTCTCATCAACGAAAACAACAGTAAAGTTATCATGGTCTCCCAAACTGTATAGCCTCACGTTCAGTGATTGGAGTCTACACTGTATCCTGTACTTTGTTTTGATTTATTTTTAATTGAGACCATTCCCCCCCCCCCACCCCCCCCCCCCCACCCCACTAAAGGTATAGTTATAGTTGGATAAATTGTCTTTGAAATTTGTATTATTAACCTACTAAACCAGAGCAATGCCTAGCCGGATTGGCTAGGTTTAAAAAACCATTTTTCTATTGGCGATTTCATTACATCTATATATATAATTCTCTTCTTCGAGCCGTTAGAAAACAAGCTGCAAACGCTCTCCCTACCTCCCCACCCCTACATGGTTTTAGTGAGCTGTGTTCACTCTAAATGTTTACAAGCAGAGCCAACGATTTTAAACGTAGGGGGGGGGGGGGGGGGAGGAGGGGGGGGGAGGGAAGGAAGGGGGGGGGGGGTTATGGTCCTTAACGAGCTACTTATAGTGTTTTAAAGAAATATTTTCAGTGTCAGCGTTGGTACTGTCGAATTCACAAATTATGAATTATTGAAAATTAGAAACAACTAAATAGCGGCGTATGTTATGCCGCGGGCCGGCTCGTACAATTTATTTCGACTCCAGGTACAACCTGGATCACACTGACTCTTCTTATTTCGACTCCAGGTACCGCCTGGATCACACTGACTCTTCTT
Source organism: Physella acuta (assembly GCF_028476545.2). Classification (NCBI taxonomy): domain Eukaryota; kingdom Metazoa; phylum Mollusca; class Gastropoda; family Physidae; genus Physella; species Physella acuta. The sequence continues at coordinate 304,516 of NW_026731804.1, forward strand.
ATTTCGACTCCAGGTACAACCTGCATCACACTGACTCTTCTTATTTCGACTCCATGTACCGCCTGGATCACACTGACTTCTTATTTCGACTCCAGGTACGGCCTGGATCCCACTGACTCTTCTTATTTCTACTCCAGGTACGGCCTGGATCACACTGACTCTTCTTATTTCGACTCCAGGTACGGCCTGGATCCCACTGACTCTTCTTATTTCGACTCCAGGTACGGCCTGGATCACACTGACTCTTCTTATTTCGACTCCAGGTACGGCCTGGATCACACTGACTCTTCTTATTTCGACTCCAGGTACCGCCTGGATCACACTGACTCTTCTTATTTCGACTCCAGGTACCGCCTGGATCACACTGACTCTTCTTATTTCGACTCCAGGTACCGCCTGGATCACACTGACTCTTCTTATTTCGACTCCAGGTACCGCCTGGATCACACTGACTCTTCTTATTTCGACTCCAGGTACGGTCTGGATCACACTGACTCTTCTTATTTCGACTCCAGGTACCGCCTGGATCACACTCTTCTTATTTCGACTCCAGGTACGGCCTGGATCACACTGACTCTTCTTATTTCGACTCCAGGTACCGCCTGGATCACACTCTTCTTATTTCGACTCCAGGTACGGCCTGGATCACACTGACTCTTCTTATTTCGACTCCAGGTACCACCTGGATCACACTGACTCTTCTTATTTCGACTCCAGATACGGCCTGGATCACACTGACGCTGTCTCTGGTGGGAAAGTTCGGGGCGTCAGCAGCGTTTGCCATCATCTACATCTACACAGCCGAGCTGTTCCCCACAGTCATGAGGAACTCGGGGCTGGGGCTCAGCTCTACGACTGCCAGGATTGGAGGGATTCTCGCCCCTTACATCGCTGACATCGTAAACATTTTATTTTGGTTACTAGATTAAGAACGTTTTTCGTTAAAAGTCTTGTAATACATACAGTTGGAATTAATTCAATTACACTACACACGGGTGAACTAGCTGTGTACATAGGCCTTGATATTTTTAAAAGGGGCCTCCAATTCCAGATTAAAATTTCCCCCCATCAAAGCATCATGACCATCCTCAGTCTGATAGCAATTCACACGACAAATTATATTTTAAAAATCAAAGCACAAGTAGGCCAAGCAGAGCACTTTTTCTGGGGGCCACAGGAATTTTTACCTGGGGGCCACCGGGATTTTCCCCGATAGACCGGCAGGCCAGTCCACCCCTGGCCACACAAGAGAACAAAAGTATTTGTACTTGTGATAAAGTAAGTCGTGAAAAAAACAAAATTGAAGACACGGGTCATGATAATATCCTGTGTCATAACTTGTGTTAGTTCGTCTACCATCCTGACCTCAATTTACCCAGGGTAACGTTGTGGGCTGTGATCCTCCCTCCTGTCTATATTTCCTGTTACATCCTGTCTCTCCTACCCCCCTCCCCCCCCAGGGTAACGTTGTGGGCGGGGACCTGGCTGTGATCCTCCCTCTACTGATCTTTGGCTCCCTGAGTCTGGCAGCTGGTCTGTGTGCTCTCATCCTACCGGAAACGGCCAACAGACAACTTCCGGACACGGTCCAAGACGCCAAAAACTTCGGAAGGTAAATGCAGACATTTAAAAAAAAATCTAAACCATCGTTTAGTTTGTCTTCAACATGATGGATTCGTGAGAAAATCGTACAAAAGATGTTCCGTAAATCAATTAAATCTGTGACTATAAAAGAATATAACTAACCCCCACCCCGTCCACACTAACCCACTGATTCGTCCCTGTTAAATTTTACAGAAAAGACACCAACAAACACAAGTACATCCTGGATGGACGAGAAGAAAGAGACAGAAAAGTGAGAGAAATTTTTAAAATGGAAACAAAGGAACATTTTTCAACAGGTTAATAAAAGATCCGCACCTAAAATCTGTGCATGTATATTTCTGTGTAAATGGTTTATTTGTTACAATTTCAATTCGATATTTATAGCATTAATTGATGCGATTCTTTGATTGCATTAATATTTGACTTTTATTTAAACGTCAATAAATTTATGAATAAATCCATGTGTGCCCAATAGAGTCCTTGCAAACACGTGACCTAAATCACGTGATACCTACGCCCGCCGCCACAGTGGTGTACACCAGACGTAAACACAATCAGCTGTTCGCCAGCGCTGGACGTGTTCACCAGCGCTGGACGTGTTCACCGTATGTAAAGAATCGCGCCCGCGGAAAAGGAAAAATATGTTAAAAAACTTGAACTCTTAGGAATTGAAGATCCTTATACTGTTATTGACAGTTTCGTGGATAATATAAATATGTGGCCGAAATTTCTAAATAAAAATACTGTTAGTAATACCGTTTACGTTTAGAGTTTAAGTAGACGAATCTGATCAAATGCAGTAATATATTATAGGTTATCTACTGTAGCAAACGTGAGACCACTTAACTTCTACAAAACCCACACTTCAACGACTAATATAATCCATGGGTAATAACCAATCTGGGTAGCATGTTATACAATTTAAGACCCTTATAATCCAGCAGGGAAGTAATCAGACACATTAATACTGATGTTCAACCCTCATGATGGCTGCCCCCACCTGTATCTAGCCCACAATAAAACCAAAGAGGAGTCTGCCCTGCCCTCCCCTGAAAATGTCTCACCTCCGTGATACCCAGCCCCACAGAGATAGTATTTCTTATATAATTTTGACCCTCAGGGCCCAGCAGGGAGAACAAAGGGGAAAGTCACACTGCTCTCCCCTCAATATTTCTCACCTCGATGTCATGTTATGTCATTTATAGCACACATGGCTTATCAGGGGAAAGCATTAAGGCATTAAGAATCTTAACTCTGGACAGCTACACACTAGTATACTAGCTACACACTAGGTGCCTACTGTAAACTACTAGACTGTAGGCCCTGTGTAGACCTGCAATTGTATCAATTGTAGTCTGGGTCCATTGTTATTATTCTAAACCATCTCACTTATAATGTTTCTAGCTTGATTTGTTTCTTTTATAAACAGTGGATTTAAAAAAAAATTAGCCTAATCATTAACCAAATAATCATAATGTGGTTATTTGTTGTTGGCTGGTATGATCTAGATTGTACTACTAGGCTACAAAAACTTAGTAGACCAATTACTATATATGAATTTGAATTTAATTAAACTCAGTCCAGTATCAGATACATATTGCTGTAAAAAGACAACAAAGTAGGTAGGCCTTAGTAATTTATTAAAGCCTTCTTCTACAATAATATCAACTACATGCTTGTATAAAGTTTTTACAATTTAATTTAAGTAGCAGATTCTAGATCTAAGTCTAGTCATACAATCTATTTCAATTTCAGAAAATTTCGTTTGCTAAAAAAATGATTAGATTATAGAGCGAGATTTTAGATCTTAGAGACAATTAAATGCTTTATTATGCCTATTATGACTACTTTTGATTTATTATGGGTGTATTTTGAATCGAATGTAGATCTAAATTTTGTAATTAAATTTAAGTAAAGAAGTAGATTCTAGATTCTATGTCTACCCAGCGGAGTCAGTCACCCTAAATCCAGAATCTAGATCTGTAGTCCGAATTTTGTTTACGCCATGTTTAGAGCTAGATTCTAGATCTAGATATTAAAACACTATTATTAGGCCTACTATTAGATCTTATTCTTCTTATTATTAATTTTGACTTTGTCTTTTATTAATAGTTATCTTTTATAATTAAAATGAAGTTTATTATTTTACTGTCCTTACCTGAAACAAAGTATCGAGAACTGCATTTGTTCAGATTCGTCTACTTAAACTCTAAACGCAAACAATATTACTAACAGTATTTTTATTTAGAAATTTTGGCCACATATTTATATTATCTACGAAACTGTCAATAACAGTACAAGGATCTTCAATTCCTAAGAGTTCAAGTTTTTTAACGTATTTTTCCTTTTCCGCGGGTGCGGTTCTTTTCATACAGTGAACGCGCCCAGCGCTGGTGAACACGTCCAGCGCTGGTGAACAGCTGATTGTGTTTACGTTTGGTGTACACCACTGTGGCGGCGGGCGTAGGTATCACGAACGGACGTGACGTCATATGAAAGGACTCTATAGCTGACGTCACTTCTATCAAGTTATATTTATAGAACCCACACACACCCGCCACCACACACCAGTTCAAACACACAAATCAGGGCCAATTCAAGGGTGGGAACATCTACAACAGTGCCACAACCCCCGCACATACATGCACGCACACACACACACACACACTGACATGCACACACACATACACATAGACATGCACACACACATATTCGCCTGGGTAAATCTCACACACAAATGTACCCACACCTTCTGGTGTGTAGCGAACCAATACCACGACGACACCCACACACGGACACCTTAAATACACAACAGAGTACACCACCCGCACCAACACACACAAACACATACTCACCAACACCACGCCACCCCACACGGACACCTCAAATACACAACAGAGTACACCACCAAAACCAACACACACACACACACACATACTCACCAACACCACGACACCCACACACGGACACCTTAAATACACAACAGAGTACACCACCCGCACCAACACACACAAACACATACTCACCAACACCACGCCACCCCACACGGACCTACACACCATGGTAACACCTACACCAACGAACCCACACACACACACACACACACATGTGAAACTCCCAATGACACCAACGGAACACCTTTAGACTATAGGTGAAAGGACCATCTACCTTGATTTCTACCCCCCCCCCCTCAACTCCACTAAAATAAACGGTAAACGACTTTAATTCCCCCACATTCCGCATACAAGTTTTGAAAAGCCTTTGACCCCCCCCCCCCCCCCCCCAAACCCCAACACTCAAATTTTCAAAACACTTAAGCGTTTAGAGTTTAACTGCTGGAAAACCACGTTAACCGTTACAAAAAAAAAAAAACGACTGAAATTATAAACTGTCAGTTTGTGTAGTCAAGCTGTTAGGATATAAAAAATAAAATATTTCTCGCTAATTTATGGCGTAAAAATATTTAATCCTCCGGGTGAAGTAATTTTTAAATCGATTTTACTTCTGTTACCGCACACATTTCTATCGAGTATTTACTAACATTTTTGGGGGATTAAGCTGTTTTTAGCTTATCCTTTTCAATCTGCAACAAACATTTTTGATTGGTCAAACAGGAGAGCTTACCTACTCACCACGTGATCAGCCCGTTCGAATTGTGGGGCATTTTAAGACTAGCATTTCTAATCGGGTATTTCAGGAATTTAACACGTAAGCAAATGTTCCATGGGCATAGTGCTGACCACAATATCTCTTAATATGCCGAGGTCACAGAAACAAGTGAACTCTACTTCACTAGCTCCAGAGACCGTCAGGTTTGGAAGGGGAACTTTAAACAAATGTTACACATAAACAAATGTTACAAATAAACAAATGTTACACATAAACAAATGTTACACATAAACAAATGTTACACATAATACACATAAACAAATGTTACACATAAACAAATGTTACACATAATACACATAAACAAATGTTACACATAAACAAATGTTACACATAAACAAATGTTACACATAATACACATAAACAAATGTTACACATAAACAAATGTTACACATAAACAAATGTTACACATAAACAAATGTTACACATAAACAAATGTTACACATAAACAAATGTTACACATAAACAAATGTTACACATAAACAAATGTTACACATAAACAAATGTTACACATAAACAAATGTTACACATAAACAAATGTTAGACATAAACAAATGTTAGACATAAACAAATGTTACACATAAACAAATGTTACACATAACCAAATGTTACACATAAACAATTGTTACAATTAAACAAATGTTACACATAAACAAATGTTACACATAAACAATTGTTACACATAAACAAATGTTACACATAAACAAATGTTACACATAAACAAATGTTACACAGAACGATTTCTTCAAATAAACAACTGTTACACCTAAACTACGATGATTCATGTCGACTTTCATCCTACACTAAAAGAAGCTGATATATTGAGTGAAGTGGTGGTGGTGGTGGTGTGTGTGTGTGGGGGGGGGAGGGGTAAGGTACTAAAACACTGTTCCTACAATTGATTGGGTGATGTGGGGAGGGGGGTAGGCAATAAGATACGTATCAAACACTTCACCAATTCTTAATGCGCAGATTAATAAAAGTTAACTGAATCACAAACAAGATTAAATCGATTGGCTACAAGGGTCTGGGGGCGGGGGGATAGGTTATAATTACAAGCGTACTGGCTTATGTAGAGTTACAACTGGTTTTTACAGCTTGTTATAAATTTTATTCAATAAAACAGTTCTTTTATACAATTTATTCAATTATACAGCGGTTAATACAAAATGCACAATTAAATATCTCTTCTGAATAAACATTACTTTCATAGTCGAAAATTGTTTTTACGGAGAAAAACGCGTAATTGTAAAACATCAAAAGGCATGGGAAGAATATTTTACGGGTAACGTAATGTTCGGGTTTTGAATCATGTCATACGATTACATTCGAAACTCAAAGCTATAGTATAGCTCGAAACTCGAAGCTATAGTGTAGTTCGAAACTTGAAGCTATCGTGTAGTTCGAAACTCGAAGCTATAGTGTAGTTCAAAACTTGAAGCTCTAGTGTAGTTCGAAACTTGAAGCTGTACTGTAGGCTACTTATATTACGTGGTTTCTTTTTTTAATAAAGTAAGAGTTGTGAACTTTCTTAAACCTAAACCTATATATTTATTCAAAGGGTGTCATTAAACCTAATAAACCAGTAGGTTTGTTCAAAGGTTTGAAAATACCCAAACACAGTGAGATTTTTTCTGTTTAAACCACGACAGATTTATTTCTTGTGGGGAGTTGTTTAAATAAATAAATAACCAGAAGTGTGTGTGATATAAACATTATGGTGTGTTATAACGATATAACATTATGGTGTGTTATAACCATATAAACATTATGGTGTGTTCATGAACTTCAGCCATACTGGTAGATGACCGACTGATACCTTGACCACATCCGGTCAGCCAAGGTCACGTTGACATTGTCCAGCGTCCAGCCTTGAGTCTGGACAGTGGCGTTACATTCTTTCATCTTGAGCCCCAGGGTGGGCGCATCAAAGTCCAGACACAGCCGGGTGTAAAAGTTGGCAATCCTCCCCGAGTTTCGATCCCACGCAAACAGCTGTGTCGGCCTGTCCTCGAAGTCCAGGCACTCAAACATGTAAACAAAATCAGCGACGGGGTTAGCGAAACATTTCCCGCTCCGGATGTGGTACCTCCAGTCGAAGGTGAAGGATGCAGCAGATGGGCTTAAGCAACTAGTTAATGATAATTGATCCTCATTGGCTTGAATACACAAAGAGCTATTTTTAGCATTTCGGATTTTTCCGTTAGCTACAGAAGGGGGCGTGGTTATGGGGTAATGTAAGAGGATATCCGGCGCCACCTCGTCAAGAAACCATTTAAAAGATTTGCAGTTTAATCTTCTGCGGAGTTCGTGTTGGCTGGTGAGGTTGCCAGGGTCGAGTTGCTTCATTCCCGGTCTGAGGGTCATGACGACCTCTTTGTACTCGTCCATCCAGACCGACGCCAGACGCAGGAAGTTTTTGTTAACTACGTCATCGGCGTACAGGTCCTGGGCGTACGGAAGTGGCCGGAAGAGATGCGCGATGCGCGAGCACGGCGCGTCCACCACACTTCCGCCACACATCCACGACTTGAACGAGATCTCGTACTGCTCCGCGCTCCATATCCGCAGCCCGGGGTCGTATTTCCCTAGCTCCTCCCACCACCTGCGCGTGATGGCGAATGCGCATCCCACCATAGATGGGGTAGGATGGGGCGTGGTCTCATCCATAGGTTTCATTGGCATTCGCTTGTACGCCATGGTCCAGTCGAATCCACTGCGGACTCGGCTGGTCAGTCCGTCCACCATCAGCGTGTCGGCGTTGATGAAGTCCACCATGGGGCAGACGATGGCTCTAGAGTTGAAAACCATCGGCTCTATCAGAGGGGGCAGGTAGTTGTAGTTGACCTCCATATGAGAGTCCAAGAACACAAGGTACTTGCCGGTGGAAGCATCAGCACCGATCATCCTGCTGTGGATTAAACCTTCTCTGCGACCATTTCTCACAATTTTTACTTTCGGGAAATGTTTACTCACGTAGTCATCAAGAGGTTCCTTCAGCTCATCCTCACTGCTCGCGTCATCTACAAGGATGACCTCTCTCAACAACGAATTTGGTGACCTTTTAAAGATGCTATGCAATGTCCGGCGTAAGGTCGATGACCTTTCGTTATAAAACACGGATATAATGCTGACAGAGTTCCGGGGAATGTTTTTGATGAACTTTTGTTTCTTGCACGCGGGCGTCCTGAGGTCACCTATTGACCTCTCCACGGAGATGAGGTCACTGAGCACGACGTTATACCTGTACTTGGAGTTGAGTTCTGCTTCAGTGCCGGTCAACGTTTTGTTAGGGTCGGGATGGACGGCCTCGCCCTGTTCTCCTAGACCCGTCCTGTTGGCGTCTTCTGCCATCAGGGTGTAGTTGTTCCAGTCCACCCACTCAAACTCTGGAAAACATCCGGCCCCCGTGGAATTACCGTCTACGTCATCAGAAGTTGTGTGCTGTTTCGGCGAGCCAAGTCCGATAAGGTTTCTGAAAAGTTGGACAACTCGTCTGGTAAACGTGAGTTCTGTGACGAGTAGCTTCCCATTATGTTTAGATTGTTCAGGCAACTCTTTATCCTGTGAGGGTAAAATTGGTTTCCGAATATTAGTTACGTTTCTTTATCGAGTTGGAAATTTATCACTATTTTAACAACTTTGATTAATTCCAAGTTTTTGAACCGCACATGGTTAAGATTAAGAACCTATACATCTTAAAAAAAAATAAGTTACCATAAAAAAAAGAGTTTAAAATTAATTATCCACCTACATTGAATACCTTTTATAGTAATCAATATTTCTTTTTAAATCTAATGATAGCGAAATAATACAATTTGTTTTGAAAAATTATATAAGTTGTCTTTCAATTATTTGGAACAATACTATGATTTTCTGTCTATCGTTAAGACAGTCTGATCTAATGTCTGCCTACTTAAGACAATTCTGATCACGCGTCTGTCTATTTAAGATAAGTCTGGTCAAATGTATGTCTATCGTTAAGACAAGTCGGATCAAATGTCTATCTATTTAAGACACGTCTGATCAAATGTCTGTCTATCCTTAAGACAGTCTGATCATATGTCTGTCTACAGTTACGACAAGTCTGATCAAATGTCTGTCTATCCTTAAGAGAGTCTGATCCGATGTCTGTCTACAGTTACGACAAGTCTGATCCGATGTCTGTCTAGCTGTAAGCACACCCTACCTGTAGCCTGGGTCCATCCCTGGTGTTGAGCATTAACAGAAACACCGAATTGATGGATACAAGGACCAAACAGAAAAACACAACCCACAGCCTGTGAGGCGGGCGACAGTACAGCGTCCTCATTTCAAATACTCTCCAACCAGTCTGCTTAGAGCACCTTCAACATAACCTCTAACCAGTCTGCTTAGAGCACCAACATAACCTCTAACTAGTATACTGTTGAATGAACATAGTCCCTAACTAGTTTGTTAGAGAGCTATGAACATAGCCTCTAACTAGTTTGCTTAAACCACTATGCACATAGCCTTTAACCAACAATTTTACAGTTGCATGAACATAGCCTCTAGCTACTAAGCTAGTCTACCCACAGTTTCATGCAAATACCCCCCCCCCCCCCCCGAACAAAGATTGTACATACTCTCCAACCAGTCAGCTTAGCGTCTCTCAACAATAAAAACAGATTAAGTCGCAAATCCAAAATGAGTTGAAAAAATCGATGTATTGAATTATAATTGCTTTTTAAAACGATTCGATTGTAGCAGGGGTGAAGGATGGGGGCGAATGTAATTAGCGCATTCACTCATCAAACAGGATTAGGGTTAGGATTAGGGTTACTGAAAAGCTAACAATCAATTTCCAAACCATTTTGAACGGATAACATTTTTTCAAAGGGTTTGTATTTGAAGGACACAGTGTAACGATTTTGATGTGGATTACATACATAACTAAACAACACATGAACAGTTCACTAAAGCACGCGTACATGAACATACACCAAAGTACATGTACATGTACATGTACATGTACATGTACAGGTACAGTACATCTAACTACACGTACACGATTAGTTCACCAAATTACATGTTGTAAATTAACAGTACACCAAAGTACATGTAGATCTATATATATATCTAATATATAAAGCTCAATTCTGTATATAAAAGTAAGTTTGTTTGTTTGTCGTTGACATACTTCTATGGATTTAAGTGTTAGACTATTATCGTGCTCATAGTCTAAATTTATGAATTAAAAAATTACTATTGAAAGTGTTGGGAAATAATTTTCATTTTTCAAACTGATAGTAATAATTGTCGTCATGTTCATTAAACACAATTTTTAAAAAAATAACAAAAATTCTAATTATGTCTGAACATTATTTATATTTAGTCCTTTAGCACTTACTTCCCTTTGATAAATTAGGAAAACACAATTACTTCCCTTTATAAAACATTGCATTTGTGGAAAAGAATTTACTTTTTATTACTTTGTTTTGGTGTTGGGAAAAAAATAATTACATAATTAGCGGGGATTGATCAAGTGCAAATGTTGTAGGTATTTTACGAATAAGTTTGGAGTATTATAATTGCTCATTTGGTTTGGTTTGGCACCTACGTTCGTTTAAGTGAGTGCAAAAAGACTATGAATAAGTTGGGGTACTATAGTCGATTATTAAGCTGAAACAGGCGATTCTGCCCCGGGCTAGACCGTGAGCCCTTTGCGTTTATGTTCGCGTTAGTGTTTTCTTTGTGTTTAGATTGGGTTTGCGTTAGTGGTTGCGTTTTGATTTGGTTCGTTTTTGTTCTTTCTTTTTTCGTTTTCGTTTGTGTTTTTTCTTTGGGTTTGTGTTTGTAATTGTGTTTGTGGTTGGTTTTTGGGTTTGGATTTGGATTTGGTTTGATTTCGTTTGCTTTTTCGTTTGTGTTTTTTCTTTGGGTTTGTGTTTGTGGTTGGTTTTGCGTTTGGATTTGGTTTGTTTTCGTTTGCTTTTTCATTTGTTTTTTTCTTTGTGTTCGTATTGGTGTTTGTGGTTGTGGTTGGGTTTGTTATTAGGTTTTTGTTTTCGTTTGCTTTTTTGTTTGTTTTTTCTTTGTGTTTGTATTGGTGTTTGTGATTGTGGTTGGGTTTGTTGTTAGGTTTTAGTTTTCGTTTGTATTTGTAATTGTGTTAGCGTTATGTTTGCGTTTTGTTGTTTTGGTTGGTTGTGGTTTGGGTGGGCAATGCCGGGTTTATGATGATTACTAAACACACAGGTAATGGTCTTTAACAGAAAGGTTTTTCACAGAAGCCAGAGCAGGGCCTGGCCGGGACGGCTAGTTTAATATATCAAGCTCAATTCTGTATGTTTGTTTATAATAAGTTTGTCGTGGATACTTCCATGGATTTAAGTGTTAGATTATTATAGTTCTTATGGTCTAAATTTATGAGTTAAAAAATTACCACTGAAAGTCTTTTGAAACAATTTTCATTTTATATACTTAGAATAATAATTTTCAATTATGAACATTACATAAAATTTTTAAAAAGTGTATCAACGTTTATAAAATTTCTAAAATTGTGTCTGAAATGTATTGACTACACAGTTACTTCCCTTTAAAAAAATCATTAAATCGGGGGAAGAAAGAATTTACTTTTTATTACTTTGTTTTGGTGTTAAGAAAAAAAAATAATTACATAATTAGCGGGGATTGATTAGGTGCAATGTCGTTGGTATTTTTAATACTGCCTTTTATTTATTCTATACACTGAACATACTGTTCACTAATTATTTTTTAAAATCAATAACATTCAATAAGCCAGGTCCTACAAATCCTATATGTTTATTTCTTTCCATTTACGGATAAGCATGGAGTATTATAATTGTGTTCACTAAATTGAAACAGGCGCGTACGCTGGCGCCCCTGCACGGTTCGATTTGGCTCCCTGGCCTACCATGTGAGCGCTATGATGCATAATTTTGTTTTAAACAGTGCGATAGACTATGGATAAGAAAGGTTACAATAGTCTGTAAGTGAATCAAATCCGGGCGTCCTCCGGCACCCCGACAGGGTGTTATTGGCGCCCCGGGCCTTCCCGTGTACGCTATGGTACCTACGTTCGCGTAAGTGAGTTCAAAAGACTATGAATAAGTTTGGTACTATAGTCGTTTACGAAGTTGAATCAGGCGGTTACGCCGCACGTCTTCATGGTGCGATTTGGCGCCCCGGGCTAGACTGTGGACACTTTGAGTTTATCTTTGCGTTTGTGTTTTCTTTGTGTTTGAGTTTGTTTTGCGTTTGTGGTTGTGTTTGCGTTTGGATTTGGGTTACGGTTTTGTTTTCGTTTGCTTTTTTTCTTTGCGTTTGTGTTTTCTTTGTGTTTGTGTTTGTGATTGTGTTTGCGTTTGTTTTTGTGTTTTCGTTTGTGTTTGTATTTGCGTTTGTGTTATGTTTGCGTTGTTTTTTTTTGGTGTGTTTTGGTTTTGTTTGGTTGTGGTTTGGTTTGTGTTTGCGTTTGGATTTGTTTTCGTTTGCTTTTTTGTTTGCGTTAGTGTTTGTGTTTTCTTTGTGTTTGAGTTTGGGTTTGTCTTTGCGTTTGTTTTTGTGTTTTCGTTTGTTTTTGTTTTGTGTTAGTGTTATGTTTGCGTTTTTTGTGTGTTTTGGTTTGTTGTGGTTAGGGTGGGCAATGCCTGATAAAAGCTGATTACTAAACACACAAGTTATGGTCCTTTACAGATACGTTTTTCAGAGATGCCAGTGCAGGGCCTGGCCGGGACGGCTGGTATATATATATATATATATATATATATATATATATATATATATATATATATATATATATATATATATATATATATATATATATATTATACATCAATATACATGTACAAGAATAGTACACCAAAGTACATATACAAGAACAGTAGATAGTACACCAAAGTACTAGTACACCTATAAAGGTTGCGTGTTGAATTAATTCATAATTCCCTCTAACACCCCCACCAGCCAGCTTGTAGATAGTTCTGTTAGCATAACCCACTTAGCCAAAGTCGTATCCTAACTCTTTGTTCTGCTATCCTAACCCAAGTCAGTGGCGGAACTAGAAAATACGGGCCACCCCGCAAAAAAAAATTCTGGGCCCCCTATATATATATATATATATATATATATATATATATATATATATATATATATATATAAACATTGGATACTCGTTTCTGGCCTAATCAGGTTTTGAGTAAAATGTTTTTTTTCTCAATTTAAACAAAATACAACATGTCGTGTGTGTGAGTGCTTTAGTGTGTTTTGAGTTATTTATTTTTTAAAGTTAGACTCTAGAACTAGTTTTTTTTTCTAGAACTGTTCAATATGTTTGTTGTAATACTGGTTGCCCTTGAGTATTTAGCCGGTCAAAGGAATATAAAACGTGAAGGCTTTGTATGTGTAATGGTTTCTCGTATTATGTTTATTTTTTCTTTCATTTGTATTTATATTATTTGTTTTAAATATATTTCCTTCTTATGCTATCTCATTCTTTAGTATGTATGTTTTTAAAAATAATAATGAAGAGAAGTAATTCCTTTTTAATTTGTTTAGTACAAATATATTAAAAGGAGCTAATGAGCATCCCAATTTAACTATTTAGAAAAGGGAAATAAGTCATGGAAGTGTTTTGAACGTTTGCCTACCTTACACACTTTATCTCAGGCATATATTTTTTTTACGCAACAGCATGTGTTAGCTACTATATAACATCACTACTGTAGTAGATATGTTTGTTATTTACACAAGCTTTTACCGTCAAGTCAAAAATGCAAGAAAGTTATTTTTTTAACTATAAAAAATGTATTATGGTCGGCAATGCTAAAAACCCAACAATTGTCAGCACAAAGTACATATGGCTCTTCACGATTGTACGCGGAACTGTGTCAAAATTAGGTCAACAAAGTTGTTCCAGCCCCGGTCACGTTCTGATGGTGTCAGTAAAAAATATTTGAACTTGGTGGCGTATAAACAGTATCACACTTCCAGGACACACACGGGCCCGGGTAAAACGGAGGACATAATTTTTTTTAGTTTCATTCCCTTTGTTGTCGTCTACTAGAGCATGAGGTTCGATGACGTCATCCTTCAGTTGGGCGAGTTTGGCCCCTACCAAAAGCGGGTTTACTTCCTGGTTTGTCTTGTGGCCATCTTCTGTTTGTTCCAGGTGTTCATGGGCGTCTTCACGCTGGCCATCCCAGAACACAGGTAAGTTCCAGGTTATGATGGGTGGCCATCCCAGAACACAGGTAAGTTCCAGGTCATGATGTGTAGCCATTCCAGAACACATGTAAGTTCCAGGTTATGATAGGTGGCCATTCCAGAACACATGTAAGTTCCAGGTCATGATGGGTGTCCATTCCAGAACACATGTAAGTTCCAGGTCATGATGGGTGTCCATCCCAGAACACAGGTAAGTTCCAGGTCATGATGGGCGTCTTTACACTGGCCATTCCAGAACACAGGTAAGTTCCAGGTTATGATAGGTGGCCATTCCAGAACACAGGTAAGTTCCAGGTCATGATGGGCGTCTTAACACTGGCCATCCCAGAACACAGGTAAGTTCCAGGTGTTCATGGGCGTCTTCACACTGGCCATCCCAGAACACATGTAAGTTCCAGGTCATGATGGGTGTCCATTCCAGAACACATGTAAGTTCCAGGTCATGATGGGTGTCCATCCCAGAACACAGGTAAGTTCCAGGTCATGATGGGCGTCTTTACACTGGCCATTCCAGAACACAGGTAAGTTCCAGGTTATGATAGGTGGCCATTCCAGAACACAGGTAAGTTCCAGGTCATGATGGGCGTCTTAACACTGGCCATCCCAGAACACAGGTAAGTTCCAGGTGTTCATGGGCGTCTTCACACTGGCCATCCCAGAACACAGGTGGGCTCTCTCGTTTTGTTTCACATTTCCTTGGACCGATGTATACAAACACCAGCACAGCTCATGCGCTGCGCGCAGGTGGCGGTAGCACGGCCTTTGTGTATGCGTCGCATTGGTGTGGATATTTTTGCAGCGCATCCTACTTGTAGTTAATTAGGCAGTTTATTTCTTGCACGAGCATCATATGAATAACGTAAATATAATATAAATATATATATTAATTGAAATAATGTATATATATATATATATATATATATATATATATATATATATATATATATATATATATATATATATATATATATATATATGTACATGGAAACATTCAAAATTGGATAACATGAAACTCAATTAAAGCAAGATATTCTCCTGTACGTATGTCTCGCACAAACGGTATTCTGACCCCCTACCAACTGTTATATTTCTGTTATATTTCTATATTCCGATTCCATCGGGAGTGCCATCCTAACCTTCACTGTTATATAAGGATGTACGAAAGGTTTAGCGGAGCTCACACCATCCCTGTTATACTGGGTAAAATTATTTTTTTACCGTGATGCCAGGCTAAATTAAAAAAAAAACACATAACAAAACAATAACAACAACCGAAAGTAGAATTCAAAATTTGGTTCCCCCACCCTCAGGTGTGCGATCCCTGGTCTGGAGAACGACACGTACGAAAGTCAAGGTGAGTGGCACGTGACTCTAGTGAACCAATCAATTCCTTGGCTGAGTGAGCAGAACAGGTTCTCCCAGTGTCAACTCTACAAGACCGGCTCAAGCAATGTGACGTCACGGTGTGACAGATGGGTCTACAGTAGGGAGACGTTTAGGTCTACTTTTGTTACGGAGGTGAGGCTTTAGGTCTACTTTTGTCGTCAGACGTTTAGGTCTACTTTTGTTACGGAGGTGAGGCTTTAGGTCTACTTTTGTTACGGAGGTGAGGCTTTAGGTCTACTTTTGTTACGGAGGTGAGGCTTTATGTCTACTTTTGTCGTCAGACGTTTAGGTCTACTTTTGTTACGGAGGTGAGGCTTTAGGTCTACTTTTGTTACGGAGGTGAGGCTTTAGGTCGACTTTTGTTACGGATGTGAGGCTTTAGGTCTACTTTTGTTACGGAGGTGAGGCTTTAGGTCGACTTTTGTTACGGAGGTGAGGCTTTAGGTCTACTTTTGTTACGGAGGTGAGGCTTTAGGTCTACTTTTGTTACGGAGGTGAGGCTTTAGGTCTACTTTTGTTGTCAGACGTTTAGGTCTACTTTTGTTACGGAGGTGAGGCTTTAGGTCGACTTTTGTTACGGATGTGAGGCTTTAGGTCGACTTTTGTTACGGAGGTGAGGCTTTAGGTCTACTTTTGTTACGGAGGTGAGGCTTTAGGTCTACTTTTGTTACGGAGGTGAGGCTTTAGGTCTACTTTTGTTACGGAGGTGAGGCTTTAGGTCTACTTTTGTTGTCAGACGTTTAGGTCTACTTTTGTTACGGAGGTGAGGCTTTAGGTCGACTTTTGTTACGGAGGTGAGGCTTTAGGTCGACTTTTGTTACGGAGGTGAGGCTTTAGGTCTACTTTTGTTGTCAGACGTTTTGGTCTACTTTTGTTACGGAGGTGAGGCTTTAGGTCGACTTTTGTTACGGATGTGAGGCTTTAGGTCTACTTTTGTTACGGAGGTGAGGCTTTAGGTCTACTTTTGTTACGGAGGTGAGGCTTTAGGTCTACTTTTGTTACGGAGGTGAGGCTTTAGGTCTACTTTTGTTACGGAGGTGAGGCTTTAGGTCTACTTTTGTTACGGAGGTGAGGCTTTAGGTCTACTTTTGTTACGGAGGTGAGGCTTTCTACTTTTGTTACGGAGGTGAGGCTTTAGGTCTACTTTTGTTGTCAGACGTTTAGGTCGACTTTTGTTACGGAGGTGAGGCTTTAGGTCTACTTTTGTTACGGAGGTGAGGCTTTAGGTCCACTTTTGTTGTCAGACGTTTAGGTCTACTTTTGTTACGGAGGTGAGGCTTTAGGTCTACTTTTGTTACGGAGGTGAGGCTTTAGGTCTACTTTTGTTACGGAGGTGAGGCTTTAGGTCTACTTTTGTTACGGAGGTGAGGCTTTAGGTCTACTTTTGTTACGGAGGTGAGGCTTTAGGTCTACTTTTGTTACGGAGGTGAGGCTTTAGGTCTACTTTTGTTACGGAGGTGAGGCTTTAGGTCTACTATTGTCGTCAGACGTTTAGGTCTACTTTTGTCGTCAGACGTTTAGGTCTACTTTTGTTACGGATGTGAGGCTTTAGGTCTACTTTTGTTACGGAGGTGAGGCTTTAGGTCTACTTTTGTTACGGAGGTGAGGCTTTAGGTCTACTTTTGTTACGGAGGTGAGGCTTTAGGTCTACTTTTGTTACGGAGGTGAGGCTTTAGGTCTACTTTTGTTACGGAGGTGAGGCTTTAGGTCTACTTTTGTTACGGAGTTGAGGCTTTCTACTTTTGTTACGGAGGTGAGGCTTTAGGTCTACTTTTGTTGTCAGACGTTTAGGTCGACTTTTGTTACGGAGGTGAGGCTTTAGGTCTACTTTTGTTACGGAGGTGAGGCTTTAGGTCCACTTTTGTTGTCAGACGTTTAGGTCTACTTTTGTTACGGAGGTGAGGCTTTAGGTCTACTTTTGTTACGGAGGTGAGGCTTTAGGTCTACTTTTGTTACGGAGGTGAGGCTTTAGGTCTACTTTTGTTACGGAGGTGAGGCTTTAGGTCTACTTTTGTTACGGAGGTGAGGCTTTAGGTCTACTTTTGTTACGGAGGTGAGGCTTTAGGTCTACTTTTGTTACGGAGGTGAGGCTTTAGGTCTACTTTTGTCGTCAGACGTTTAGGTCTACTTTTGTCGTCAGACGTTTAGGTCTACTTTTGTTACGGAGGTGAGGCTTTAGGTCTACTTTTGTCGTCAGACGTTTAGGTCTACTTTTGTTACGGATGTGAGGCTTTAGGTCTACTTTTGTTACGGAGGTGAGGCTTAAGGTCTACTTTTGTTACGGAGGTGAGGCTTGAGGTCTACTTTTGTTACAGAGGTGAAGTGTTTAGTGTTCTGTGTAGACTGTTGATCAAATCAATAAAATTGTATAATCTAAACATTTTTACATGTTTATTATTCAGTTCAACATTCTGCCATACAGATGCTCCAGGCGAAAAATGTCGAATTGATTTTTTTCACTTTTAAGCACGTTTAGTTTAAGATATCAGCTTATTTTTTCTGAAGGAATATAAGGTTCGGTTATTTAAATTTTGATCACGTTTGTCATCGAGGTGTGTAGACGAACTTGGTGTGTGACAGCATCAGTCTAAGAACCTACGCCAACATGCTGTACATGAGTGGCTCTATGGGTGGGGCCCTGGTGCTGGGATCTCTTGCTGACATGTAGGTTGTGGTTTATGTCATGTAGGTTGTGGGCTTAGATAATGTAGGGTGTGGTCTATGTCATGTAGGTTGTGGTCTGTGTCATGTAGGTTGTGGTCTATGTAATGTAGGTTGTGGTCTATGTCATGTAGGTTGTGGTCTATGTCATGTAGGTTGTGGTCTATGTCATGTAGGTTGTGGTCTATGTCATGTAGGTTGTGGTCTATGTAATGTAGGTTGTGGTCTATGTCATGTAGGTTGTGGTCTATGTAATGTAGGTGTGGTCTATGTCATGTAGGTTGTGGTCTATGTCATGTAGGTTGTAGTCTATGTAATGTAGGTTGTGGTCTATGTAATGTAGGTGTGGTCTATGTCATGTAGGTTGTGGTCTATGTCATGTAGGTTGTGGTCTATGTAATGTAGGTTGTGGTCTATGTAATGTAGATGTGGTCTATGTCATGTAGGTTGTGGTCTATGTCATGTAAGTAGTATATTAGGTCCCTTTTGGAGCGAAGGCGCAGGCGCTGGGTGAGGTGGAGCAGGAGCAGGAGCAGGAGCAGGAACTAAGGCTATATAGTAAAATACTCCCCCAGCCTGGTACAATGACATATAGCAAAATACTCCCACCACCAGGCGCAGCCTGGGTGAGCCTGGTACAACGAGATATAGTAAAATACTCCCTGGGGGAGCAGGAGGTACACCGACATATAGTAAAATACTCACCCAACTGGGTGAGGGTGGGTGAGCAGGCGGCGCAGCCTGGTACAATGAGATATAGTAAAATACTCACCCACCTGGGTGAAGATGGGTGAGGGTGGGTGAGCAGGCTGGTACAATGAGATATAGTAAAATACTCACCCACCCTAGGGTGGGTGAGCAGGAGGGGGAGTAGGTCAGTAGGTCACCACCGGTGACCTTGTGACGTAATTAGTAACATTATGACGTAATCATTGACCTAGTTACGTAATTTTAATGCGTTTTTTAATTAGTTTTAATGAGTTTTTAAAATTTTAATTAATTTTTTGACCTAGTTACGTAATTTTAATGTATTTTTTAATTAGTTTTAATGAGTTTTTAAATTTTTAATTAATTTTTATTATCGAGTTACGTAATTTAATTTCTTTGATTGTATTTTTATTTTGTTTAATTTGTTTGTTTACTTGTTGTTTAATTTAATTACTTTGTTTATATTGTGTAATTTTTATTAACGAGTTACGTAATTTGAATATTTGTTTACTTTTTAATTATTTTTATTGACGAGTTACGTAATTTGATTATTTGTTTACTTTTTAATTATTTTTATTTTGTTTATTTTTAATTTAATTTTATTTTATAATTAGTTAAATTATTATTAACTAGTTACGTAATTTGATTTTAATTACTTTTGTTTATTTATTTATTTGATATATTTCTTTTCTTTGTTGTTTAATGTTGTTTATTTATTTGAATGTATGTATGTTTTAAATAAAAGACTAACACTAGCATGTACTAGAACAGTCTTTGTATAGGGACCATTCTCCAACACAACGAACGTTACAAAAATAGAACATCCATTAAAGATAACGATCAGCCACAGCTGTTACGTATCGACCCGCCCGCGAAGTTTTCTCACCGCTGCCCGTTTTAATGGGAATGTATTGATCGCAGCCGCTGGCCCATCACACCTAATTAAATTTTTGTTATGCTTCACCGAGTTTCCCCCGCTCGGTTGACAGCTGTGCAACAGCTGTTGTGCGACAGCTGGTGGTGTAATTAGGTTGAGCAACCGGACATTACCTTGTTGGTTTTCTAGTACGCGTATGCTACACGTATATACACACACACACACACACACACTAAATTAGAACAAAAGTCTTCTTATATTTTATTTGTTTATTAACGTTTTTCCAATTCATCAAAGGCTTTTAAAATTTCATCCTGTAAACTTAATAGACGCTCAAAGCAGACGCGACTCATACTAACACCAGAATTTGTAGGAAAATTAAGATCGGTCCCATCTATAAGCTCTCTAAGATTTAAAGTGTTTTTGTTCATGAATTGGCTGACAATCGCCAATTTAAATCCGGTGTGATTCATCGTTTGTATTTCAGTCACTTTATTGTTACCTCTGGCCACAAGTATCCAATCTTCATTAGACATCTTGAAATAATCTTTTATAACTAGTTCCAATAATTTGAAGTGTTAAACGTGTTATAATACGATCGTTAATATATTGACGATTCGCTGACGCCGAAAAGGGTTGTAATATAACTTTTAAATTTGCACCGCGCGTTTAATCTAAAGAGCTAAGTAGTTAACCGCAAAGCTACCGTTAAGTGTGGCGACAGATGTTACCAAGCGGGTGGTGGTAAGGTGGTGGTAAGGTGGTGGTAAGGTGGTGGTAAGGTGGTGGTAAGGTGGTGGTGGTGGTGGTGGTGGTGGTGGTGGTAAGGTGGTGGTGGTGGTAAGGTGGTGGTGGTAAGGTGGTGGTAAGGTGGTGGTGGTAAGGTGGTGGTAAGGTGGTGGTAAGGTGGTGGTAAGGTGGTGGTAAGGTGGTGGTAAGGTGGTGGTAAGGTGGTGGTAAGGTGGTGGTAAGGTGGTGGTAAGGCGGTGGTGGTATGGTGGTGGTAATATGGTGGTAAGGTGGTGGTAAGGCGGTGGTGGTATGGTGGTGGTAATATGGTGGTAAGGTGGTGGTGGTAAGGTGTTGGTAAGGTGGTGGTAAGGTGGTGGTAAGGTAGTAGTGGTAAGGTGGTGGTAAGGTGGTGGTAAGGTAGTAGTGGTAAGGTGGTGGTAAGGTGGTGGTAAGGTGGTGGTAAGGTAGTAGTGGTAAGGTGGTGGTAAGGTGGTTGTAAGGTAGTAGTGGTAAGGTGGTGGTAAGGTGGTGGTAAATTTGCTTAAGATTATAAACTTCAAGTTTTAAAAATCAACAACGTTATAGTACGTCGTGTCAAATGACACACAGTTTAAAATGTCTACATTTAAATTTCACCAAAATAATGATGTATAAACTAAATATGATATGACGTTAGCATACATATCATTCAATCTAATCATTCTAAAGTACAAATCAATAATTTTTTATTGATTAAGGGGCCGTGTTCATACTAGGGTCGGTGAAGTTTTCACCGAGGTTGGTTTTGAACTCGGAACATGCATGTTTGGAGTCGGTAGGTGTGGGCTGTAATTAGAGTGTCCAACCGTATAAATGACCGCGCAAATTGTGTTCTAAACACTTCGACTTTGGACTTCAAACCAACCATCACAGCGACTTATCCTACCTGAGACCTCTGTTGACTCCTGAAACTAACCCACGTCAGCTTTACCAACAATCATACCCACCTAATCCTTCCACGGACCACATCTTTTGTGCGTGTTTATTCTATTAAAGGTAAGTTTAATATTACTTTTCTTTTAAGGGTGCTAACCCCATTAAAATCAAAACGTATTAAATAAGTAGTCACAGGTATTTAATTTTGTATCATACACCAAGGTAAGGTTTGTTTTGTATTGTTTTAAGGGAACTAACCCCATTAAAATCAAAACTTATTAAATAAGTACTCCCATGTATTTACTTTACTTTTGAATCGTACACCTAGGTAAGGTGAATATTACTTTTCTTTTAAGGGCGCTAACCCCATTAAAATCAAAACTTATTAAATAAGTACTCACATGTATTTACTTTACTTTTGAATCGTACACCGAGGTAAGGTGAATATTACGTTTATTTTAAGGAAACTAACCAATTAAAATAACCTTTAAATAAATATGTATCTAAATAAGTCGTCACATGTATTTCTTTTTAGTCTACGACCCTCCACACAACTGTTCCATCGACCGACCCTATTGAGCTACCCACACATCCCCGAGGCAGCCACTGAACCAAACGTTCCAGCTACAGCTAACTTCACGTTCACCTTAGATGTTCAAACCCATAGGTACGTTTCATTTTTAATTTTGTTTTAAGTATGTATTTTATTTTATGCTTTTTATTTTATGTAATTATTTTTATTCTACAGCCAACGACCTACCCAAGCAGCCGACTACTAGATAACTCGTCAATAATGGAAGCCGCCCAACCTACCACCCACCCAGCCATGTCCCGTAACAAGTGTGACATATGCGAGCGGGTATTCACTCGCAAAGACGCTTTGACAAGACATCACGACTCTGTACACGGACGACAAAGACATCCCTCCACAACATGCGGGAAACTATTTACACGACTTGACAATTTAACGAACCATTATAAGACAGCGCACAACAACCAAACTATACTGAGGGACACCCCATCACCGGTCGACAGACAAACCGGTCAACCGCCATCAGCGATCCAAACAGACTATACTGCGACCAACACTAACTCGTATGACTGGAATCAAAATAATTCATTTAAGACGATGGATCCGAGATGGAAACATCCCTTTACCGCTCTGATCGCAGGGCCAACCGGGAGTGGTAAAACAGTATTTGTCAAAACATTTTTATCCCAGGTGTCAGAGATGATGGATCCTGCACCTGAGGAAATTTATTACTGTTACGGGGAGTGGCAGCCTTTGTTTGATACCATGAAGAACGTTCAGTTTGTGGAAGGTCTTCCTGACTTACAAAGTGGATCAATGGGGGATGGAAAACGTAGGCGTCTAGTCGTCATCGATGATTTGATGGCGGAAACAGATGATCGAATTACAAAATTGTTTACGAAAGGGAGTCACCATCGTAATATTAGTGTCATGTATATTGTCCAAAACCTATTCGGGAAAAATAAAGAACAAAGAACCATTAGTCTCAATTCGCATTACATCGTGTTGTTCAAGAACCCTAGAGACGGTTCACAAATTACAAATTTGGCAAAACAAATGTATCCCGGTCGCGTTTCGTATGTCCAGGAAAGTTTTAAGGACGCAACATCGGCCCCTCATGGTTATTTGTTGATCGACCTTCGACAGGAAACACCTGATAATCTGAGATTACGCAGTAGTATCTTTTCTTACGAGCAGCAAGTCGTTTACGTCCCGAAATAAAAGCAACCATGTCTGAGTCGGTAAAACGACAAGGTGAGATGTTAAGGTTTTTGGCTCGGGCCAAACCACCCGCCGTGAAAGCCGTTGTCGAAAATGCTACCCCACAACTCGTAAAAACGTTATGCGAGTGCTGTCACAATGTCTTAAAAGGCAACGTTCCCCTCACGCCTGGTTAGAAGAGACGTTTGCGTCGTCACAAAGTGAACTTGAGACAACTTACCAAAAAGTCATTGACCGTCAAAAGACGAAAGCAAATTTTGCAGACCGGCGGTTTCCTAGGTGCTTTACTCGGACCAGTCCTCGGTGTACTTAAAGGTGTCTTGGGATTTTAAGGATGGCCAGGAAAATGCTTTTAATGGCTCCTCGTATATTAGAGTCTATGCAACAAAAAACCTATGTACCACCCGATACACTCCTCGGTGAAAACTTCACCGACCCTAGTATGAACACGGCCCCTTAATCAATAAAAAATTATTGATTTGTACTTTAGAATGATTAGATTGAATGATATGTATGCTAACGTCATATCATATTTAGTTTATACATCATTATTTTGGTGAAATTTAAATGTAGACATTTTAAACTGTGTGTCATTTGACACGACGTACTATAACGTTGTTGATTTTTAAAACTTGAAGTTTATAATCTTAAGCAAATTTACCACCACCTTACCACCACCTTACCACTACTACCTTACCACCACCTTACCACCACCTTACCACTACTACCTTACCACCACCTTACCACCACCTTACCACCACCTTACCACTACTACCTTACCACCACCTTACCACCACCTTACCACTACTACCTTACCACCACCTTACCACCACCTTACCACCACCTTATCACCACCACCTTACCACCATATTACCACCACCATACCACCACCGCCTTACCACCACCTTACCACCATATTACCACCACCATACCACCACCGCCTTACCACCACCTTACCACCACCTTACCACCACCATACCACCACCACCTTACCACCACCACCTTACCACCACCTTACCACCACCTTACCACCACCTTACCACCACCTTACCACCACCTTACCACCACCTTACCACCACCTTACCACCACCACCTTACCACCACCTTACCACCACCACCTTACCACCACCACCACCTTACCACCACCACCACCTTACCACCACCACCACCACCACCACCACCTTACCACCACCTTACCACCACCTTACCACCACCCGCTTGGTAACATCTGTCGCCACACTTAACGGTAGCTTTGCGGTTAACTACTTAGCTCTTTAGATTAAACGCGCGGTGCAAATTTAAAAGTTATATTACAACCCTTTTCGGCGTCAGCGAATCGTCAATATATTAACGATCGTATTATAACACGTTTAACACTTCAAATTATTGGAACTAGTTATAAAAGATTATTTCAAGATGTCTAATGAAGATTGGATACTTGTGGCCAGAGGTAACAATAAAGTGACTGAAATACGAACGATGAATCACACCGGATTTAAATTGGCGATTGTCAGCCAATTCATGAACAAAAACACTTTAAATCTTAGAGAGCTTATAGATGGGACCGATCTTAATTTTCCTACAAATTCTGGTGTTAGTATGAGTCGCGTCTGCTTTGAGCGTCTATTAAGTTTACAGGATGAAATTTTAAAAGCCTTTGATGAATTGGAAAAACGTTAATAAACAAATAAAATATAAGAAGACTTTTGTTCTAATTTAGTGTGTGTGTGTGTGTATATACGTGTAGCATACGCGTACTAGAAAACCAACAAGGTAATGTCCGGTTGCTCAACCTAATTACACCACCAGCTGTCGCACAACAGCTGTTGCACAGCTGTCAACCGAGCGGGGGAAACTCGGTGAAGCATAACAAAAATTTAATTAGGTGTGATGGGCCAGCGGCTGCGATCAATACATTCCCATTAAAACGGGCAGCGGTGAGAAAACTTCGCGGGCGGGTCGATACGTAACAGCTGTGGCTGATCGTTATCTTTAATGGATGTTCTATTTTTGTAACGTTCGTTGTGTTGGAGAATGGTCCCTATACAAAGACTGTTCTAGTACATGCTAGTGTTAGTCTTTTATTTAAAACATACATACATTCAAATAAATAAACAACATTAAACAACAAAGAAAAGAAATATATCAAATAAATAAATAAACAAAAGTAATTAAAATCAAATTACGTAACTAGTTAATAATAATTTAACTAATTATAAAATAAAATTAAATTAAAAATAAACAAAATAAAAATAATTAAAAAGTAAACAAATAATCAAATTACGTAACTCGTCAATAAAAATAATTAAAAAGTAAACAAATATTCAAATTACGTAACTCGTTAATAAAAATTACACAATATAAACAAAGTAATTAAATTAAACAACAAGTAAACAAACAAATTAAACAAAATAAAAATACAATCAAAGAAATTAAATTACGTAACTCGATAATAAAAATTAATTAAAAATTTAAAAACTCATTAAAACTAATTAAAAAATACATTAAAATTACGTAACTAGGTCAAAAAATTAATTAAAATTTTAAAAACTCATTAAAACTAATTAAAAAACGCATTAAAATTACGTAACTAGGTCAATGATTACGTCATAATGTTACTAATTACGTCACAAGGTCACCGGTGGTGACCTACTGACCTACTCCCCCTCCTGCTCACCCACCCTAGGGTGGGTGAGTATTTTACTATATCTCATTGTACCAGCCTGCTCACCCACCCTCACCCATCTTCACCCAGGTGGGTGAGTATTTTACTATATCTCATTGTACCAGGCTGCGCCGCCTGCTCACCCACCCTCACCCAGTTGGGTGAGTATTTTACTATATGTCGGTGTACCTCCTGCTCCCCCAGGGAGTATTTTACTATATCTCGTTGTACCAGGCTCACCCAGGCTGCGCCTGGTGGTGGGAGTATTTTGCTATATGTCATTGTACCAGGCTGGGGGAGTATTTTACTATATAGCCTTAGTTCCTGCTCCTGCTCCTGCTCCTGCTCCACCTCACCCAGCGCCTGCGCCTTCGCTCCAAAAGGGACCTAATATACTACTCATGTAGGTTGTGGTCTATGTAATGTAGGTGTGGTCTATGTCATGTAGGTTGTGGTCTATGTCATGTAGATTGTGGTGTATCACATGTAGGTTGTGGTCTATGTACTGTAGTGTGTGGTCTGTCATGTAGTTTGTGGTCCATGACTTGTAAGTTATCAACTGTTGATTCTGTTGCAGCATTGGCCGCAAAAAGGTGATGATGATTGGCATAGTCTTTGGTCTAGCCAGCAGTATCGCCACTGGCTGCGTGACGTCATACATCCCGTTCGTTGTGCTGAGACTTTGTACAAGTTTTTTCTTTGTTGGAATCTACTTGTCTACTTATGTCAATGGTAGGGGTCCTACGTCATAGGTGGTACTTGTCTACTTATGTCAATGGTAGGGGGTCATACGTCATAGGTGGTACTTGTCTACTTATGTCCATGGTAGGGGGTCATACGTCATAGGTGGTACTTGTCTGCTTACGTCAATGGTAGGGAGTACTACGTCATAGGTGGTATCTGCAAATTTCTATTGGGGTTATTTATAACTCGGTCTGGTTCTAGATAAACAATGTTCTAATCATATGCAGAAATCCTGTACCTAATGAGACTACATCTACTAAATGCACAATGTAAGACTCTCAACAACATTTTAAACTACTGATGTATTCATTTACCCAGCTATGGAGATGGTTGGCCCCAGCAAGAGAAAGTATGTCGGGATGGTGACCAACTTTGTCTGGTGTTTTGGCGGGTTTCTGCAGACGGCGGCGGCTTATGGCATCAGAGATTGGCATCACCTGCAGATCGTTCTCTCAGTCCCAGCGGCCTTGACCTTGTCCTATTTCTTGTAAGTCTCAGGCCCCCCCCAGCCTTGACCTTTCCTATTTCTTGTAAGTCTCAGGCCCCCCCAGCCTTGACCTTGTCCTATTTCTTGTGAGTCTCAGCCCCCCCCCAGCCTTGACCTTGTCCTATTTCTTGTAAGTCTCAGTCCCCCAGCCTTGAACTTGTCCTATTTCTTGTCTCAGTCCCAGCGACCTTGACCTTATCCAATTTCTTGTCTCAGTCCCCAAAGCATCCTTGACCTCGTCCTATTTCTTGTAAGACCAGTACCTATTACCACAGTTATAAGGAAGACAATAGAGTTTACTGAGTTCATCTGATATACAGCCACACCAATCTTCCATAATTCGAACTGTGAAACACATGTCTATGTGTTGATAAGGCTAAATCCTATCCTCAGCCTGATCCCCGAGTCACCAAGATGGCTGGTCAATGTCGGCCGTGTGAAAGAAGCTTCGGTCATCGTCAGAAAAATCGCCAAAGAAAATCAGGCGGACCTCTCAGAGAAAACTTTAAGTCTGCAAGACGTCGAGTTGGAAGGTCAAGGTGAAAAAATCTGGCACATGTTGACTATTCCTGTCCTGCTTGTGAGGACACTGGTCATCTTTTTTAACTGGTGAGTACTCACTAGGTTCTACGTGAAAGCACGACATTTAAATAGACAAAAAAATTATTTAGTCAATCCTGGTTTAGTGAAGTTCCTGGCAGTTTAAAGGACAGGAGTAAAAGTGAGCCCCCATTACTTTTTATATGATTTAAGCTACCCTGACATAATCTCAAGACAAAAATGATTTCTATTCAGGATCGTGTGCATGTTGGTTTATTATGGTTTGAGCTTAAACAGTGGAAACTTATCTGGCAACTTGTACCTGAACTTTTTTTTGACCAACCTGGTGGAGCTACTGGCGTACGTGGTTACCCTCCCTCTGCTGGATGTAGTTGGACGACGTCTGCTTCAGTGCTGCTTCATGCTGATCAGTGGCGTGGCCTGTATCTCCACCTTGTTTCCTGTCATCTATGGGAGCTCAGGTAGGACATTGTTTTATGGGAGCTCAGGTAGGACATTGTTTTATGGGAGCTCAGGTAGGACATTGTTTTATGGGAGCTCAGGTAGGACATTGTTTTATGGGAGCTCAGGTAGGACATTGTTTTATGGGAGCTCAGGTAGGGCATTGTTTTATGGGAACTCAGGTAGGACATTATTTTATGGGAGCTCAGGTAGGACATTGTTTTATGGGAGCTCAGTTAGGACATTGTTTTATAGGTGCTCAGTTAGGACATTGTTTTATAGGAGCTCAGGTAGGACATTGTTTTATAGGAGCTCAGGTAAGACATTGTTTCATGTCATCTATGGGAGCTCAGGTAGGACAGTGATTTATGGGAGCTCAGGTAGGACATGGTTAATTTTAACTTAGACAAACACTGTCAGCCGTTTGCTTAAAGAATCAAAGGAGAAACGTAACGTCCACCAATTGAAAGAATTTGATTCTGCTCATTTCTTTACTCACTTAGCCAGAGCATTGCCTGGCCGGATCGGCTGCCTTGATCAAACCTGTTCTGTTAAACTCAACAGGTACGGCCTGGATCACACTGACGCTGTCTCTGGTGGGAAAGTTCGGCGTCTCAGCAGCGTTTGCCATCATCTACATCTACTCTGTGGAATTGTTCCCTACGGTGATGAGGAACTCGGGGCTGGGACTCAGTACAACCATCTCAAGAATCGGAGGGATTCTCGCCCCTTACATCGCTGACATCGTCTGTCACATTCTCTCTTTTGGTTACTATATCGTTTTTAATTATAATCATTATATTTTTATTGTGTAGCAACTACCATTTACCATCAAGTCTGTCCTGCCATTAACCATCTTGCAAATACTACCATCTACCCTTCTATCCATCCTACCATCCACCCTCCTGTCCATCCTACCATCCACCCTCCTATCCATCCTACCATCCACCCTCCTATCCATCCTACCATCCACCCTCCTGTCTGTCCTACCCCCCAGGGTAACGTTGTGGGCTGTGATCCACCCTCCTGTCTATATTTCCTGTTACATTCTACCATCCTACCATCCACCCTCCTGTCTGTCCTACCATCCACCCTCCTGTCCATCCTACCATCCACCCTCCTGTCCATCCTACCATCCACCCTCCTGTCCATCCTACCATCCACCCTCCTGTCTCTCCTACCATCCACCCTCCTGTCCATCCTACCATCCACCCTCCTGTCTATATTTCCTGTTACATCCTATCCATCCTACCATCCACCCTCCTGTCCAGCCTACCATCCTATCTATCCTACCATCCACCCTCCTGTCCATCCTACCATCCACCCTCCTGTCCATCCTACCGTCCTACCGTCCTACCATCCTACCATCCATCCTCCTGTCTCTCCTACCCCCCAGGGTAACGTTGTGGGCGGGGACCTGGCTGTGATCCTCCCTCTACTGATCTTTGGCTCCCTGAGTCTGGCAGCTGGTCTGTGTGCTCTCATCCTACCGGAAACGGCCAACAGGAAACTGCCGGACACGGTCCAAGACGCCAAAAACTTCGGCAGGTGGGTGGTGAATCTAGCGTGAATCAAACTCACGATGGCTGAAATATAGCCTGCTAACTTAGCCACTGTCATAATAAAAAGTTAAAACTATGTACCCGTGCAATTCTGTCTTTTGAATATTGTTAGGTCTTCTGTTGATGTTTCAATTCTATTTTTCCAGAAAAATCAACAGCACCAATACGTACATGCTTGGTGATGCGACCGATCAAATAAGCAGGACTGAAACTTTCAACATGAAAACGCTCGCATGAAAACCAGATCAACGCCAATAGTTAGAGCGTAAAGCTACACCTGACTTGATTATTTGCTTTCTTGATTAATTCGTATGTAGATCTAGTACACAAAGCCAATAGCTGGGCAATACGGAATGCCGGGAAATTCTTGTGACCAGAAGAATCCTAGTTCTGTAGTTGTGTCATCGGGTGTGTCTGTAGGGTCGGGGGTCAATGATTGTGTCGCACCTCATAGGTCAGGAATGAGTCATGATTCAAATGTCATGGGTCAGTGTGTGTCGCTCCTCAAAGGTCACGGGTAGTGATTATTTCACTCCACATTCATCAACAACATCATGGCATTCAGTTATTTGAAGCGTTCAGTATTGACAATGACAGGTCAACTTATCCTTTCAGTGTCAAAGATTCGGCTTTCATGTATTTTTGTCATACATTCAACCTGCGTGCATTTTTGTCATAGATTCGACCTTCTCTTGATTTTCGTCATAGATTCGTCCTATCTGTATGTTTGTCATAGATTTGGCCTACATTTATTTTTGTCATATTCGGCCTTGCTGTATTTTTTCGTATGTTTTGGCCTTGCTGTATTTTTGTGTCAAGGATATTGACACGGCATAAAAACCCATCTTCTTATTCACCTTACCACTTAGATGACTTGGTAGCCAATTAATTAAGCGTTAAAACAAAAAATATAAAGTGTCACACAAGCACGTTGTTCTCTCAAATTGGAGGCGTTAAGATTTAATTAATTAATTAATCTTTCTGTTTGTTTACGGTTAGTCAAACTTTTAAAAAAGTAATTCGACAGTTCAAGCAAGCTGCCCAGTAGTTGAGATATAACGAGGGTGAAAGGCAACAGGAGATAGTGGTGGCGACACTGACTTTTACTTTCTCGTATACAGAGTATAGAGGAAGTATTGTAAGCGTGCAAAAAAATCAAAATCGAGATTTTACAAATAAATCGAGATTTTCACAAATCTCGAAGTTTTACACCTCCCTGATTTGGAAAAACTTAGTATTTGATAGTATATCTGTATGTCAGTGTGTGTGTATGTCTGTGTCTGTGAACACAATAACTTGAGTACCTTTACAGCTAGGTTGACGAAACGTTATACATAATTATTATATCAAATGTGTAGTTCTGTGTCAACTTTTTCAGCGATTTTCGGTTTAAGGAAGTATGAAGTAGAACTTATTCTACTTTCAGTTTTTCAAAAGTCCCTAACTAAGAACTGTTTCATTTGATAACTGTAGCTTTGCTATGGAAAATTGATTAATTAAAAATCATGACAAGATAACTGCGTGCTGAAACAGTTCTATTTATAGATCATGACGAAAGAAACAAAGATGGAGACGAACAGAGGCGTAGCTAGGGGAGGGCGGGGAGGGCGGCCGCCCCGGGCGCCGACCCTAGGGGGGCGCCAAAAGGGGTAGAAAATAATTTTAAATGCTCATTTTAAGCTGCAGCTTTAAAATATAAAACAGTCAAAGTAAAGAAATGTAACGGCTGAGAGCCTTTGCATACTGATTTAACTGTTTTCTACCTTGATTGAGTAATTGTAAAACGTATTTCCTTAAGAAACAGTGACCGGAAAAACCGCTTTCCAGCTTCCTAGATGGGGGGTGGGGGGGGGGGGGGGCGCTTTTTCGAAGACTAAAATTGGAAAAAAATTACACCGGAATAAGAAATAAATAACCGATATCACTCTGAAAAGAAATCCATTGAACTAAAGCGTAATTTACGATTGTGTAACATAAAAAAAAAGAGTTAGTGACTTTTAAAATCCGCTCTACCATTTTTGTCCAAGATTGTGGGGGTGGGGGTGCTTTTCCACCAACAAAAACCGCAGGATTTGTACTGGATTGGCGAATAGATAACTCTTTTAACACTTAGAAAAGAAATCAATTGTATTATCACTTAATGTACGATTTCACTAGCCAGTTTTGCTAAGTAATAACGTGAATCATATGAGCGGAAGCTCTGAGACTGAATTATCATATTTAGTATAGATCCTGATTGAATTTTTTTGACAATGCATTTGAATTCCACATCGACTTAGAATGTTAATACGCATTTTATCGCTGCTGATTCTAATCTAAACGTCATGGACGTCAGCTATTATCATTAAACCGGTTATTACAGCTTCTTCAACCAGTACAATTAGTTCTAAATTTGTTGTTGACTGTGTGCGAGAAGGCAGCGCACATCTGATAAATCCAAGACTTCGAGCTCTTGTGTCCGTTGGATTCCAGTTTGTTTCCTTGTTTCATTATACAATCTACCAGTCAACGGACTACCCATATCGTATTCCGATGTGAACAATAATTTGTATTCAATGTCAATTTTATGACCTTAATCTAACAAACGTATAATCCAAATATATACTATATCATAACAGAGACTGTTCCAAAGATAAAACATAAAAAGACTGCCCTAAACGAATTAGCACCGCTACAATTTTTATTTTTTTCTGACATTACTAATCATCATTTTTAAAGGATAGTGCATCTTAAGGGGAATTTAATTGGTGTCGAGTAAAGTTTTAGGGAACTACAATCATACAGTGTAATTATTATTTTTTTCCGGACTGTCGCACACACATACACATACACACACACACACATATATATATATATATATATATATATATATATATATATATATATATATATATATATATATCGGGGGCGCCAAACTTAAAGTTCGCCCCGGGCGCCGGGAAGGGTCGCTACGCCTCTGGAGACGAACTGATCATGAATCTCTTTCTGTGGCCTCGCTTTTTCAACATTGTAACAAACGCAAGCTTGTTTACTTCTTTGAGTAATTTCCGGTGACCGGAAATAATACTTTACCATATTTCCGATCTCTCAAAAAACGCATACAAATTTTTAAGCCGTTCCTCTGTCTTTTGTCCGTCATAGTCGGAAACCAGTGGCGTTCGCAGGGGGGGGGGGGGGGGGACGACCCATGGACCTCTGTAAAAAAAAAAGTTTTACTGTCATAATAACACTGTTATTTATTTAAATCTATTTCTGAATCAGTATACATGTATAATCGTATATGTATGTTTAGAACAGTCATCTAAAAATTCACGCTATGTTCACTCTGAGTTAGTTATCCCTCACCTCACCACCTAAAACCGGACAGACCGTAGTTGTGTAGAGCGACTTAATTTCACACCTAGGTATATGCTGGGTTGGATAATTTATCTAAAGTGACCGGACAGTGGTGAATGAAGTTGAACCCCTCCCCCCCAACCCACCCCGAACTGATCTGTTAAGTACTATTGGGAAAACGCGTAATGAGGAACCAAAGTACCATGCCGCCAGAATCATAGCTTTCGAAGCAGGTAAAACGCTGTAAATATTGTTTTTGCAATTACCAGTAAAGAGGTGTGTGATCAATACAGTGATCTAACCCAACCATATAATTATATTAAATAAACCGGGAGTGATATCCCCTAAACTTTCTCGAATATTCTTATGTAAAATAACAGGGGATGGGAACTCTGGCTATAGACATGATTTTTAATCCATTTTAAATACTTAAAGTTTTAAAAATAGAATAAAATCTCGTAGACAAAAGAATTGCACACCAAGTAAACGCCAAATAAAAAAGTGCATAATAGTGCGCAATATTATTAATACTTTATAAATTTACAGGCTTTTTTTGAGAAATCGGAAATAGCGTAAATTAGTACTTCCGGTCAACGGAAATTACTCAAAATTTGAAAGGAGGTAGAGAATTAGATCTTTTACTTACATGTAAAATTTCATTTATCTATCTGAAATAGTACTCAATTTATAGGCTTTTGAAAAATTCAAAGTAGAAAAAGTACCACTTCCGGTTATCGGAAATTGCACAAAAGTTGATACGGATCTACGATTTTGATAAAATACTTATATATGAAATTTCAACCACCTAGCTGTAACGGTACTCAAGTTATCGTGTTTACACACACACACACACACACACACACACAGACACACAGACAGACACACAGACATACGGACAAGATTGCAAAATTATGCTTTTCCGTATCAGTGAGATGTAAAACGTCGAGATTTGTAAAAATCTCGATTTTTTTTTTTTGCACGATTACTAGATTTTCTCTATACTTCGTATATACGAGAAAGTAAAAATGATCTTTAAAGAAAACAAAAAGACAGTAGCTAATAAAAAATTAGTGTTCTGAACTGCAGGACCAATATTTTAGGTATGTGTAAGCTATTATTCAGAATGCTCCACCTATTAGATTTATTTTTTCTAATAGATTGAAAAGCGTGGTTTTATTTATACACACACAAAACAGATTCTGTTGCGTTCATTATTTTTGGTATTATTGTGTGTATATTTTGTTTGTTTGCTTGTTAAGAGTAATAAATTGTTTTGTTTTTGTCGGCCTACATTGTGTATTTTTTCTTATTCCTTCAGAGTACTACTTTCAATTTATTTTAAAACATTACGAAGCAATGACATACAGCTAGTATATATATATATATATATATATATATATATAAATATATATATATATATATATATATATATATATATATATATATATATATAAATATATATGTATATATATGTATATATATATATAAATATATATATATATATATATATATATATATATATATATATATATATATATATATATATATAATAAATAAATATATATATATATATATATATATATATATATATATATATATATATATATATATATATATATATATATATACATATATATATATATATATATATATATATATATATATATATATATATATATATATATATATATATATATATATATATATATATATATATATAATGATGGAAAACATTTCAACCCCCCCCCCCCCCCAATGATTCGATCCTGGCTAAAGCCACTGTCGGAAACTTAGGAGGAAAAAACACTTCTACCGGACCGAGTTATTTTAAGCTTTTAACCTTGGTCAACACTCGAAGACAAAGCATTGTGACATACAATCTCACTTAATTAGATGATTAATTAACTCTTTGAAAATTAATCAAGTTTTTTTTAATTATAAAATGCTAATGTTCCGCTATATTATACACACATTGTTTGCTGTTCATTTGGTGCGCAACACTTTTTAGCGCAATTTCCATTCTGGAGAATTGCGTTTATTAACTCGTCTTTTCTGGGAATGTGTGTCCGGGCTTTAAGTCGTATCTCCTCCTCAACGAAGCAATATCGATGACTAGTTCCCAAAGCAATTATGTTAAGCAAGTTACCAGGATGAACATAGGCCAAAAAAAAAATCCGGGTTTCTTTCATGGATTTCCCGGAAAAGCCAAAAAACCTCGAAAAATGCAGTTTTTGGCTCATATCTCGGCAACCAGACCACTTAGCGACTTGAAACATTTACCAATTGATTCCTGCCATAATTTAGAACAATATTGACGAAGAAAGTTTTCAAAAATATCCTTTCGTTCGGTCAAAAAATTTTTTTTTTGAATTAATTAAAATTTGGACCGAATTAGTAGGCATGTTTATCCAACCACACCACACGCTACATCACGTTCAATAGCTGCGCCATCACGTTCAATGGCTGCGCCATCACGTTCGGTAGCTAGGCGCGCAATGGTTTTTAGTCATGTAACTCTATTGTAAATAAAACATGTAAAATACTGAAAAAAAAAATTAATAAAAAACGTTTTAATAACTAACCAATGGTTTTACTAACCCTGCTCTTGATTTACGCTACGACAGAGCTATTTTTAGATAACATAAGGAAATTGCGCTAAAATTGTCACTAGACTTTTTAAATTACTTGTTTTCTATTTAAAACATTAAGTATTTAAAAATGATTTTTTAAAAACTGTTTTTATCCCGAATGCATTGTAGTTGCCATCCCCATTAGAGTTATCTAAGAATGTTCGAGAAAGTTTAGGGGAGATCACTCCTGATTTATTTAATTACATTTTTTAATGTTTTATTTTAGTTTTTAATTTTTTTCGACTTTTTAAAAATAGAAAACTAAAACGATTACTGTTAGAGATGACTGATGACCCCACACCAAAAGTTAGCACAAACCCATTCTTTGTCTACATAATAGTAACATAACATTGAGCTGGAATTGTGTATGTTGATCTGAAGATTTAAGATGGAAGTGTGTTTGTTGTTCTGAAAATTTAAGATGGAATTGTGTTTGTTAATCTAGATATTTGAGCTGGAATTGTGTGTGTTGATCCAGAGACTTGTACTAGAATTGTGTATGTTGATTGGAAAATTTGAACTACAATTGTGTATGCTAATCTGAAGATTTAAGCTGTAAATGTGCATGTTAATCTAGAGATTTTAGTTGGAATACTGAACATTGATCCATTGATTTTGAATGTAATTGTTTTAGCTTTTATTTCACGCAGTTGTCTTCAAAGCAAACATATCCTTTATTTTTGCATCTCTAAATTAATAATTGTAGAAATGTATATTTGTCAAGTCTTTTTGTTTTTGCAATATGTTTCAAATGTATAAACAAATAAATAGAAACATATTAATCTTCGTCCTCAGTGTTGTTAATTTACTGATTTCTTTGAGACTCAGTTTTTGGTAGGTATTTATTTAGCAAAATTTGCCAGAAGTGCATGTGTGTATGTTGTTAATGTGTGTCTGTGTGTGTGTGTGTGGGGGGGGGGGGGTAAATTGTTATGAGAACACATAAATGCTCTCGTTAAATTTTTATCTCATAAACAGATGACATACGTGAAAGTAAAAACAAATAGCAGTACACTAGCTACTAATACAACAACCACTTGCGTTTCTTTCTGAGACCAACAAAAGCTACACCACCAACCGCTACATCAACAACATCTACACCATCAACCGCTACATCAGCAACATCTACACCACCAACAGCTACACAACCAACATCTACACCATCAACAGCTACATCAACAGCTACATCAACAACATCTACACCACCAACCGCTACATCAACAACATCTACACCACCAACAGCTACATCAACAACAGCTACATCAACAACATCTACACCACCAACAGCTACATCAACAACAGCTACATCAACAGCTACACCACCAACAGCTACATCAACAGCTACACCACCAACATCTACACCACCAACAGCTACATCAACAGCTACATCAACAACATCTACATCAACAACAGCTACACCAACAACATCTACACCACCAACAGCTACACCAACAACAGCTACATCAACAATAGCTCCACCACCAACAGCTACATCAACAACAGATACACAACCAACATCTACACCACCAACAGCTACATCAACAACAGCTACATCAACAACATCTACATCAACAACACCTACACGACCAACAGCTACTCCACCAACAGCTACACCACCAACAGCTACATCAACAACATCTACATCAACAACATCTACACCACCAACATCTACACCACCAACAGCTACACCACCAACGGCTACATCAACAACAGATACACAACCAACATCTACACAATTAACAGCTACACCAACAACAGCTACATCAACAACATCTACACCACCAACATCTACATCAACAACAGCTACACCATCAACAGCTCCACCATCAACAGCTACATCAACAGCTACACCTACAACAGCTACATCAACAACATCTACACCACCAACAGCTACATCAACAGCTACACCACCAACATCTACATCAACAACAGCTACATCAACAACAGCTACATCAACAACATCTACACCACCAACAGCTACACCACCAACAGCTACATCAACAACAGCTACACCACCAATAGCTACACCACCAACAGCTACATCAACAACAGCTACATCAACAACATCTACACCACCAACAGCTACACCACCAACATCTACACCACCAACAGCTACATCAACAGCTACACCACCAACATCTACATCAACAACAGCTACATCAACAGCTACACCACCATCAGCTACATCAACAACAGCTACACCACCAACGTCTACACCACCAACAGCTACACCACCATCAGCTACACCAACAACAGCTACATCAACAACATCTACACCACCAACGTCTACACCACCAACAGCTACACCACCATCAGCTACACCAACAACAGCTACATCAACAACATCTACACCACCAACAGCTACACCACCAACAGCTACATCAACAACAGCTACACCACCAATAGCTACACCACCAACAGCTACATCAACAACAGCTACATCAACAACATCTACACCACCAACAGCTACACTACCAACAGCTACACCACCAACAGCTACATCAACAGCTACACCACCAACAGCTACACCAACAGCTACACCTACAACAGCTACATAAACAACAGCTACATCAACAGCTACACCAACAACAGCTACATGAACAGCTACACCACCAGCAGCTACATCAACACAGCTACACCACCAACAGCTACATCAACAGCTACACCACCAACAGCTACACCAACAGCTACACCTACAACAGCTACATAAACAACAGCTACATCAACAGCTACACCACCAACATCTACACCACCAACATCTACATCAACAACAGCTACATCAACAGCTACACCAACAACATCTACATCAACAGCTACACCACCAACAGCTACAACATCAACAGCTCCACCACCAACAGCTACATCAACAGCTACACCACCAACAGATACACCTACAACAGCTGCACCGACAACTGTATCAATTTTTTTCGGTAACCGGAAGTTGAGTTTATTCTACTTTTGGTTTTTCAAAAGCCTATAACTCGATTACTGTTTCTGATAGATGAAATTTCACATGTAAGTAAAATATTTAATTCTCTGTTATCTTTCAATTTTTTTGTAATTTCCGATGACCGGAAGTTTTACTTTAAGCTATTTCCGATTTCTAAAAAAAAAACCACATGAAGTTATAAAGTACTAATGTTCCGCAGTATTATACAACCATTGTTTGCTGTTCATTTGGTGCGCGATTCTTTTTTTTCTACGAGATTCTATTCTAAGTAATTAAAATTGGATTAAATCATGTAATTAAGTAATTAAAATTTGATGAATCATATCTATATCCCGAGTTGTGATCCTTGTACCGTTAAATAAGAAAATTCGTTAATGTTTAAGGGAGATCACTCCCGCTTTATTTTAAAACATTCAATCCAATAATTCAAGGGAAATAATTAGCAAAACATTAGATGATCTTGGATTAGTACGAGTTATGGTTACTAAAGATAATTACTTGTAATTTCTTTCTTATAAATCACTGACATAGATTTATTTCACATTTATAAAATCGGTATACTCTATATACTACGTAAAATATCAACCGTTTAAAAAAAAACAAGTTATTAGAAAAGTCCAGTGACAATTTAAGCGCAATTTTCTTATGTTATCCATAACAATTTTAAATCGAGATAAATCATATATTCAGCAAATAAATAATGCAACACAAGAAGTTTTAATAATTCAAAACAAAATAGAAACTAGTATGGAAATTGCGCTAAAAAAAGACAACTATATTAACCTATATCAACGGAAATAGTTTTATTTTAACGAGTAGGCCTACACTATGCTCAGTTTAAAATATCATCCTAGGCCTACAAGATGCTCAGTTTAAATAATTAAAAAAAATGTTGTGACCGAACGAAAGGATATTTTTGAAAACTTTCTTCGGCAATATTATTCTAAATTATGGCAGGAATCGATTGGTAAATGTTTCAAGTCCTTAAGTGGTCTGGTTGCCGAGATATGGAGCAAAACCTGCATTTGTTCGAGGTTTTTTGGCTTTTCCGGTAAAATCCAGAAAGGAATTCCGGGAATTTTTTTGGTCTTTGTTCATCCTCGGAACTTGCTTAACATATTTGCTTTTGGAACTAGTCCTCGATATTGCTTCATTGAGGAGGAGATACGACTT
Organism: Physella acuta; assembly: GCF_028476545.2. Lineage (NCBI taxonomy): Eukaryota > Metazoa > Mollusca > Gastropoda > Physidae > Physella > Physella acuta. The sequence goes on from NW_026731804.1 coordinate 344,578, forward strand.
AAAGCTGCGGACACACATCCATACATCGGACACACATGCAGAAATGACGAATTAATAATCGCAATTGTCCAGTATGGACATTGCGCTAAAAATTCTACCGACAGACATGTTCCGTACTTGAAACTTTCAAATGTTTAAGGAAATATTTACAAAAAAAAACCGTTTCAGTATCCTGTTTACAAAAGTACTTAAAATGCTTTAGAAGTTCAAACTGCAAAGACAATTAATAAAAATCGTTTTAATATTTTTTCAGTACTTTTTCAGTCCTTTAAATCAGTGTTTCTTCCAGACTTTTTTTCTCCAGTGGGGGACTTGACATTTTCCGGGGGAGGGGGCACTAAAATTTTCGAGGGGGGGGGGGGGGGGCATATATTTTCTATATAAATTCCATTTCATTCGAACAGATGCCTGGAAGAAACTCTGCTTTAAATTTTTTTTTAAGTAACAATAGAGTTGCATGACAAAAAACCATTGCACACCTAGTGAACAAGATAACGCGTGTATAAATGTGCGGAATAGTTGGATAATTTTAATTAATTCATAAAAAAATTAATTAGGCAGCCAATTAAATCCAATTTAATGTCACATTGCATAGTCTTTATGTCTTGACCCACGTACCAACTTTGAATTGAATCTGTCACTTAGAAGTGCCCGAAATTTCGCTTAAGCGTTTCGATCTATGACGACATATAGACAGCCTGACGACATACAATCTGGACAAGAAAGCAAGTTAAATAAAAGCTTGCAAAACAAAAAGAACACTAAAAAAACGTTTAAAGATATGTTAAAGATAAACAACTATGTTTTCATTTTAATTATGTTATGTGAATTATGGGCCTTAAACACATAATGGTGGTCTAACCTAACAAGTTCAATGTTTAATTTTTTTAAGCTTGAGACAAATGAAGCGTTTAGAATAGCCGAGTGCACCAAATCCAGCCCACATCTACGTCACACATAACGACAAATGTAGCCCAGTGCACCAAATGCCAGCCCACATCTACGTCACACATAACGACAAATGTAGCCCAGTGCACTAATTGCCAGCCCACATCTACGTCACACATAACGACAAATGTAGCCCAGTGCACTAATTGCCAGCCCACATCTACGTCACACATAACGACAAATGTAGCCCAGTGCACCAAATCCAGCCCACATCTACGTCACACATAACGACAAATGTAGCCCAGTGCACCAAATGCCAGCCCACATCTACGTCACACATAACGACAAATGTAGCCCAGTGCACCAAATCCAGCCCACGTCTACGCCAACCATAACGACAAATCTCCCACAGTTTTAATGAAGCGTTACAAATATGATAACAGTTTGCCTTAAAAGTCACATCTACAAATTAATAGTGTGAAGCTTTAATTAATGAGTTACCTGATTATGTTACGTTTGGGGCGAAGCACATCAGCTGTCAATGCTTTAAGAATAGTAAAACATTTTCGTAACCATCAAAGTACTGTGCGGTCAGCGTTATTTTCTTTGCTTGACCATGAGGTTTGATGACGTCATCAAGGAGCTGGGCGAATTCGGCCCCTATCAAAAGCGAGTTTTCTTCTTGGTCTGTCTAGTGTCCATTTTTGGCGAGTTCCAGGTCTTGGTGGGCGTCTTCACATTGGCCATTCCTGAACACAGGTAAGTCCCAGCTCATGATGGGTGGCCATCCCAGAACACAGGTATGTTCCAGGTCAAATGGGTGGCCATTCCAGAACACAGGTAAGGTCTTCTAATTTTGGTTTGGGTTAGGATGAAAGTACCTGGCTATAGGCAACTTATGTGTGGTTTACCTTGCATAATAATACAATCGTCACATTTTAAATTCTCATAACCACGATTATAAATACAATTGCATTCAAAATATTTAAGTACGTAGTCCCACATTTCGATTTATGTCTAGAAATAAAAGTTTAAATATTTGATCTAGAATTTAGAATAAGTATTTTTTTTTAAATTGAAAAAACTAGTTGAAGAAATTTAGCTTTTTATTATATTAATTTAGACATTTAATGATTTAGTTAATTGCTGTTAATTTATATCCTAAATATCTGCTTAGTATTTTTTTCTATTAAATAAGGATTAGATTGTCGGTTAGGATTAGGGTAGTGTTACGGTTCTGGCAAGGTTTGCGCTGAAAATTCTCCTTAACGGGAGCATCAGTACGATACGCATTTTGTGAGCTCTATCTGGGGGGGGGGGGGGTATTCGGCAGATGGTTGGTGACAGGGTTCGTCTTGGGTAGTGATGTACTGATGTAACTGGGAGTAATTGTATTAGGTTATTTGCTTAGGCCATATTTGTAACCGTCACCCCTCTGTCTGCTATTGTAGATAGACGTGATGAAATTCATTTTCAGAAATGTTAGTTTAAAATATATTGCAGGTCTACTAAACCTTCTGACCTACTGGACTACTGACTTGTTGACCCACTGACCTACTGACATACTGGCCTACTGGCCTCCTAACCTGCTGACCTTCTTATTGCTTATAATAGATAATTTTCAGATATTAACCCCTTCCCCCAGGTGTGCGATACCTGGTCTGGAGAACGACACGTACGAAAGTCAAGGTGAGTGGCACGTGACTCTAGTGAACCAATCAATTCCTTGGCAGAGTGACCAGAACAGGTTCTCTCAGTGTCAACTCTACAAGACCGGCTCAAGCAACGTGACGTCACGGTGTGACAGATGGGTCTACAGTAGGGAGACGTTTAGGTCTACTTTTGTTACGGAGGTGAGGTTTTAGGTCTACTTTTGTTACGGAGGTGAGGCTTTAGGTCTACTTTTGTTACGGAGGTGAGGCTTTAGGTCTACTTTGTTGTCAGACTTTAGGTCTACTTTTGTTACGGAGGTGAGGCTTTAGATCTACTTTTGTTACGGAGGTGAGGCTTTAGGTCTACTTTTGTTGTCAGACGTTTAGGTCTACTTTTGTTACAGAGGTGAGGCTTTAGGTCTACTTTTGTTGTCAGACGTTTAGGTCTACTTTTGTTACGGAGGTGAGGCTTTAGGTCTACTTTTGTTGTCAGATTTTTAGCCTACATTAATGAATATTTCGTATATATAATTTAACTTATTTGTAAACCGGCCAAGCGAGTTGGCCAATGCGCGAACTGGCTGGTCAATATAAAACCTAATGTTCTATCTTCAGACGAACATGGTGTGTGACCGAATCAGTCTACGAACTTACGCCAACATGTTCTACATGGGCGGCTTGCTGATAGGGTCATTGACCCTGGGATCTCTGTCTGATATGTAAGTATACAGGGTAGCTGACTGATATGTATATACCAATAATTTATGTTATTCGTCTTCACCTTTGTCATATCATTGTTTACAATTATGCTAAAAACTGTCACACACTATCCTGATAGTCTTATAATCTTCCTTACTTCAGCATTGGACGTAAGAAAGTGATGGTTGCTGGGGTTGTTGGGCAGGTTGTCTTCAGTGTGGCGGCGGGTTGTGTCTCTAGCTTCATCCAGTTCGCCATCATGAGGTTCTTTACCAGCTTCTTCCTCATTGGCGTCTACCTGTCTACCTTCATCCTAGGTGAGTAGATTGGCGTCTACCTGTCTACCTTCATCCTAGGTGAGTAGGTTGGCGTCTACCTGTCTACCTTCATCCTAGGTGAGTAGGTTGGCATCTACCTGTCTACCTTCATCCTAGGTGAGTAGGTTGGCGTCTACCTGTCTACCTTCATCCTAGGTGAGTAGCTGTCTACCTGTCTAACTTCATCCTAGGTGAGTAGGTTGGCGTCTACCTGTCTACCTTCATCCTAGGTGAGTAGCTGTCTACCTGTCTAACTTCATCCTAGGTGAGTAGCAGTTGACGTCTAGATTCATGCTAGGTGGGTAGGTTGGCGTCTACCTTCATCCTAGGTGAGTAGGTTGGCGTCTACCTGTCTACCTTCATCCTAGGTGAGTAGGTTGGCGTCTACCTGTCTACCTTCATCCTAGGTGAGTAGGTTGGCGTCTACCTGTCTACCTTCATCCTAGGTGAGTAGGTTGGCGTCTACCTGTCTAACTTCATCCTAGGTGAGTACCGTTTGGCGTCTACCTGTCTACCTTCATCCTAGGTGAGTAGCTGTCTACCTGTCTAACTTCATCCTAGGTGAGTACCTGTCTACCTTCATCCTAGGTGAGTAGCTGTCTACCTGTCTAACTTCATCCTAGGTGAGTAGGTTGGTAACTACCTGTCTAACTTCATCCTAGGTGAGTACCTGTCTACCTTCATCCTAGGTGAGTAGCTGTCTACCTGTCTAACTTCATCCTAGGTGAGTAGGTTGGCGTCTACCTGTCTACCTTCATCCTAGGTGAGTAGCTGTCTACCTGTCTAACTTCATCCTAGGTGAGTAGGTTGGCATCTACCTGTCTACCTTCATCCTACGTGAGTAGCAGTTGACGTCTACCTTCATCCTAGGTGAGTAGGTTGGCGTCTACCTGTCTACCTTCATCCTAGGTGAGTAGGTTGGCGTCTACCTGTCTACCTTCATCCTAGGTGAGTAGGTTGGCGTGTACCTGTCTACCTTCATCCTAGGTGAGTAGCTGTCTACCTGTCTAACTTCATCCTAGGTGAGTAGGTTGGCGTCTACCTGTCTACCTTCATCCTAGGTGAGTAGCTGTCTACCTGTCTAACTTCATCCTAGGTGAGTAGGTTGGCATCTACCTGTCTAACTTCATCCTAGGTGAGTAGCTGTCTACCTGTCTAACTTCATCCTAGGTGAGTAGGTTGGCGTCTAACTGTCTACCTTCATCTCAGGTGAGTAGGTTGGTCTCTACCTTCATCCTAGGTGAGTAGGTTGGCGTCTACCTGTCTACCTACATTCTAGGTGAGTAGGTTGGCGTTTACCTGTCCTTGATACTAGGTGAGTAGGTTGATGTGTACCTGTCTACCTTCATCCTAGGTGAGTAGGTTGACGTGTACCTGTCTACCTTCATCCTAGGTGAGTAGGTTGGTGTCTAGATTCATGCTAAGTGAGTAGGTTGGCGTCTACCTGTCTACCTTCATCCTAGGTGAGTAGGTTGACGTTTATATGTTGATTTGCTTTATGTGTAAGTATTATATCTTTTTACCTGCATCCCATGTAAGTAATATAATTATTTAATCGTGCTCAAGTAAAGTAGTAATTTCTACTGTCATGCATACATGATCTTGCCCTAATGAAATTTTTGTTCAAAACGATTTATGTAATTGAAAGAAATCGACGCCTGGAGCTCAATACCCCTTTCCTCCACTCCTAGACCCGCTCTCCAAAAACAAATTTCCATTTGTTATATAGTACTTATGTAATTTATTTTTTCTATTCTTCTTCTTTTTCTTCTTCTTCTTATTTTTGTTATTATTAGGCCTATTATTACTGTTATTACTATTATTATTATTAGTAGTAGTATCATGATTATTATTATTATTAATACTATAATTACTGTTATAATAATAATTATTATTATTAATATAATAACTGTTAGTTATTGTTATTATTATTATTATTATTATTATTATTATTATTATTATTATTACTATTATTATTATTATTATTACTATTATTATTATTATTATTATTATTATTATTATTATTATTATTATTATTATTATTATTATTATTATTATTATTATTATTATTATTATTATTATTATTATCATTATTATTATTATTATTATTATTATTATTATTATTATCCTAATGACCCCTGTTACCAGCCATGGAAATCGTCGGCCCCAGTAAAAGAAAGTTTATCGGGATTGTGATCAACTACGTCTGGTGTTTGGCGGGGTTCGTCCAAACAGCCGCGGCCTACGGCATTAGGGACTGGCAGTTTCTTCATCTCCTCCTGTCAGTGCCGTCTGCTGTCATGTTGTCTTACTTCTGGTAAGTTTTTATTAGCTGTATGAAATTTTGGTAAGATTTCAAGGGTTGTGTAGACGTTCGTCTGGTAAAAATTTTGGTTCCATATCTTACCATGTTTGGTAAGAATAGATTCTGTGCCTTTTACTGACGCCGGCTTAATACACCTGTAACTAGACACAACACGACTCACTTTAAACTTGTGAAAGAAGTCCATGAATGTCTCAGAACGTTTCTTTTGTCAAGACATGCCTCTGGGATGTTTGATGACGTATTTAATTAGATCACATTCTTACCGCTTCCCAGAAAATTCACACACAAAATATTCGCGAATGCATTCTCATTATACTGATACAGTTTCATTGAGTCATATATCGTGGAAAGATGTTTTATTATGCAAGGTTTACATTGGACGTTATTTTGAGTTATCGATTTAAAAAACAAATCTGTGCGCAATATCCGTTTGCCTAGTGCGAATTTTGTCGTAACCTTTATTACAACTTTGATGGTTTCTTTGAATTTTGTCTAGTGAAATTTGTATTACTAAAAATTAATTACGTTTTAATTATCATAATTGATCTAGTCTGGTCCCCGAGTCACCAAGATGGCTGGTCAATGTCGGCCGTGTGAAAGAAGCTTCGGACATCGTCAGGAAAATCGCCAAAGAAAATCAGGCGGACCTCTCGGAGAAAACTTCAAGTCTGCAAGACGTCGAGATGGAAGGTCAGGGCAACAAAATCTGGCACATGTTGACCATTCCTGTCCTGCTGGTGAGGACACTGGTCATCTTTTTCAACTGGTGAGTACTCACTAGGGTGTATAAGTATTGTAATCGTGTGAAACATCGTAATCGAAATCGAGATTTTCAAATTTTTACACCTCTCTGTGTCGGAAAAACGTTTTTGAAATTTAGTCGGTATGTCTGTGTGTCTGTGTGTGTGTGTGTCTGTGAACATGGTAACTTGTATGTATAGATTTCATATCAAATTTGTAGTTCTGTATCAACTTATATATATAATCTCATGTACCCCAGAATAATAGTTGCAGGCAGGGGTGGGTGGGGGTAGGTATCTGGCTGGGTGGGTGGGTGAGTGGAAACTGGCATACCCAGGGTTAGGGTTGGGGTTAGGGTTAGCTTTAGGGTTAGGGATAGAGTTAGGGTTCTGCGGATTGTCTGTAAACATCGCAGTACCATCGAAAACTTCGCCGCGACTAAAAGCGGTTTTTTTTTCTCTCCATTGCGCATGCGTATCTTTTTCCGGCTAGAATCGGCCAACAAAATATACTAGAATGCTGGATTTTTAAATAAATAGGTCACGACAACTTCTTCTATTTGGTAAACTCACAATTTTTTCTATTCATTTTTTTCCATTAGGATGGTGTGCAGTATGGTATACTACGGTCTAAACCTAAACGCCGGCAACTTATCTGGCAACTTGTACCTGAATTTCTTTCTGTTGACGCTGGTGGAGCTGTTGTCGTACGTGGTTACCCTCCCTCTGCTGGATGTAGTTGGACGACGTCTGCTTCAGTGCTGCTTTATGCTGATCAGTGGCGTGGCCTGTATTTCCACCTTGTTTCCTGTCATCTATGGGAGCTCAGGTAGGACATTGTTTTATGGGAGCTCAGGTAGGACATTGTTTTATGGGAGCTCAGGTAGGACATTATTTTATGGGAGCTCAAGTAGGGCATTGTTTCATGGGAGCTCAGGTAGGACATTGTTTTATGGGAGCTCAGGTAGGACATTGTTTTATGGGAGCTCAGGTAGGACATTGTTTTATGGGAGCTCAGGTAGGACATTGTTTTATGGGAGCTCAGACAGGACATTGTTTATTCTATGGGAGCTAAGAAAGGACAATGTTTCTTCTATGGGACTCAGCTCCTGTTTCATCTTTGTGGTCCCAGCTGCGTCTGAGTTAGGGCCCTTTGTTTTGAAGCCACTGTCCAATCTCTTTCCTAGAAACCTCACTGAAAGCAATTCCTTTTTTGAAAATTAAATTAACCTTATGTAATTGGATAATGAGAGGTCAATGAACTTAATTAATACAAGAGACAGAGAAATGTTCTCCAACTCCAGGTGTATCCTGGATCACACTGACTCTTCTTATTTCGACTCCAGGTACGGCCTGGATCACACTGACTCTTCTTATTTCGACTCCAGGTACGGCCTGGATCACACTGACTCTTCTTATTTCGACTCCAGGTACCGCCTGGATCACACTGACTCTTCTTATTTCGACTCCAGGTACGGCCTGGATCACACTGACTCTTCTTATTTCGACTCCAGGTACGGCCTGGATCACACTGACTCTTCTTATTTCGACTCCAGGTACCGCCTGGATCACACTGACTCTTCTTATTTCGACTCCAGGTACGGCCTGGATCACACTGACTCTTCTTATTTCAACTCCAGGTACGGCCTGGATCACACTGACTCTTCTTATTTCGACTCCAGGTACGGCCTGGATCACACTGACTCTTCTTATTTCGACTCCAGGTACGGCCTGGATCACACTGACTCTTCTTATTTCAACTCCAGGTACCGCCTGGATCACACTGACTCTTCTTATTTCGACTCCAGGTACCGCCTGTATCACACTGACGCTTCTTATTTCGACTCCAGGTACGGCCTGGATCAAACTGACTCTTCTTATTTCAACTCCAGGTACGGCCTGGATCAAACTGACTCTTCTTATTTCAACTCCAGGTACCGCCTGGATCACACTGACTCTTCTTATTTCGACTCCAGGTAACGCCTGGATCACACTGACTCTTCTTATTTCGACTCCAGGTAACGCCTGGATCACACTGACTCTTCTTATTTCGACTCTAGGTACCGCCTGGATCACACTGACTCTTCTTATTTCGACTCCAGGTACGGCCTGGATCACACTGACTCTTCTTATTTCGACTCCAGGTACCGCCTGGATCACACTGACTCTTCTTATTTCGACTCCAGGTACCGCCTGGATCACACTGACTCTTCTTATTTCGACTCCAGGTACGGCCTGGATCACACTGACTCTTCTTATTTCGACTCCAGGTACCGCCTGGATCACACTGACTCTTCTTATTTCGACTCCAGGTACAACCTGGACCACACTGACTCTTCTTATTTCGACTCCAGGTACGGCCTGGATCACACTGACTCTTCTTATTTCGACTCCAGGTACAACCTGCATCACACTGACTTCTTATTTCGACTCCAGGTACCGCCTGGATCACACTGACTCTTCTTATTTCGACTCCAGGTACCGCCTGGATCATACTGACTCTTCTTATTTCGACTCCAGGTACGGCCTGGATCACACTGACGCTGTCTCTGGTGGGAAAGTTCGGTGCCTCAGCAGCGTTTGCCATCATCTACATCTACACAGCCGAGCTGTTCCCCACAGTCATGAGGAACTCGGGGCTGGGACTCAGCTCTACGACTGCCAGGATTGGAGGAATTCTCGCCCCTTACATCGCTGATCTTGTAAGTTCTGGATAACACCGACTAGAAGACCCGTGTTGTTAATGACGGTCTCGCTACAAGGTACTTTGGATTAGGAATTGGTTACGTTAAAGTATGCAGTTAGTGTCGATCATTTTTAGTTGAAACACGGAGGATTTTTAATCAAATTAAATGTAAAATTTGTTAAAGTACGTTAAAACTTAGTAATTTTTTGTTCCAAAATAGTATATTCTATTATTTTAAAAATCTGGCTTACATCCACCCTCCTATCTATATTTCTCTTAACCTCCTATCCATCCTACCATCCACCCTCCTGTCCATCCTACCATCCACCCTCCTGTCCATCCTACCATCCACCCCCCTTGTCCATCCTACCATCCACCCTCCTGTCCATCCTACCATCCACCCTCCTGTCCATCCTACCATCCACCCCCCTTGTCCATCCTACCATCCACCCTCCTGTCCATCCTACCATCCACCCTCCTATCCATCCTACCATCCACCCTCCTGTCCATCCTACCATCCACCCCCCTTGTCCATCCTACCATCCACCCTCCTGTCCATCCTACCATCCACCCTCCTATCCATCCTACCATCCACCCTCCTGTCCATCCTACCATCCACCCCCCTTGTCCATCCTACCATCCACCCTCCTATCCATCCTACCATCCACCCTCCTGTCCATCCTACCATCCACCCTCCTGTCCATCCAACCATCCACCCTTCTGTCCATCCTACCATCCACCCTCCTATCCATCCTACCATCCACCCTCCTGTCCATCCTACCATCCACCCTCCTGTCCATCCTACCATCCACCCCCCTTGTCCATCCTACCATCCACCCTCCTGTCCATCCTACCATCCACCCTCCTGTCCATCCTACCATCCACCCTCCTGTCCATCCTACCATCCACCCTCCTGTCCATCCTACCATCCACCCTCCTGTCCATCCTACCATCCACCCTCCTGTCCATCCTACCTTCCACCCTCCTATCCATCCTACCATCCACCCTCCTGTCCATCCTACCATCCACCCTCCTATCCATCCTACCATCCACCCTCCTATCCATCCTACCATCCACCCTCCTGTCCATCCTACCATCCACCCTCCTGTCCATCATACCATCCTACCATCCACCCTCCTGTCTATATTTCCTGTTACATTCTACCATCCTACCATCCACCCTCCTGTCCATCCTACCATCCACCCTCCTGTCCATCCTACCATCCACCCTCCTGTCTCTCCTACCCCCAGGGTAACGTTGTGGGCGGGGACCTGGCTGTGATCCTCCCTCTACTGATCTTTGGCTCCCTGAGTCTGGCAGCTGGTCTGTGTGCTCTCATCCTGCCGGAAACGGCCAACCGGAAACTTCCGGACACGGTCCAAGACGCCAAAAACTTCGGCAGGTGGGTGACGACTTCTTTAAATTTGTAAATTTAGATTCCATAATGGAGCAGCCCAATATGTTTCGTATCCCATAACATTGATCACGTGACAATTTTATTACATTTTATTGATTTATATTTTTAAAAAAAAACAACATTATATTGTCAGTTTTATTAAAAATTTGGTTGTGCGATCTGTACATGTTTCTTCAGACTACCCAACAACGACATCAAAGAAATGCTTGAAGTAACTGAGAATGAAATAAAAGTGGAAAAATTGGACATCGTCGTAGACGCCAAATCAGTTGACAGGTTTGTGTAGTTAAATATTTACAAATAGCCCAATTAATTTGACAGGTTTGTGTAGTTAAATACTTACAAATATCCCAATTAATTTGACAGGTTTGTGTAGTTTAATACTTACAAATATCCCAATTAATTTGACAGGTTTGTGTAGTTTAATACTTACAAATATCCCAATTAATTTGACAGGTTTGTGTAGTTAAATATTTACAAATATCCCAATTGACAGGTTTGTCTAGTTAAATATTTACAAATATCCCAATTAATTTGACAGGTTTGTGTAGTTAAATATTTACAAATATCCCAATTAATTTGACAGGTTTGTGTAGTTAAATATTTACAAATATCACAATTAAGTAGACAGGTTTGTGTAGTTAAATATTTACAAATATCCCAATTAATTTGACAGGTTTGTGTAGTTAAATATTTACAAATATCCCAATTAATTTGACAGGTTTGTGTAGTTAAATATTTACAAATATCACAATTAAGTAGACAGGTTTGTGTAGTTAAATATTTACAAATATCCCAATTAATTTGACAGGTTTGTGTAGTTAAATATTTACAAATATCCCAATTAATTTGACAGGTTTGTGTAGTTAAATATTTACAAATATCACAATTAAGTAGACAGGTTTGTGTAGTTAAATATTTAAACATATTTCAATTGACAGGTTTGTGTAGTTAAATATTTAAACATATTTCAATTGACAGGTTTGTGTAGTTAAATATTTACAAATAAACCAATTTGTGGTTTTTATTTACGTGTTAAGGTGGCTTTGAGACAGAAGATTTTTAATCAAAATAAAAATTGTATGATTTGTTTACTTCATGTGTTGTATTATTCGGAATTGAAGCGTGCATCAGTTTTTTTTTCATAATTACTGTTGACATTAATGACATTAATTCAGTAACTATCTTCCCACAATATAATTAGTGGTTCACATTAATGACATTAACTGAGTAACTAACTTCCCACAGTAATGCCATTAAGTCCCTAATTAAATTTTCATCTTCAGACACCTCGCCAGTGACAACAAGAGCAGTGTAGGGGCTAATGAAAACAAGAGCAGTGTAGGGGCTAATGAAAACAAGAGCAGTGTAGGGGCTAATGAAAACAAGAACAGTGTGGGGGCTAATGAAAACAAGAACAGTGTAGGGGCTAATGAAAACAAGAGCAGTGTAGGGGCTAATGAAAACAAGAGCAGTGAAGGGGCTAATGAAAACAAGAGCAGTGTAGGGGCTAATGAAAACAAGAGCAGTGTAGGGGCTAATGAAAACAAGAGCAGTGAAGGGGCTAATGAAAACAAGAACAGTGTGGGGGCTAATGAAACAACTCAAGGAAACACCAACGAGGGTTTTATCTCTGACACAAGGCAATAGGTTGTTGATCACATTTTAATGTCTAATGAAATATTTATTGGATAAATAAAATAACAATTCTATTTGGGGTACTGTTTCTTTAATCTAACAAACGTTTTTTTATGCTGCCTGTAATTCACGGAGAAGATCCGTCTTAGTAGAAAGTGCTAGACAAAATGTTACTTAAAATTTACAAATGTCTGGAATGGATGTACTCACGACCTTGGGTACTGAAGCAAGGTAACATTAAATGACGTCATAAGAAATGCTGTGAGAAAATGGGGAACGATTTAAATATTGTTTCCAGACTGCCAATCTTCTCTACATGCCATTACACTCTGGCATTGACGTCTGCTGTCACGCTTGATATTTTACAAAGCTTTTTAAAAAATTTAAAAAGAAAATGTGTATTGGTAAAAGTTATTTCAAGCTTTAGAGTAAAGGTTAGCCAACAGATATAAACCAGTCAAATAATGGTTTCAAGCATCGTAATGGTGTAATGGGTTTCGCTTGGCTGAAACTCATTTCCATTTTCATTTCCATTTTCATTTCCATTTTCATTTCCATTTTCATCGCTCCGGGTTTGGAGGAAACATGGTTTCTGGTCGACTGGGTCTGGTGAGTAGATTGTTCGGAATGTTCCAGAAATACAAACAAATGTACCTTTTAATCTTTAAGTGTTCAATATTTCAATGTTCCAAAAATACAAAATAAATATATATTTTAATCTTGAAGTGTTCAATATTTCAATGTTCCAAAAATACAAATAAAATGTACATTTTAATCTTTAAAAGTTCAATAGTCAAAGAAAATGAAATCAAAACTCATAAAATGTTGAAATTTTTCACACAGAAATTTAAATAAGAATATTTGAAGCAGGCAGACACGGGTCAAATATTTCCTTATATATGTCATCGGTATCAGCCGAGTTTCGAATCTTCTCGACCCCCGAATGGCGGTGTTCCCATCTTCTCTGACCCCTAACTGCTGATGTTCCCACCCTCCGGATCCCTACATGAAGGAAGTTGCTACCTACTTGACCCCTACATATATCTGTTGCTACCTACTTGACCCCTACATACCGCTGTTGCTACCTACTTGACCCCTACATACCGCTGTTGTCAAATATTGCACCCCTACATACCGCTGTTGTCAAATATTGCACCCCTACATACCGCTGTTGCTAGCTACTTGACCCCTTGATACCGCTGTTGCTACCTACTTGACCCCTACATACTGCTGTTGCTACCTACTTGACCCCTACATACCGCTGTTGCTACCTACTTGACCCCTACATACCGCTGTTGCTACCTACTTGACCCCTACATACCGCTGTTGCTACCTACTCGACCCCTACATACAGCTGTTGCTACCTACTTGACCCCTACATACCGCTGTTGCTACCTACTTGACCCCTACATACCGCTGTTGCTACCTACTTGACCCCTACATACCGCTGTTGCTACCTACTTGACCCCTACATACAGCTGTTGTCACCTACTCCATATCTAGCCTGATAGCTTCTCACATATTCTATGGGTAACCTTACTTTCACCACATTTTATAATACTGATTTTTTATCCTTGCTCCCTCTGACGAAGAATTTAGACTGAAACAGTTCTAATTATTTATATGCTACACATTAAATAAAGCTGCAAAGTTCGTCTGCAAACTAGCACTGTCCGTGTGGGTTTCTCTTCATTTTGAACGGAAGTGACGTAGAGCACACCATTACGGGAGGCTTCGAGTTTGTGGGAGGCCAACAAGATGGAGGAAGGATAACTAGCACCTCTTCCTCTCCCATGCCAGCCAGTTCACGTGTCACGCTGACCTCCCTACTCACGCTGACCACGGGCTTGTCCGAGCGTGCACACACGGCAGACAAGTGATCGTGAGCAAGCGATGAAGGGTAAGCCGGGAGGGAGAGGGTGGGGTGGGGGCGGGACGTAAATACTGTCTGGGGTTTAGATTAGTTTTCATTTTAGATTCGTATTAGAATGGGATTATTTCACAATTTAACTAAAATATAAACGCTAAATCTTTTAAGTTTTCCCTGGGAATTTTTTTTCCAAATTTTCCATTAGTAATTAGACATGATTCTTATATCTTTCTTAGATGAAGATATACAATAAAGAAAAACTTAACGCTAGGAACACATTTAAATAAATATGTGTTTCATCAAAACTAATCAGCGCACTAATGAGTGGCTGAGGGCACTGACAAATTGAGACCCTATAAAACTGAACTACCCGCCGGTATTGTTGATAGTGAAGATAAAATTAGTTGCTAATCAAAATCAATATTTTGAATAAAGCTTTTTTTAACGTATCTATTCTCAATTTGACTATCCCTAATTTTCATATTAAGCCTAACAGTAGCTTTAGAGTTTAAAGTAAATATATTGTCAATAATTGCATACTAGATCTATATCTACGAATTTGTTTATGCTAATTCAAATTGATTCAACCCTAACCCTAAATGGTTGTAAACCGCTAGTTTACTGTTAGCCTTACACTTTACACTGTCATTGTCAGACGGTACCCTACATAACATCGACGATACCGTTAGCCTTACACTTTACACTGACATTATCAGACGGTACCCTACATAACATCGACGATACCGTTAGCCATACACTTAACACTGTCATTGTCAGACGGTACCCTAAACAACACCGACGATACCGTTAGCTTTACACTTAACACTGTCATTATCAGACGGTACCCTACATAACACCGACGATACCGTGGCACCAACACAATTTTGCTCTCTTTAATTGACGAACGATGCCATCATGTTATATGAAGACTTAATGGACGGTTGTATATATACAGCAGGCTGTAGCAGCAGTGTTCATATAATGGACAGGCTGTTGTTTATGTCCCGCAGGTTGTATCAGTTGCTAGGACATGCTAGGACAAGGTAGGACATGCTAGGACCAGCTGAAGACATGGAAACCAACACGGCCAAGAAGAACAAGGACCAGCCTAAAGAAAAGCCTCGAGTCACATTTAAACTAAATGTTGAGCTGTTGCCTGAAGTATTGGGCTGGGAGTCTGAGCAGAGTAGGTTCCCTTACATAAACTTGTCTGAGCCGAGTAGGTTCCCTTACGTAAACTTGACCGAGCCGAGTAGGTTCCCTTACATATTGTATGAGCCAAGTAGGTTCCCTTACATAAACTTGTCTCAGCCGAGTAGGTTCCCTTACATAAACTTGTCTGAGCCGAGTAGGTTCCCTTACGTAAACTTGACTGAGCCGAGTAGGTTCCCTTACATATTGTATGAGAAAAGTGGGTTCCCTTACATAAACTTGTCTCAGCCGAGTAGGTTCCCTTACATAAACTTGTCTGAGCCGAGTAGGTTCCCTTACATATTGTCTGAGCCGAGTAGGTTCCCTTACATAAACTTGACTTAGACGAGTAGGTTCCCTTACATAAACTTGTCTGAGCCGAGTAGGTTCCCTTACATAAACTTGACTTAGCCGAGTAGGTTCCCTTACATAAACTTGTCTGAGCCGAGTAGGTTCCCTTACATATTGTCTGAGCCGAGTAGGTTCCCTTACATAAACTTGTCTGAGCCGAGTAGGTTCTCTTACATAAACGTGTCTGAGCCGAGTAGGTTCCCTTACATACTTCAAAAAGAACTTATACGAGCTATTAATTTATATTTAAAATGTCAAACTGTGGAATCCATAGCACACACAAAATGTTTACTATAATAAGACAATTAATCACGATTACATCTGTAATAATATGTAAGCTATTACACCACGTACAGTGACACCACCTGAGTACCTGTATACACCTGTACGCTAAGCCCGTGTCTCACCTCCTGTACAGGCTATTCTTGTGACACCAGTCAGGTGTGTGGTGACACCTTCTTAATTGGTGATCCTGGGAAGGTGGCCAAAGGTGACGACCCGGACACGTGGGACGATACAACCATCGACAACGACGTGGCGGTCATAGACGATCATGGCGATGATACGAGCGTTATTGACGATAACGATGAGGACACACGCGGGGACCTCGTTTCTATTGATGAATTTGTGGAGGAGCTTGCGGTCTGTCTGTCTGTCTGTCTGTCTGTCTGTCTGTCTGTCTGTCTGTCTGTCTGTCTGTCTGTCTGTCTGTCTGTCTGTCTGTCTGTCTGTCTGTCTGTCTGTCTGTCTGTCTGTCTGTCTGTCTGTCTGTCTGTCTGTCTGTCTGTCTGTCTGTCTGTCTGTCTGTCTGTCTGTCTGTCTGTCTGTCTGTCTGTCTGTCTGTCTGTCTGTCTGTCTGTCTCTCTGTCTGTCTGTCTGTCTGTCTGTCTGTCTGTCTGTCTGTCCTGCGTTAATGCATGTATTTACATGTACACGTCACAATTTTTCTCTGATTTCTGTATTGTTTGCAGACAGCGATCCCCAACTCTACCGACAAGGCAAAGCACGACCGATCAGAAACTGCCAAGACAAAATCCTACAGATACCGGCCCAGCACTAAAACCCACCCCGTCCTAGGGTCTCTGATGTCTCAGGACAAGACAGCCATAAGACACACATTGGAGCCGTCTGATATAAACAAACTGGATGGCACCGGAAGAATTAAACAGCAAAGTCTGAAGAAAACGAAAGTAAACTCTCGGCTTCAAGCAAAGAGAAAAGATGGCGATGAGGGAAGTCCTGTTGACCCAGTTGAAGTCATCTTCTCCAGTGAGAGCGAATCGAATGTTGACCCGGAAGTCGTGTACTCGAGCGATAGTGACATGAACCCCACCCCGGTGAGTAGCGTCACGGAGCTGGAGAGTCAGACCAAGTCCTGGGCAGGGGACGACCCCCCGGTCTACGTAACCGACAGCACGGTCCCCAGGGGCAGTCAGCGGGAGGACAGTACGTTGGTCTCTTTAACGGAAATGTTCCAGGACCAGGACCTGGTGCAGGACAAGACAAGCCGCGGGGAGAGGGAGGACGAGCTGAGGTCAAAGGTCAAGGAGGAGCAGGACTTGAGGGTCAGCCGATTGCGAGAGCCAGCTTCCGATACTGGGGGTGGAGCCAGTCAAAGGTCAAGGGCGTCCAGTGAAGGCAGCAAAGCAGAGTCTAGGGCGGGCTGGCACCTGGGGGAAAGGGAACATAGCAGCCAGCAACCACGGGAACACAGCCAGCAACCACGGGAACACAGCCAACAACCACGGGAACACAGCCAGCAACCACGGGAACACAGCCAACAACCACGGGAACACAGCCAACAACCACGGGAACACAGCCAGCAACCACGGGAACACAGCCAACAACCACGGGAACACAGCAGCCAAAGATCTAGGGAACATAGTGACCAACATTCACGGGAACACAGCCAACAACCACGGGAACACAGCCAACAACCACGGGAACACAGCCAACAACCACGGGAACACAGCCAGCAACCACGGGAACATAGCAGCCAAAGATCTAAGGAACATAGTGACCAACATTCAAGGGAACACAGTCAACATTCAAGGGAACACATCAGCCAAAGGTCTAGAGAACACAGCCCCTCACACACAGACCCCAACATGAAAGCCAATCTACCCCGAAAAATACGATCCATCTCCCACGATAGCGGCCACATTGGGCCAACCAATGGTGGCCACCTCGGGCCAACCAATGGCGGCCACCTCGGGCCAACCAATGGCGGCCACCTCGGGCCAACCAATGGCGGCCACATTGGGCCAACCAATGGCGGCCACACCGGGCCTACCAATGGCGTCAACTTTAACGAGGGCAACAACATGTCCGCCCAGGATGGGAACAGCCTGGTGTCCAGTGATGACCACAAGCTAGGGTCAAGCGAGACCAGCATCGTGAGGACTGATGCCAACAGGAACGCTGCAGAGGAGGCGCCGGTGGAAGGTAACGTTAGCTGACCCCGCTGATAGGGTCTAGATGACCCGGGCTGTTAGGGTTAGTGACCCGGTCTGATAGGGTTAGTGACCCGGGCTGTTAGGGTTAGTGACCTGGCCTGTTAGGGTTAGTGACCTGGCCTGTTAGGGTTTAAGTAACTTAAAGTTCCAATACTTCGCTTAGTGAACATTATCCAAGAAAGAGCGAATAGTTTACATTAGCATATAAATAGCTGTCACATGACTTGACAACTCCTTTGATGGCTACCTAACACAAGTAGGGAAAGTAAAGACGACTGGACGTTGAACTGACCCCAGTAAGCCGATAGATCCCCCAATATAAATAGGTATCAGCCAGTCCCGTGACGTATTTACCAGGTGACGTCACTACCGACGGCGAGTCGGTCAATGACCAGCAGCCAATGGAGACAGAGGAGGAGGACGTCGTGTCGGTGCCGTCGCTGCCGTCCGTACCGCGGTCACGTGCGGTGAGTAGAATTGGCGGGTTTAGCTGGGGTTTAACTTAACCTCAAGTCTGGTTAAACTAGGGTTTAGCCGGGGTTTGGCTCGAGATGAACTCAGGTGAAACTGGGGTTTAGACGGGGTTTAACTTAAGCTCAACTCTGGTTAAACTGGGGTTTACAAAGATTTAAATGGGCTGAACGCAGGCTACATTGAGGTTACCTAGCTCTTTACCCCACTAAATTCACATATCTTATACTAACAAACATAACACTCAGCACAGATAGCATGTCACTGCTAGGTAGCAAGGCTAAGTTTCCAACAATACTTAACACAACTGCTTCGTGTTATAATCTGCATATCCCAATTACCTATATCCTTCACGTACACAACGTCACTCATGTCACAGTTACCTGTTATACCAGACTCATAGCTACCATACACTGTATACAGATTACATTATACCCAATTCATAGTTACCATACATAGTACAGTATACAGATTACATTATACCCAATTCATAGTTACCATACATAGTACAGTATACATACTGCATGTGGCATAGCTCCCCATAACCTTAGCACACCTCAGTGACTACCATCTAGGTACCTGCCACCATAATTTACCTGTGTATCCCCACCTATGTGACGTCATGCAGGTCAACCTATCCAGTAAGCTGTGCATTGACCAGTGTACTCTGGCCAACAAGAGGGTGCTGATGAGGGTCGACTTCAACGTCCCCATGGCCGACGGTCAAATCACCAACACACAAAGGATTGAGGCAGCTATACCAACCATCAAAAAAGCTTTAAAACACAGTAAGTTGGCTTGTCTATACAAGTAGGCTGCAGTCTATACCCTCAAGTATGTTATGTTATAGTCTATACCATCTAGTATGCTTTAAAACCCATTTTTTTCTGACTCATAAATATCTTTAATCATGAATGATGAAGAACGACCAGTCAGTAATTATGGTCATGCTTAGATTATTTTACTTTAGAAATAGACATTACTTTAATAAATGACCAGAGATGACCATCTTAGAAGTGTTTCTTTCAGGCATTTTTCTGTGGGTGGTGAGGGGGAAGGCACAGCCGGAACCACCCCCCCTCCCTCCGTAATTAACTAGAAAAATTATGTCTATATAAATTATGTATTTTTTTTTGTTGATCAGAAGAGTGTGTGTGTGTGGGGGGGGGGGGGGGTGGATGTGTATATACTATAACCAGTGTCCACTATCACAGAACGTTTTTACCGCTCCCCGGAGAAAAATATCCGAAAGAAACCCTTCTTCTGTCCTGAAACTTGACCTAAGGCTCGACATGATTCTATTGCAGAGGCCAAGGCCGTTGTGCTGATGAGCCATCTAGGCCGACCAGACGGTCACGTGGTTCCCGAATTTACACTCGAGCCTGTAGCCCAAGAACTGCAGAGACTCCTGAAGAAGCCGGTGACATTCCTCAACGACTGCGTGGGACCGGAAGTTGAAGAGGCGTGTGCCGACCCTCGACCCGGAAGTGTTATACTGTTGGAGAATTTAAGGTTGGCCAAATATCGGGTTGTCTTATGGGACCTAAGGTTGGCCAAATATCGGGTTGTCTTATGGGATCTTAGGTTAGTCAAATAGAGGGTTGTCTTATGGGAACTTAGGTTGGTTAAATATCGGGTTGTCTTATTGGATCTTAGGTTGGTCAAATAACGGGTTGTCTTATGGGAACTTAAGTTGGTCGAATATCAGGTTGTCTTATGGGAACTTAGGTTGGTTAAATATCGGGTTGTCTTATGGGATCTTAGGTTAGTCAAATATCGGGTTGTCTTATGGGATCTTAGGTTGGTCAAATATCGGGTTGTCTTATAGGATCTTAGGTTGGTCATGTATCGGGTTGTCTTATGGGATCTAAGGTTGGTCAAGTAGAGGGTTGTCTTATTGGATCTTAGGTTGGTTAAATATCGGGTTGTCTTATGCTAAAAGCTACATGTTACATGCTACACGCTACTCTTGCCGTAGGTTTCATGTGGAAGAGGAAGGCAAAGGTCTCAACGATGAGGGCAAGAAGGTCACCGCGACACCAGAAGAGGTCAAGGCCTTCAGGGAGTCACTGACCAGGCTGGGCGACGTCTACGTCAACGACGCTTTTGGTACCGCCCACCGCGCCCACAGCTCCGTCGTGGGCTGTAACCTGGCTGTGAGGGCCGCAGGTAAGTTGTGAGGGGGGGGGGGGCCTGGTTCTAGAACTTGGTCTGTGGGACTTGTTGGTTCTAGAACTTTGTGATACTTGTTGGTTCTAGAACTTGGCATTTGAGACTTTTTGGTTCTAGAACTTGGCCTGTGGGACTTGTTGATTCTAGAACTTGATCTATGGGGCTTGTTGGTTCTAGGACTTGGTCTGTGATACTTGTTGGTTCTAGAACTTGGTCTGTGATACTTGTTGGTTCTAGAACTTGGCATTTGAGACTTTTTGGTTCTAGAACTTGGCCTGTGGGACTTGTTGATTCTAGAACTTGATCTATGGGGCTTGTTGGTTCTAGGACTTGGTCTGTGAGACTTGTTGGTTCTAGAACTTTGTCTGTGAGACTTTTTGGTTCTAGAACTTTGTGAGACTTGTTGGTTCTAGTTTTAAACCTGAATGGTCAGCTGATTCTTTAATTTTACTGTTTCTAAAAATTCTTAGTTTTGAAGTCTTTTAATATTTTTAGCTACATTCTTCACATATTTTTACACTAGGAAATTCTACCCTTTACGAAGCTTGTATCACCTTTCAGGACTGTTGATGAAGAAAGAAGTGCTGAGTTTCTCCAAAGTTCTCGAGAGCCCAAAACGTCCACTGCTCGCCATCTTGGGAGGGGCGAAAGTCTCGGACAAAATCCTTTTGATAGAGAACCTGCTCGACACTGTTGATGCCATGATCATTGGAGGCGGGATGGCCTTCACCTTTCTAAAGGTACTCATCTGCTGAAGTAGCCATTCAATAACCGCCCGCAGCGGGTGTGGAAAAGGGGGGAGGTGGACAGTTTGGAATATCAGCTTATAAAGTCTGTATAGACAAAATCACCATGGTTAATTAAAATAATTAGCGTTTGACAAAAATACAATACACATTTTTTATGGTTAATTACTAGTGCATTAGTATAACTATAACTAGAGGGATTAACTAGATTTCTTCTATCGCCACAACACCCAAATATGCATTTTATACGAAAACATTGTATGTTGTTTTATTCTATGGAATTTTCCAAAGTTGACCTTGACCTATGTTGTCCTACCACCCCAGGTGCTAGACGACATGCCCATAGGAGACTCGCTGTTTGACGAAGAGGGCTCTAAGATCGTCCCCCATCTGATGGAGAAGGCGAGGGAGAACAACGTGACCATACATCTCCCAGTCGACTTCATCGTGGCTGACGCTTTTTCTCAGGACGCCAATTCGGGGAAATCCGATCTTCAACAGGGAATTCCCGAAGGTACATTGATTAGTCTATCCCAAAATTTTTAAACCGAAGGTACATTGATAAGTCTATCTCAAGATTTTTAAACCGAAGGTACATTGACTAGTCTATCCCAAGTTTTTTTTAAACCGAAAGTACATTGACTAGTCTATCCCAAGATGTTTTAAATCGAAGGTACATTGATAAGTCTATCTCAAGATTTTTAAAAGAAGGTACATTGATGAGTCTATCTCAAGATTTTTAAACCGAAGGTACATTGATTAGTCTATCCCAAGATTTTTTAAGGTTACGGCCGTGAAAACAAACATAAATGAGTATAACTATGTTGTTTACAGTCTGAGCTAAGTTAAAGTATAAGACTTGTAAATGCTGTACGTTTGTTTGTTTGTTTGTTTGTTTGAAACTTTGGAATTATTGACTTGTAGGAATGATGGGATTAGACGTAGGGGAGACAACTAGTGCCAAGTTTGCTGACGTCATCAGCAGTGCCCAGACCATTGTATGGAACGGTCCGCCTGGTGTCTTTGAGTGGGACAAGTTTTCTCAGGGGACAGAAGCCATGATGGCCGCTGTCGCCAAGGTGAGATGGTGTCAGTGGTTATTTGTATTGACCATTGTCGTGTCAGTGGTCATTTCCATTGACCATTGTCGTGTCAGTGGTCATTTCCATTGACCATTGTCGTGTCAGTGCTAATTTCCATTGACCATTGTCGTGTCAGTGGTCATGTCATTGACTATCGTATTGTCAGTTGTCATTTTCATTGACCATTGTCGTGTCAGTGGTAATTTTTACTTACCATTGTCGTGTCAGTGGTGGTCATTTACATTGACCATTGTCGTGTCAGTGGTCATTTTTATTGACTATCGTAGCGTTAGTGGTTGTCTACCATCAATATTCCTTTACTTCCGGACTTTTAACAACTAAAAAACTCCATGTTGTTGATGTGTTCCTTGGTCAGGCAACAAGAAAGGGTGCGGTGACCATCATCGGTGGAGGTGATACTGCCACATGTGCCAAGAAGTTCAAGGCCGAGGACACGGTGACACATGTCAGTACAGGGGGCGGGGCCAGTCTGGAGCTGCTGGAGGGCAAGATACTGCCTGGCAT
This sequence comes from Physella acuta, assembly GCF_028476545.2. Taxonomy (NCBI): domain Eukaryota; kingdom Metazoa; phylum Mollusca; class Gastropoda; family Physidae; genus Physella; species Physella acuta. Next base: position 367,805 of record NW_026731804.1, read on the forward strand.
TGAGTCCCTGTCAATCAACCCAAAACTTAAGGTGGGTGGGGCATAGAGCCCCTGTCAATCAATCCAAAACTTAAGGTGTGTGGGTCATAGGTCACACTGTCTTTAGTCAATCAACCCAAAACTTAAGGTGTGTGGGTCATAGGTCAGACTGTCTTTAGTCAATCAACCCAAAACTTAAGGTGTGTGGGTCATAGGTCACACTGTCTTTAGTCAATCAACCCAAAACTTAAGGTGTGTGGGTCATAGGTCACACTGTCTTTAGTCAATCAACCCAAAACTTAAGGTGTGTGGGTCATAGGTCACATTGTCTTTAGCTTTAGTGTAAACATTACATGATAGGCTACAACTAGATGGTAGACGGTGCAATGGACTTGTTTCACACGAATGTTGTAGGTTGGTGTGGTACAACATCACTGATATAATCACTGGCTAACTGGGGGAAGCATTGGCAACTGCCGCTGGGCTGTATTTATATATCACATCTGTCATCATTCTAACTGCTGCACTGCGTCCCAACACCACGCCTCATTAAACTTCAATTAATGACACGATCGCACACTTTTAATGTTAATCCTGTATTGCTAGGATAACAAACTGCCCCAAAGATAGCCACATGACTGTGTTTTATGTGTAGGTAGACCTGGAAAGATGAACTAGTGCCCCAAAGATAGCCACATGACTGTGTTTTATGTGTAGGTAGACATTGAAAGATGAACTAGTGCCCCAAAGATAGCCACATGACTGTGTTTTATGTGTAGGTAGACCTAGATAGATGAACTAGTGCCCCAAAGATAGCCACATGACTGTGTTTTATGTGTAGGTAGACCTAGATAGATGAACTAGTGCCCCATAGATAGCCACATGACTGTGTTTTATGTGTAGGTAGACCTAGATAGATGAACTAGTGCCCCAAAGATAGCCACGTGACTGTGTTTTATGTGTATGTAGACCTAGATAGATGAACTAGTGCCCCATAGATAGCCACATGACTGTGTTTTATGTGTAGGTAGACCTAGATAGATGAACTAGTGCCCCAAAGATAGCCACATGACTGTGTTTTATGTGTAGGTAGACATTGAAAGATGAACTAGTGCCCCAAAGATAGCCACATGACTGTGTTTTATGTGTAGGTAGACCTGGAAAGATGAACTAGTGCCCCAAAGATAGCCACATGACTGTGTTTTATGTGTAGGTAGACCTAGATAGATGAACTAGTGCCCCAAAGATAGCCACATGACTGTGTTTTATGTGTAGGTAGACCTAGATAGATGAACTAGTGCCCCATAGATAGCCACATGACTGTGTTTTATGTGTAGGTAGACATTGAAAGATGAACTAGTGCCCCAAAGATAGCCACATGACTGTGTTTTATGTGTAGGTAGACATTGAAAGATGAACTAGTGCCCCAAAGATAGCCATATGACTGTGTTTTATGTGTAGGTAGACATTGAAAGATGAACTAGTGCCCCAAAGATAGCCACATGACTGTGTTTTATGTGTAGGTAGACATTGAAAGATGAACTAGTGCCCCATAGATAGCCACATGACTGTGTTTTATGTGTAGGTAGACATTGAAAGATGAACTAGTGCCCCAAAGATAGCCACATGACTGTGTTTTATGTGTAGGTAGACCTGGAAAGATGAACTAGTGCCCCAAAGATAGCCACATGACTGTGTTTTATGTGTAGGTAGACCTAGATAGATGAACTAGTGCCCCAAAGATAGCCACATGACTGTGTTTTATGTGTAGGTAGACCTAGATAGATGAACTAGTGCCCCATAGATAGCCACATGACTGTGTTTTATGTGTAGGTAGACATTGAAAGATGAACTAGTGCCCCAAAGATAGCCACATGACTGTGTTTTATGTGTAGGTAGACATTGAAAGATGAACTAGTGCCCCAAAGATAGCCATATGACTGTGTTTTATGTGTAGGTAGACATTGAAAGATGAACTAGTGCCCCAAAGATAGCCACATGACTGTGTTTTATGTGTAGGTAGACATTGAAAGATGAACTAGTGCCCCAAAGATAGCCACATGACTGTGTTTTATGTGTAGGTAGACCTAGATAGATGAACTAGTGCCCCATAGATAGCCACATGACTGTGTTTTATGTGTAGGTAGACATTGAAAGATGAACTAGTGCCCCAAAGATAGCCACATGACTGTGTTTTATGTGTAGGTAGACATTGAAAGATGAACTAGTGCCCCAAAGATAGCCATATGACTGTGTTTTATGTGTAGGTAGACATTGAAAGATGAACTAGTGCCCCAAAGATAGCCACATGACTGTGTTTTATGTGTAGGTAGACATTGAAAGATGAACTAGTGCCCCATAGATAGCCACATGACTGTGTTTTATGTGTAGGTAGACATTGAAAGATGAACTAGTGCCCCAAAGATAGCCACATGACTGTGTTTTATGTGTAGGTAGACATTGAAAGATGAACTAGTGCCCCAAAGATAGCCACATGACTGTGTTTTATGTGTAGGTAGACATTGAAAGATGAACTAGTGCCCCAAAGATAGCCACATGACTGTGTTTTATGTGTAGGTAGACATTGAAAGATGAACTAGTGCCCCAAAGATAGCCACATGACTGTGTTTTATGTGTAGGTAGACATTGAAAGATGAACTAGTGCCCCAAAGATAGCCACATGACTGTGTTTTATGTGTAGGTAGACATTGAAAGATGAACTAGTGCCCCATAGATAGCCATATGACTGTGTTTTATGTGTAGGTAGACATTGAAAGATGAACTAGTGCCCCAAAGATAGCCACATGACTGTGTTTTATGTGTAGGTAGACATTGAAAGATGAACTAGTGCCCCATAGATAGCCACATGACTGTGTTTTATGTGTAGGTAGACATTGAAAGATGAACTAGTGCCCCAAAGATAGCCACATGACTGTGTTTTATGTGTAGGTAGACATTGAAAGATGAACTAGTGCCCCAAAGATAGCCACATGACTGTGTTTTATGTGTAGGTAGACATTGAAAGATGAACTAGTGCCCCATAGATAGCCACATGACTGTGTTTTATGTGTAGGTAGACATTGAAAGATGAACTAGTGCCCCAAAGATAGCCACATGACTGTGTTTTATGTGTAGGTAGACATTGAAAGATGAACTAGTGCCCCAAAGATAGCCACATGACTGTGTTTTATGTGTAGGTAGACATTGAAAGATGAACTAGTGCCCCAAAGATAGCCACATGACTGTGTTTTATGTGTAGGTAGACCTAGATAGATGAACTAGTGCCCCAAAGATAGCCACATGACTGTGTTTTATGTGTAGGTAGACCTAGATAGATGAACTAGTGCCCCAAAGATAGCCACATGACTGTGTTTTATGTGTAGGTAGACATTGAAAGATGAACTAGTGCCCCAAAGATAGCCACATGACTGTGTTTTATGTGTAGGTAGACATTGAAAGATGAACTAGTGCCCCAAAGATAGCCACATGACTGTGTTTTATGTGTAGGTAGACCTAGAAAGATGAACTAGTGCCCCAAAGATAGCCACATGACTGTGTTTTATGTGTAGGTAGACCTAGATAGATGAACTAGTGCCCCAAAGATAGCCACATGACTGTGTTTTATGTGTAGGTAGACCTAGATAGATGAACTAGTGCCCCAAAGATAGCCACATGACTGTGTTTTATGTGTAGGTAGACATTGAAAGATGAACTAGTGCCCCAAAGATAGCCACATGACTGTGTTTTATGTGTAGGTAGACATTGAAAGATGAACTAGTGCCCCAAAGATAGCCACATGACTGTGTTTTATGTGTAGGTAGACCTAGAAAGATGAACTAGTGCCCCAAAGATAGCCACATGACTGTGTTTTATGTGTAGGTAGACCTAGATAGATGAACTAGTGCCCCAAAGATAGCCACATGACTGTGTTTTATGTGTAGGTAGACCTAGATAGATGAACTAGTGCCCCAAAGATAGCCACATGACTGTGTTTTATGTGTAGGTAGACCTGGAAAGATGAACTAGTGCCCCATAGATAGCCACATGACTGTGTTTTATGTGTAGGTAGACATTGAAAGATGAACTAGTGCCCCAAAGATAGCCACATGACTGTGTTTTATGTGTAGGTAGACCTGGAAAGATGAACTAGTGCCCCAAAGATAGCCACATGACTGTGTTTTATGTGTAGGTAGACATTGAAAGATGAACTAGTGCCCCAAAGATAGCCACATGACTGTGTTTTATGTGTAGGTAGACCTGGAAAGATGAACTAGTGCCCCATAGATAGCCACATGACTGTGTTTTATGTGTAGGTAGACCTAGATAGATGAACTAGTGCCCCAAAGATAGCCACATGACTGTGTTTTATGTGTAGGTAGACCTGGAAAGGCTCACGATTGACCAGTGTTCTCTGAACGACAAGCGCGTGCTACTCCGTGCTGACCTGAACGTGCCGCTCAAGAAGGGCGTGGTCGCAGACAACAGCAAGCTACAGGCAGCTATCCCCACGATCAGGCTCGCGCTGGAGAAGGGAGCCAGATCTGTTGTGGTCATGGGGCACCTGGGACACCCCGAGGGTAGGGTGGTGGAGAGGTACTCCCTGAGGCCCGTGGCTGAGGAGCTGGAGGCCCTGCTGGGGGTGACGGTCACCTTCCTCCCCGACTGTGTGGGGCCGGATGTTGAGGCCGCCTGCGAGGTTCCCTGGCCCGGGTCTGTGATTGTTCTAGAGAATCTACGCTTCCACCCAGAGGAGGTGGGCAAAGGGAAATCCCCCGGGGGTGAGGACTTCACGCCAACCCCAGGGAGTGTTCGAGAGTTCAGGTGAGAAAATGACGTACGAGGTTACTAATTGCCCAAGACACAAGAGGCTAACAATAAATTTTATGTAAAAAAATATATAACTATTTTATATTAAATCCAATTTGTGGTCCTATTAATTGATGAATATAATAATATAAATTAGAGTTTTCTTCTAAGTTTAACTAACCCCAACATTATACCATAATAATACACTGCAAACTCGACAATTTACATGTTTTATATAGGGCTTGTTAATAAAAAATCTAAAATACTCAGATTAGAATTAGTTAGATGGATATCTAGCCCCCCTCCCCCGCCCGATCTGCCCCTGACGACCCTATTCTCTAAAGTCTGTATTGCCAACGACTCCCCAGGAACGCACTGAACAAGCTTGGTGACGTGTACATCAACGACAGCTACAGCCTGTCGTACAGGAACGACAGCTCCATCGTGGGCATCAACAAGCGCCAGATGGCCGGCGGGTTGCTCATGGGGCGGGAGCTGCAACCCCTGCAGCAGGTGTTGTACCAGCCAACCCGACCCCTACTGGCCATTGTGGGCGGGGTGGACACGGCCAACAAGATGCCTCTGATCGAGAACCTTCTGGAGAAAGTTGATGAGCTAATTATCACCGGAAGTACGTGGTGGTAACATAGCTAATTAATTAACAATTTTTTAATGACGTGGCAATGTTAAGATATTGTCAGATTCACAGTAAGGGATTTTCAAACCTGACTACTTTATTGATGTCATTTTAAATTACGAAGTGACTACTCGGAAGATTTTTCTCCCCAACGTCTCTACTTAGTCGGCAAAAGATAGCTCTCCGCATGCGCAGTGACCTATGGCTAGGGTTAGGGCTAGAATGAGGATTAGGGTTAGGGATAGGGTTAGGGATAGGATTAGGGCTAGGGATATGATTAGGACTAGGGTTAGGGTAAGGGATAGGATTAGGGATAGGGTTAGGATTAGGGTTGGTGTTCGGGGTCTGAGGTTGTAAACACACGCATGCGCAGTACCATCGAAAACATCGCCGCGATGTCGTAGTATCTCTCCATTGCGCATGCTTATCGCATGCGTATCTCATTCCGACTAGCATCGGCCTTTAAATTATTCCTCCACTTTGTTCAAGTATGCTGTATTAAATAAAACAAAAATTTCGATAGCTATTATTTAAAAATTTCGTGAAATAAAATGTACAATGGTTCTTGAAAACCTTCACTAGCTATTCTTTAAAAACTGCTTCAAATTTAATGTACCTTGGTTCTTGAAATGTTGTATACCTGTGTACAGATATCGCCTTCACCTTCTTGAAATGTTGTATACCTGTGTACATATATCGCCTTCACCTTCTTGAAATGTTGTATAGGCCTACCTGTGTACATATATCGCCTTCACCTTGAAATGTTGTATACCTGTGTACAGATATCGCCTTGACCTTGAAATGTTGTATACCTGTGTACAGATATCGCCTTCACCTTCTTGAAATGTTGTATACATGTGTACAGATATCGACCTCACCTTCTTGAAATGTTGTATACCTGTGTACAGATATCGACCTCACCTTCTTGAAATGTTGTATACCTGTGTACAGATATCACCTTGACCTTCTTGAAATGTTGTATACCTGTGTACAGATATCGCCTTCCCCTTCTTGAAATGTTGTATACCTGTGTACAGATATCGCCTTCACCTTCTTGAAATGTTGTATACCTGTGTACAGATATCGCCTTGACCTTCTTGAAATGTTGTATACCTGTGTACAGATATCGCCTTGACCTTCTTGAAATGTTGTATACCTGTGTACAGATATCGCCTTGACCTTCTTGAAATGTTGTATACCTGTGTACAGATATCGCCTTCACCTTCTTGAAATGTTGTATACCTGTGTACAGATATCGCCTTCACCTTCTTGAAATGTTGTATACCTGTGTACAGATATCGCCTTCACCTTCTTGAAATGTTGTATACCTGTGTACAGATATCGCCTTCACCTTCTTGAAATGTTGTATACCTGTGTACAGATATCGCCTTCACCTTCTTGAAATGTTGTATACCTGTGTACAGATATCGCCTTCACCTTGAAATGTTGTATACCTGTGTACAGATATCGCCTTCACTTTCTTGAAATGTTGTATACCTGTGTACAGATATCGCCTTCACCTTCTTGAAATGTTGTATAGGCCTACCTGTGTACATATATCGCCTTCACCTTGAAATGTTGTATACCTGTGTACAGATATCGCCTTGACCTTGAAATGTTGTATACCTGTGTACAGATATCGCCTTCACCTTCTTGAAATGTTGTATACATGTGTACAGATATCGACCTCACCTTCTTGAAATGTTGTATACCTGTGTACAGATATCGACCTCACCTTCTTGAAATGTTGTATACCTGTGTACAGATATCGCCTTCACCTTCTTGAAATGTTGTATACCTGTGTACAGATATCGCCTTCACCTTCTTGAAATGTTGTATACCTGTGTACAGATATCGCCTTCACCTTCTTGAAATGTTGTATACCTGTGTACAGATATCGCCTTGACCTTCTTGAAATGTTGTATACCTGTGTACATATATCGCCTTGACCTTCTTGAAATGTTGTATACCTGTGTACAGATATCGCCTTGACCTTCTTGAAATGTTGTATACCTGTGTACAGATATCGCCTTCACCTTCTTGAAATGTTGTATACCTGTGTACAGATATCGCCTTCACCTTCTTGAAATGTTGTATACATGTGTACAGATATCGACCTCACCTTCTTGAAATGTTGTATACCTGTGTACAGATATCGCCTTCACCTTCTTGAAATGTTGTATACCTGTGTACAGATATCGCCTTGACCTTCTTGAAATGTTGTATGCCTGTGTACAGATATCGCCTTCACCTTGAAATGTTGTATACCTGTGTACAGATATCGCCTTCACCTTCTTGAAATGTTGTATACCTGTGTACAGATATCGCCTTGACCTTCTTGAAATGTTGTATACCTGTGTACAGATATCGCCTTCACCTTGAAATGTTGTATACCTGTGTACAGATATCGCCTTGACCTTCTTGAAATGTTGTATGCCTGTGTACAGATATCGCCTTGACCTTGAAATGTTGTATACCTGTGTACAGATATCGCCTTCACCTTGAAATGTTGTATACCTGTGTACAGATATCGCCTTCACCTTGAAATGTTGTATACCTGTGTACAGATATCGCCTTCACCTTCTTGAAATGTTGTATAGGCCTACCTGTGTACATATATCGCCTTCACCTTGAAATGTTGTATACCTGTGTACAGATATCGCCTTGACCTTCTTGAAATGTTGTATACCTGTGTACAGATATCGCCTTCACCTTGAAATGTTGTATACCTGTGTACAGATATCGCCTTCACCTTGAAATGTTGTATGCCTGTGTACAGATATCGCCTTCACCTTCTTGAAATGTTGTATACCTGTGTACAGATATCGCCTTGACCTTCTTGAAATGTTGTATACCTGTGTACAGATATCGCCTTGACCTTGAAATGTTGTATACCTGTGTACATATATCGCCTTCACCTTGAAATGTTGTATACCTGTGTACAGATATCGCCTTCACCTTGAAATGTTGTATACCTGTGTACAGATATCGACCTCACCTTCTTGAAATGTTGTATACCTGTGTACAGATATCGCCTTCACCTTGAAATGTTGTATACCTGTGTACAGATATCGCCTTCACTTTCTTGAAATGTTGTATACCTGTGTACAGATATCGCCTTCACCTTCTTGAAATGTTGTATACCTGTGTACAGATATCGCCTTCACCTTCTTGAAATGTTGTATACCTGTGTACAGATATCGCCTTCACCTTCTTGAAATGTTGTATACCTGTGTACAGATATCGCCTTCACCTTCTTGAAATGTTGTATACCTGTGTACAGATATCGCCTTCACCTTCTTGAAATGTTGTATACCTGTGTACATATATCGCCTTCACCTTCTTGAAATGTTGTATAGGCCTACCTGTGTACATATATCGCCTTCACCTTGAAATGTTGTATACCTGTGTACAGATATCGCCTTGACCTTGAAATGTTGTATACCTGTGTACAGATATCGCCTTCACCTTCTTGAAATGTTGTATACATGTGTACAGATATCGACCTCACCTTCTTGAAATGTTGTATACCTGTGTACAGATATCGACCTCACCTTCTTGAAATGTTGTATACCTGTGTACAGATATCGCCTTCACCTTCTTGAAATGTTGTATACCTGTGTACAGATATCGCCTTCACCTTCTTGAAATGTTGTATACCTGTGTACAGATATCGCCTTCACCTTCTTGAAATGTTGTATACCTGTGTACAGATATCGCCTTGACCTTCTTGAAATGTTGTATACCTGTGTACATATATCGCCTTGACCTTCTTGAAATGTTGTATACCTGTGTACAGATATCGCCTTGACCTTCTTGAAATGTTGTATACCTGTGTACAGATATCGCCTTCACCTTCTTGAAATGTTGTATACCTGTGTACAGATATCGCCTTCACCTTCTTGAAATGTTGTATACATGTGTACAGATATCGACCTCACCTTCTTGAAATGTTGTATACCTGTGTACAGATATCGCCTTCACCTTCTTGAAATGTTGTATACCTGTGTACAGATATCGCCTTGACCTTCTTGAAATGTTGTATGCCTGTGTACAGATATCGCCTTCACCTTGAAATGTTGTATACCTGTGTACAGATATCGCCTTCACCTTCTTGAAATGTTGTATACCTGTGTACAGATATCGCCTTGACCTTCTTGAAATGTTGTATACCTGTGTACAGATATCGCCTTCACCTTGAAATGTTGTATACCTGTGTACAGATATCGCCTTGACCTTCTTGAAATGTTGTATGCCTGTGTACAGATATCGCCTTGACCTTGAAATGTTGTATACCTGTGTACAGATATCGCCTTCACCTTGAAATGTTGTATACCTGTGTACAGATATCGCCTTCACCTTGAAATGTTGTATACCTGTGTACAGATATCGCCTTCACCTTCTTGAAATGTTGTATAGGCCTACCTGTGTACATATATCGCCTTCACCTTGAAATGTTGTATACCTGTGTACAGATATCGCCTTGACCTTCTTGAAATGTTGTATACCTGTGTACAGATATCGCCTTCACCTTGAAATGTTGTATACCTGTGTACAGATATCGCCTTCACCTTGAAATGTTGTATGCCTGTGTACAGATATCGCCTTCACCTTCTTGAAATGTTGTATACCTGTGTACAGATATCGCCTTGACCTTCTTGAAATGTTGTATACCTGTGTACAGATATCGCCTTGACCTTGAAATGTTGTATACCTGTGTACATATATCGCCTTCACCTTGAAATGTTGTATACCTGTGTACAGATATCGCCTTCACCTTGAAATGTTGTATACCTGTGTACAGATATCGACCTCACCTTCTTGAAATGTTGTATACCTGTGTACAGATATCGCCTTCACCTTCTTGAAATGTTGTATACCTGTGTACAGATATCGCCTTCACCTTCTTGAAATGTTGTATAGGCCTACCTGTGTACATATATCGCCTTCACCTTGAAATGTTGTATACCTGTGTACAGATATCGCCTTGACCTTCTTGAAATGTTGTATACCTGTGTACAGATATCGCCTTCACCTTCTTGAAATGTTGTATAGGCCTACCTGTGTACATATATCGCCTTCACCTTGAAATGTTGTATACCTGTGTACAGATATCGCCTTGACCTTCTTGAAATGTTGTATACCTGTGTACAGATATCGCCTTCACCTTCTTGAAATGTTGTATACCTGTGTACAGATATCGCCTTCACCTTGAAATGTTGTATACCTGTGTACAGATATCGCCTTGACCTTCTTGAAATGTTGTATACCTGTGTACAGATATCGCCTTCACCTTCTTGAAATGTTGTATACCTGTGTACAGATATCGCCTTCACCTTGAAATGTTGTATACCTGTGTACAGATATCGACCTCACCTTCTTGAAATGTTGTATACCTGTGTACAGATATCGCCTTCACCTTCTTGAAATGTTGTATACCTGTGTACAGATATCGCCTTCACCTTCTTGAAATGTTGTATACCTGTGTACAGATATCGCCTTCACCTTCTTGAAATGTTGTATAGGCCTACCTGTGTACATATATCGCCTTCACCTTGAAATGTTGTATACCTGTGTACAGATATCGCCTTGACCTTCTTGAAATGTTGTATACCTGTGTACAGATATCGCCTTCACCTTCTTGAAATGTTGTATACATGTGTACAGATATCGCCTTCACCTTCTTGAAATGTTGTATACCTGTGTACAGATATCGACCTCACCTTCTTGAAATGTTGTATACCTGTGTACAGATATCGCCTTCACCTTCTTGAAATGTTGTATACCTGTGTACAGATATCGCCTTCACCTTCTTGAAATGTTGTATACCTGTGTACATATATCGCCTTCACCTTCTTGAAATGTTGTATACCTGTGTACAGATATCGCCTTGACCTTCTTGAAATGTTGTATACCTGTGTACAGATATCGCCTTGACCTTCTTGAAATGTTGTATACCTGTGTACAGATATCGCCTTCACCTTCTTGAAATGTTGTATACCTGTGTACATATATCGCCTTCACCTTCTTGAAATGTTGTATAGGCCTACCTGTGTACAGATATCGCCTTCACCTTCTTGAAATGTTGTATACCTGTGTACAGATATCGCCTTGACCTTCTTTTAAATGTTGTATACCTGTGTACAGATATCGCCTTGACCTTCTTGAAATGTTGTATACCTGTGTACAGATATCGCCTTCACCTTCTTGAAGGAACTGTTCGGCATGGACATTGGCCTGTCCCCCTTCGACCCAGAGGCCGCTAAATCTGTGAATGACGTCATTGAAAAAGCTAAAGAGAGGAACGTGAAGCTCCACCTACCGGTTGATTTTGTCATAGCTGACCCAACGTCAGCTGAGGCCAACACTGAAACAACAACCGTCCCCAACGGCATTCCTGGCGGTTAGTTTTTTAAAAGTACTTGGTTTCTACTGACAGAATCAAACGGTTCCTACAAAAATTGCTTGAACCCTACTGACTGAATCAAACGGTTCCTACAAAAATTGCTTGAACCCTACTGACAGAATCAAACGGTTCCTACAAAAATTACCTTATCCCTACTGACAGAATCAAACGGTTCCTACAAAAATTACTTGAACCCTACTGACAGAATCAAACGGCTCCTACAAAAATCACTTGAACCCTACTGACAGAATGAAACGAGATGTACTCTAGAAAATAAGCACATACTGAATAGCCAACAAAAATCCCCATAGGACCACACGTAGCTTACAAAATCGTGTCATTAAAATCATTTCTGTTATGTTGACCCGAGGACTCTAGCTATCCGTTGCTTTAAATATCCAGGCTGTTGTCTCATTACACAATAAATTCTGTAGAGACGTTACATGTTTAATATATCTCTCTTCATCTGGCTGATCAAATCTGTCATTCAATCATGATCACTCACGCTCTCGCATTGGAAGGGATGTGACATATCGACTGTTTGGATGTAACATATCAATTGTTTACCAATTGGATGTATCATATCAATTGTTTACCAATTGGATGTAACATATCGATTGTTTGGATGTAACATATCGATTGTTTACCAATTTGATGTAACATATCGATTGTTTACCAATTGGATGTAACATATCGATTGTTTACCAATTGGATGTAACATATCGATTGTTTACCAATTGGATGTAACATATCGATTGTTTAGATATGACATACAGCTTGTGTACAAATTGTCTTTAAAGATATTGAAACGTTCCCATGACATATTCCAGACTGGATAGGTTTAGACATTGGTAAACAGAGACCATCTCATATTTCAGACTGGATAGGTTTAGACATTGGTGAAGAAAGCCGATCACATTTCGCTGAAGCTATAGCCGGGGCTGGCACCATCTTGTGGGACGGCGTCCCGGGGGTGAGGGTCGATAGCGAGGGTGCCAAGGCCATGCTGGACGATATCATTCAGGTAACAAAACGGTTTGAACTTCCTGCTCACCTGTCTGGCATAGTGGGATGTTTGTTTTTGTGTATGTGTGTATATGTGTACGTGTGTATGTGTGTTTGTGTGTATGTGTGTATGTGTTTATGTGGCTCAGTCGAGTCATTCTTTTCACGGTGTAGGCCATCTGTTTTTGGGTTGTTGTCCCCCCCCCCCACACACACTACTGCTAGCTTACTTTGGTAGGGGGTGTTTGCGTTCAGAGTTTATTATTTTAAAAAGTCAAGAGTGGCTCCCCTTGACACACGTATATTACGTTGAATTAACGTGAAGCTACATGGGGTTTATTTGGCGTAAAGAGTTGCTCGCAGACATTTTTCTCAAGGGGGAGGGGGGAACCACAATCTCCTTTCCTAGAATTGGGACTGGTCACGCGGTAAAAACAAGATGGCGTGGCATGTAATCAAACCGGAAATAACGGCCACCTGCACCGACTGAACATTGTTGGATGAAATAACGTTATAACATGTGGAGATGCCGGCTCGTGTTGCAAGTATTATGTTCGCGCTGTGCTAGCACGCTGGGTTACCTTTTAAAGCTTTTTGTCGACTTGATAGAACCACATTGTAGTCGACTTGATAGAACCACATTGTAGTCGACTTGATAGAACCACATTGTAGTCGACTTGATAGAACCACATTGTAGTCGACTTGATAGAACCACATTGTAGTCGACTTGATAGAACCACATTGTAGTCGACTTGATAGAACCACATTGTAGTCGACTTGATAGAACCACATTGTAGTCGACTTGATAGAACCACATTGTAGTCGACTTGATAGAACCACATCGGTAGCCACTTGAAAAGACCCTCTCGGTGGCCGATCGACGGATTAAATATTTGACGGGGGGGGGGGAGATTCAATAATTATGAAATCTTGGCAGAACGTATTCGATGCTGTAATGTTACTGGTCACATAATACTTATCCTAACCCTACCCTTGAAATTCAACATCTTAACACATTTATTTTGTCAATTATTTATTCTCTAAGAGAATCTAGATTAGTCTAAATGTTGGATCTAGTGGGTCAAGAATTGTGGATCCTCTAACCTCAGGGTTTCTTGCCACTCGCTCAACCCACTACCTGCCACTGCCCAACCCACTACCTGCCACTGCCCAACCCACTACCTGCCACTGCCCAACCCACTACCTGCCACTGCCCAACCCACTACCTGCCACTACCTGCCACTGCCCAACCCACTACCTGCCACTGCCCAACCCACTACCTGCCACTACCTGCCACCTGCCCAACCCACTACCTGCCACTGCCCAACCCACTACCTGCCACTGCCCAACCCACTACCTGCCACTGCCCAACCCACTACCTGCCACTACCTGCCGCCTGCCCAACCCACTACCTGCCACTGGCCAACCCACTACCTGCCACTATTCTCAACAGGCCACTGAAAGAGGTGCCTTTACAGTTGTAACCGGAGATGACGTCATCGCGTGCTGCCGGAAATTCGAGGCCGCGGATAAAGTAGGTCACGTGGTGAGCGGAGGTTTCATGACGCAGGAGATCCTAAAGGGGAAAATACCGGCAGGTGTGGCGGTGTTACACCCTAGTCCTGTCACAAAGGTGAGTGGTGTCATGGTGGGTTTTGTTTGTGGTGTCATGGTGAACGTGTTAGTCAGTCTAGTGGTGTCATTGTATCAGAGGTCTAGTGGTGTCATCTGGTGTGTATAATGCCAGGCGTGTTTCTGGTATTTCACGACGTTGCCACCAATGTGGTTATTGGTTTTTCTGTTACCCAGGTAGAATGGTTCATATCTGCGAGTCCCTCTCCCTCCCTTCGTCCTTTCCCCCCTCCTTCCATTTAACCCCCCCCCCCCTTCCGCTGACCACCGCCAGCCCGGGGGTAACAGAACACAGCCCGAGGGTTCAAACTGTGTGGTCAAACAAATCTACCAATTGTCTCAGTCAGAACCTAATGAATCCCGCAGGACTGAACTCATTGATACGATCACGTGACCCTACTAATTAGACGTGTTTACCCATTCATTGATTAGTTTGGTAAACAACATCAATAACAACATTCGACGGTCATAGTCACGTGATACTGCACGGTCAACAATAGTGAACTGGGGGGGGGGGAAGATAATAGATATGTTTACACTCTGGTGGGACTAGGTAGTCCTCACCCCCCCCCCCCCCCCCCCCGCCACTTGACAGCTAACCCACTATTTGTCTTTTTCATGTATGCTCACTTGGGTAGTTTTATTGCCTTTGATGTTACGGCAAGTGGGGTGTTGTGGTCGGTGGGATGGTTGTTTTGATGGTGTGGTTATTGGGGTGGTGTGGTCGATTGTGTGGTTGTTGGGGTGGTGTGGTCGACGGTGTGGTTGTTGGTGTGGTTGTTACGGCAAGTGGGGTGTTGTCGTCGGTGGGGTGGTTGTTTTGATGGTGTGGTTATTGGGATGGCGTGGTCGATGGTGTTGTTGTCGGAGCGGTGTAGTCAATGGTGTGGTTGTTTCGATGGTGTGGTTGCTGGTGTGGTCAATGCCGTGGTTGCTGCCATTATAGCAGTCTGTCTCAGCTTGGATTTGTCAACAACAGTCGTGAACACAGCTCACCTGAGTTTATAGGCTGTTTGAGACTGAATAGTTATCTCCCCTTTTGTCATTGAACAGTGTCAAATTTAAATGTAGTTTAATGATGTATTTAGCAGCTAATTAGATTTTCTTACGTGGCTAATGAAGATGCACTTATCCGCTAAGTTTTTGAGAAATAATTTCGTTAGAAATAGGTAAAACTTCAAACCTACCAACTAACAAACAAACAAAAACAATGAACGGACTTAATATAACGCTAGTAGAATGAGTACACATTACACAAAAGCACTCTTTCATGGGCACGAACAACAATAATTTTGATTATTTTTAGCATTTTAATAACTTACAATGGAAATATCACAATGCAATACTATCTGTTTTTAAAATGGTTCGTTCAAAAACTGGTTACATCCGGTTTACTTGTCCCAAGGTGAAGACATATCTGTGACGTCACATGAATTAGGGGAAGGGTTAAGGCCGAGGTATTTTTTAACCGCCAGTTTAAACTTTGAGTTCAGAGTTAAATAAATAATAAAATTCATCCCAGAATTCATTAGCGCCAGCAAATTAAACATGTTGTACAAAAATCTGGGCACCGGAAGAAAGTAGTCCAAGCCCATGCAGACGACAGTGGGCGCGAAGCAGACGAAATAAACTCCAAACACCGTCATGAAGAATTTCACACTCTTCATGCGGAGGTTGTGTTTTTTGTGTGCCGGTTTGTCGTCTCTGGTCGTGTCATGGAGGTTGGCTGAAGTGTCGTGTGTTGTTGGAGGTTTGCTTTGGTTTGGTTTAACGCGAGTAGCACTTAGCACATTGGTGGTAGTGTTTGGTGTCGCAGTTAGTATCCTTGGATTAATGTTGGGTGTGGCACTTAGCACACTGGGGGCAGTGTTGGGTGTGAAAATCATAGACGTAGTCTCGGTCTGCGTCGGGTGGACAAGATGAAAAGGCTTTGGCAGCGAATTTAGTTCCAGTTGATTTGTTTTGTTGAAGGCAACGTCACACACTTGTGATATGGTCGAGATGACTTGGTGATTTGGGTTGCTGGGTGTTTGATGGTCGTGTTTGATGTTGGTTTGTTGGTGTGGATGGGGGTGTGTGTTGGTTTGGTTGTGGGGGTGGGTGGTGGTTGTGCTAATGAGCCGACTGTGCCGGTACGCAGCCAACAGGATCTGTGTGTACAGAACAAAGTTGATCGCCACCAAGACGAGAAACAGCGAGACATTGGCGTAAAACAGGTAGCCGATGGGCATGACCAGTGTGACGTCACACTTGGCGGGGTCGTTGTGGATGACCTGGGGCAGCAGAGCGTAGAGAACACCGAAACTCCAGGCACAGCAGAGCAGGAGGATGACGTAATGTCTCGTGACGACACGCGCGTATGTGTAGGGATGCACGATGTACAGGTAGCGGTCTGTGGCTATCAGGGTCATGTTGACACAAGACACCACCGCCACGCCCAGGTTGACCCCGAAGACGAGGGCGCAGAAGCGGATGTTGTTGTCGTACAGGTGGGTGCGCAGGCTGGGGACGTAGAAGAGGGAGAGGGGGATGAGCCCGAGCCCCACCACCAGGTCGGAGGTGGCCAGGGACAGGATGTACAGGTTGGACAGTGTCCGGAGGTTGGGGGTCCGGTGGATGACCACGATGGTCAGTGTGTTGGCCGAGATGATGAACAGGGACATCAGGAGGGAGAAGACGATCAGGAGGATGGAGTCGACGTCAATGTCTGGAGGCATGTCCGCTCCCTGGGTCATGTTCTCCATGGCTCGCTGGGTACCCCGGTGGTGCGGGTTGGGGGGGTGGGGATTGGACAGTTGGGTACCTAACTGACAGTCAACTAAACCATAAAGGGGGGGGGGATTTGATAGCTGGGTACCAGAGTGGCGGGGGGGGGGGGGGGATTCGACAGCTGGATACCCCAGTGGTAGTCAACTAAATCAGAGAGGGGGGTGGGGTGTTGACAGTTGGGTACGTGGGGGGGGGGGGGGTGTTGACAGCTGGGTACCCCTGTGGCAGTCAGCTGGGAGAGACTGTGACAACTGGTTGCAATAGTTCACCTGTACCAACTTCAGTCACTCGCCTTGCCAAGTCTCCTCAAATTGTGTTCATCCTTTTGTTATTGATCTCTCCTCACAGTCAACGTGTTGCTTTGTTCTGCTCCTGTTAGAATATAAAGTCAGTTTACTGTTAGTAATGTGCTGGTCACAAAATACTTCAAATTTCTTTACTGTTAACAGAATTTACATTTTCTAATTTTTTTGTCGTTGCACTCTTTTCACACCTCGCCGCATCTACACGGTTAGTAAACCGTTACAAATCTGGTACACGTTTTGTTGTTATTACACTTGAAAAATTCCGCACCATTTGACATCAGAAACTTGATTGCCTCGGCATTCAAACAATAGGTGAACGTGTTCACCAATGGATTTTGTTTGAAAGGATAATGGTCGCTTTATGTTCTGATTTTATTTTAACAACAAATACAAGGGAGACAAAAAGTGTTAGGCACATCAAGGGGGACGATCGATCAAGATTATCTTGGTTTAAAGCTAATTTTTAAAATCAATATAATTTTTAAAAATAACAGTTATGGTTAGGAAATGTTTTAAAATAACCTTTCGTGGTCTTAAACATTGTGCTTGTATATTTAATATTCTGCTTACTTTGCGGAAAATAGCATTTTTACAATTATACATTAATTAGTTGTATAATTGTTTATATCCGACTATCATATTGAAAATTAATTGGTGTTTTTAAAATTCTATTTTTAATAAATACAAATGTTTTTGTTTTATATTATATTATACTTACAGAAAAAACAACGCTTTTTAACATTTCGTATAACCGCTTTCATTTGCATGAACCTCACAAAAAACAACCGTAAAATAAAATACTTTAAAAAAACTTTTTAAAAAACCACGTTTTTCTTGTGGACTAAAAAGTAGAAAATAAATTTTTCTTTTGTGCTTCCTCGAGCTGTGCAGGTTCTTGTGATGACTGACAAAAAACGTGGGTACGTTCACCATCAAATTTCCCGACCCATCTGCCCGACCCACGTTTTTTGTCAGTCATCACAAGAACCTGCACAGCTCGAGGAAGCACAAAAGAAAAATTTATTTTCTACTTTTTAGTCCACAAGAAAAACGTGGTTTTTTAAAAAGTTTTTTTAAAGTATTTTATTTTCTCCTTTTTAGTCCGTTGCTACACATGAAAAACGTGGTTTTTAAAAAGTTTTTTAAATAGTTTATTTTCTACTTAATCTAATGACTTGATTAAGTATGACTTGACTAAGTGTTTATAAATACACGGACTAAAAAATCTTGAGCGACCAGGATTCGAACCTGGGTTGTCGCGGCCACAACGCGAAGTACTAACCACTATACGATCACGGCCAGCGCGCTCACATCGATTGGGGCCGAAGTAACTGTGTGAATAAGCCTCCAGTCTTGTCGGTATCTTTAGAAATCATGTCCTCAATTTTATGGTCCTTGGGGCGTAATTAAATTAAGCTAATTACGGTCTCTAATTGCTAGTTTTTATGATTGCATCTGAAATTGTTAGGCGAAAGTAGCCTGTATGCCAAATTTCAGATCTGTAGAGCAATCAGAAGTGGGCTAATTTTCGATGTCAATTTTAACAACAAACAAACAAATCCACAAACGCGAAGCTGAGTTAAGAAAAACGTGTTAAAAAATTTTCATACATTTGATGACAAAAAACGTGGGTCGGGCAGATGGGTCGGGAAATTTGATGGTGAACGTACCCACGTTTTTTTGTCATCAAATGTATGAAAATTTATTTTCTACTTTTTAGTCCACAAGAAAAACGTGGTTTTTTAAAAAAGTTTTTTTTAAGTATTTTATTTTCTCCTTTTTAGTCCGTTGCTACACATGAAAAACGTGGTTTTTAAAAAGTTTTTTATATAGTTTATTTTCTACTTTATCTAATGACTTGATTAAGTATGACTTGACTAAGTGTTTATAAATACACGGACTAAAAATCTTGAGCGACCAGGATTCGAACCTGGGTTGTCGCGGCCACAACGCGAAGTACTAACCACTATACGATCACGGCCAGCGCGCTCACATCGATTGGGGCCGAAGTAACTGTGTCAATAAACCTCCAGTCTTGTCGGTATCTTTAGAAATCATGTCCTCAATTTTATGGTCCTTGGGGCGTAATTAAATTAAGCTAATTACGGTCTCTAATTGCTAGTTTTTATGATTGCATCTGAAATTGTTAGGCGAAAGTAGCATGCATGCCAAATTTCAGATCTGTAGAGCAATCAGAAGTGGGCTAATTTTCGATGTCAATTTTAACAACAAACAAACAAATCCACAAACGCGAAGCTGAGTTAAGAAAAACGTGTTAAAAACAACAACAACAAATGATATAGGAAGATCTCAGGGAACAAGACATTGTGTCAGATTTGCCACGTGTCAAGTCATGTGTCCGTCTTCTCCCCCCCCCCCCATCATCCCCCACCCTTGAAGTAAATCCTGGACATAACATGTGCAGTCACACATGACTGCACACTCCATCCACACACATTCCATCCCCACACACTCCATCCCCACACATTCCATCCCCACACACTCCATCCCCACACATTCCATCCACACACACTCCATCCCCACACACTCCATCCCCACACACTCCATCCCCACACACTCCATCCCCACACACTCCATCCCCACACACTCCATCCCCATACACTCCATCCCCACACACTCCATCCCCACACACTCCATCCACACACACTCCATCCACACACACTCCATCCCCACACACTCCATCCCCACACACTCCATCCACACACACTCCATCCACACACACTCCATCCATACACACTCCATCCACCCACACTCCATCCACACACACTCCATCCCCACACACTCCATCCCCACACACTCCATCCCCACACACTCCATCCATACACACTCCAGCCACACACTCCATCCACACACACTCCATCCACACACACTCCAGCCACACACACTCCATCCACACACACTCCATCCACACACACTCCATCCATACACACTCCATCCACACACACTCCATCCACACACACTCCAGCCACACACACTCCATCCACACACACTCCATCCACACACACTCCATCCACACACACTCCATCCATACACACTCCAGCCACACACACTCCATCCATACACACTCCAGCCACACACACTCCATCCCCACACACTCCATCCCCACACACTCCATCCCCACACACTCCATCCCCACACACTCCATCCCCACACACTCCAGCCACACACACTCCAGCCACACACACTTTCACACTCTCTACTCTCACCACCCACTCCCTCCACAACCACACCACACTCCTTCCGCACACTCTCTACTCTCACACACTCCCCACACTCATCCACACACTCTACTCTCACCACACTCACGATACCCACTTTCTCTCCCCACTCCCTCCACAACGACACCTCACTCCTTCCGCATCCTCTCCACACGCCACAGCATCATCCACATCTAAAATCTCTCTACTGACGTGATTAACTATCAATGTTCGATCACACTACGACTAGCTCATCCACCGTCTCTAAAATCATGTTCAATGTTCGATCACACTACGACTAGCTCATCCACCGTCTCTAAAATCATGTTCAATGTTCGATCACACTACGACTAGCTCATCCACCGTCTCTAAAATCATGTTCAATGTTCGATCACACTACGACTAGCTCATCCACCGTCTCTAAAATCATGTTCAATGTTCGATCACACTACGACTAGCTCATCCACCGTCTCTACAATAATGTTCAATGTTCGATCACACTACGACTAGCTCATCCACCGTCTCTACAATAATGTTCAATGTTCGATCACACTACGACTAGCTCATCCACCGTCTCTAAAATCATGTTCAATGTTCGATCACACTACGACTAGCTCATCCACCGTCTCTAAAATCATGTTCAATGTTCGATCACACTACGACTAGCTCATCCACCGTCTCTAAAATCATGTTCAATGTTCGATCACACTACGACTAGCTCATCCACCGTCTCTAAAATCATGTTCAATGTTCGATCACACTACGACTAGCTCATCCACCGTCTCTACAATAATGTTCAATGTTCGATCACACTACGACTAGCTCATCCACCGTCTCTACAATAATGTTCAATGTTCGATCACACTACGACTAGCTCATCCACCGTCTCTAAAATCATGTTCAATGTTCGATCACACTACGACTAGCTCATCCACCGTCTCTAAAATCATGTTCAATGTTCGATCACACTACGACTAGCTCATCCACCGTCTCTAAAATCATGTTCAATGTTCGATCACACTACGACTAGCTCATCCACCGTCTCTAAAATCATGTTCAATGTTCGATCACACTACGACTAGCTCATCCACCGTCTCTAAAATCATGTTCAATGTTCGATCACACTACGACTAGCTCATCCACCGTCTCTAAAATCATGTTCAATGTTCGATCACACTACGACTAGCTCATCCACCGTCTCTACAATAATGTTCAATGTTCGATCACACTACGACTAGCTCATCCACCGTCTCTAAAATCATGTTCAATGTTCGATCACACTACGACTAGCTCATCCACCGTCTCTACAATAATGTTCAATGTTCGATCACACTACGACTAGGTCATCCACCGTCTCTACAGTAATGTTCAATGTTCGATCACACTATGACTAGCTCATCCACCGTCTCTACAATAATGTTCAATGTTCGATCACACTACGACTAGCTCAATCATGTTCAATGTTCGATCACACTACGACTAGCTCATCTACCGTCTCTACAATCATGTCTCTACTCTCACGAACAAAAAATATGTTTGTATGGAATTATTGAATGAACATTTAAAGACAACTTTGGCAGGGTTCTATCAACAGAGAAACACCTGCGTGTTTAAGTTTAATAACCCCTGTCGACAGTGAAACACCTGCGTGTTTAAGTTCAATAACCCCTACATCTCCAGAGCGTGACTTGAGCAATTAAACCGTTGAATTTGTCACATGACCCAATCAATAGCTGCTCCTCCTATATAGATTTGATAACATCATATTGGCGAGTCTTGGCGAGCCTTGGCGAGTCTTCTATCTGAGGCTGCTGTTCTCACATGGTGTAGCTGTTGTTGGTGTGTCACGAGATGGTCTGTTGGAGCGTGTGTGTGTGTGTGCGTGTGTGTTAACCTGTGAGTGTTTGTATGTGTTTCGTTACGTTAGATGTATGTCTGCTTGTCTATGTGCGTGTTCGTGTGTGTTTGTGTGTATGTGTGTTAACTGTGTGCGTTTCTGTCTGTGCCGGCTACTACATGGTTATATGTGTTGGTTAGCTCGTGTGTTTATGTGCTATGACGTTGGTGTTTGTGTATGTGTGTGTTTGTGTGTGTGCCTGTATCTTGGACTCTATGTGGTACTTGAATGTGTCTCAAAGAAACCTTCAATATGAAAAACGTCCCTTCATCAACTCAGTGGGTGAGTCAACGATCCCAGTGGTACAGTGGTACCTTTGTCCCTTCATCAATCCAGTGGTAAGACAACGATTCAGTGGTACCCTTGTCCCTTCATCAACTCAGTGGGTTAGTCAACGATCCCAGTGGTACAGCGGTACCCTTGTCCCTTCATCCGTTCGTGCCACTGCAGCAGCCTTGGTTACCTGTAGCTTCCAGTCAGGTGCTTGTGATGGCACCATTGTTCGGTAGTGCTACCCTCAGCACTTCATTAAAAATATTTCTTTCAGAATAATTTAAGCCGCCCATCCACCATAATCGGACCGTGAATTTTGTCCATGAAGGATTAAAATTTTTAGCATCGTAAATAGTTACTTGTAAAAGATGGAATAATTACCCGAAGATTGCGTCATCTATAACGACCAACGTGTTTCGTGATACGAATGCTTCAGGCTACGAATGCGTACCGGAAATAGATTCCGCACGTTAGGACTGAACCAATCTCCAACAAGGAAAACATCTCACCATTAGTTCGTACATCCGTTAACACGTCGAACGTCTTTTAGAAAGTTACGCCATTTATTTCTTATGACGAAGTATATATAAAACAGCCCATGCTGAAGTTTTACAATTTTTAAAAGATCATAGTAAAAAATACTAATTAAAAAATGCAAATTAAAAATACTTACCTAAGATATAATTAGGTGAAAGGTAGTAAAAAAAGAACAGAGAACCCAAATAATCCAGCAACGTAAGCACAACAACTGTCAGCGATAATCTATTGGGGTGGGTAACTCACGTGTATCATTACAAGAATAAAATAATTTACTCTCTAGTACTTGAAGGGGTGGTCAAGATGAAAAACAAAATCCCTTGCAGTATATATGTATACTGAGGTTAATTAAGTACCTCGATAAATATCAACAGTAAGACATAAAAAACACGATGAATATCAACAGAAGATGATCAGAAACTGGATGCTTATCAACAACACAACATCAGACAAGCAAACATTACCGCGGGTCCATGAATTTTATTTTCGGCCTGAACGTACCAGGCGAGCGGAGGGTTAAAATGCGAATAGATTTGTCGCAGCCAATCAGAACTTCCACTGCTACGTCACAACGGTGTGGCGTCAGCTTGCGGTTGAGCAGACGTCAATGTTGGGTGACCGTTAAAGCGTTAACAGAAAACATCGCCATAAAACATATTCGGGTTTAGAACATTAGGGTTATGTGTTACATCTGTATCCGATAATGCCACAATATTTTTTTTTAAAAAGGGGAGGGGGTAGGTTATTGATAGTATACCATTCTAATATAAGTATCTAACCCTAACCCGATTCCTACCATCGCCCTCACCCTAATTTCTGACCCTAACAGTAAACATATCCTATTATATCACAATATTACAAGCAACCTAACACACCTATATTCAGAGGAGAATATTGTTAGACTCAGGTAACATCAACACTCCGAATATTATATGCCGCGATCGTTATCTTGTAAGGACGTACACACACACACAAATACTTTTTTTCTTGCTGCTTTGTTCTCTTGAAATAATACTCTACTTAACTACCTCAGATTTGCTTAATTGGAAAATACGTAATTAATGATGCAATCACCAACCTGTTGTCAGCATGCCGGACCGACATCCCCCCCCCCCCCGCCCTCATATTCATATCTATCTACCTAGGCAATTGTCAGTATTATCTGCGCTCAATGTTGTCGTATATTTTACTTCGTATTTTGTTTTGTCTGTGTCAATGTCTTTCCAGATTTTTCGGTCGAATTGGTCTACGTATAGAACACAAGACAGCTAAGTTATACCATATTACCCTGGTGACGTTAATCTTTTTTTTTAATCTACACAATTGACTCAAACTGATCATACATACTTGTATTTTCTGTGTCTGTTGTAAATGAAGAACTGGTTTTTTTGTGTGAAGAAATCTAAATAACTGTGGTTTTTTTTTAGTGTTTTTTTGTGCATTTGTTATTTTTCCAATGAGCAATCACTAGACTGTTGACTTGCAGCACTAATTAAACAATTAAACCCCAGTAGTAAACATACCAGGTCATTAACCTTGACAGGCCATTTATCGATTACTTTCTTCCTTTAAAGTTGGTTCATGTCATTATCTGGGTAATGTGAAGTTGTTGGTGCACTTGTCATTAGCATGCAATGGTGTTTACTTTATATTTATATGTTAATAGGTACTTGTGATTGCTGCGTAGTTATGTTATACCAGGAGAATCCTTTAGCTATAATCCAGCTGCTCTGTGCTAATGTCCACATGATTGGGGAACACTTTGATATCTTAGTCCTATTCAACGAAGATTCTTCTCACGTCTTTAGATCATAGCTAGATCAACAGTTCAAGTAGACACATGTATGTTTGTTCCAACTGTTGTTCTCTGATGTCTTTCAACAGACCGCGAAAAAGAAGAAAAGAAAGAAAAAGAAAAGAAAGAAGAAGAAAAAACCAGCACCAGTTGAGGAAGCACCAGCAGGTAGAAACATTATTTCAGTAGTAATATAAGGTGGTGGTAGTATGTTAGTAATTCAAGAACAGACTTCTTTAAGTATACATATATATATATATATATATATATATATATATATATATATATATATATATATATATATATATATATATATATATATATATATATATATATATATATATATATATATATATATATATATATATATATATATATATATATATGAAATTTTTTTACAAAAGAAAAACATTTGATGAACAAACTTTTTTTTCTCCTGGCCCACCATGGACTAGAACCCGCACCTCCGCCTCCACCTGTCAAGTACGTCCCGCCATTCGTCAACACAAAACTCCTCGCACCGCTCAGCTCGTACGAGAAACCCAGGCATCCAGTCAAATACACAGGGGTGAGAACCTCGCACTCTCACGTCACAGTTTTAGGAGAGTGACGTCACAGTTTAAGGACATTGACGTCACAGTACAGGCAAGATAATTCTTGGATTGTGAGGTCACACTTTATCAACGTGACGTCACAGTACATGTAACGTGACGTCATAATCCCGAAAACTGGAAGTCACAATTCCCTCAGTTAATTAGTTTTAGCTTTTTGTTTAACATTCCCATCATATTGAGATACTTGGCTTTCAGACCGTATATTTTGGTCAGGCCGTGTTTTGTTCAGGCCGTGTTTTGTTCAGGCCGTATGTTTTGTTCAGGCCGTATGTTATGTTCAGCCCGTATATTTTGTTCAGACCGTATGTTATGTTCAGCCCGTATATTTTGTTCAGACCGTATGTTATGTTCAGCCCGTATATTTTGTTCAGACCGTATGTTTTGTTCAGCCCGTATATTTTGTTCAGACCGTATGTTATGTTCAGACCGTATGTTATGTTCAGCCCGTATATTTTGTTCAGACCGTATGTTATGTTCAGACCGTATGTTTTGTTCAGACCGTATGTTTTGTTCAGACCGTGTTTTGTTCAGACCGTGCGGCGTCAATTCGGCCAATGACGAAACGGCCCCGTCAAAACGACCCCGACAAAACGACCCCGTCAAAACGACCCCGTCAAATCGGCCCCGTCAAAAGGGCCAGCGACATATGGACCCCGTCATATAGGCTCCCGACAAATAGGCTCCCGTCATTTAGGCTACCGACAAATAGGCTCCCGTTATATAGGCTCCCGACAAAAGGGCTCCAGTCAATAAGGCTCCTGACAAATAGGCTCCCGTCATTTTGGCTCCCGACATATAGTCTCCCGTCATTTAGTTTTTTCCACAAAACGGCCCCCGTCATTACGACTCCCGACAAATAGGCTCCCGCCATTTAGTTTCTCCACAAAACGGCCCCCGTCATTACGACTCCCGACAAATAGGCTAGCGTCATTTTGGCTCCCGACAAAAAGGCTCCTGTCAATTTGGCTCCAGACAAAAGGACCACTGACCCAATGGCGTAGCTACCGTAAAGCTAGCGTAAGCAAGGCATGGGGGCCCAAGGCACATAGGGGCCCTTTTCCCTCATAAAAAATTAAAACTTTTACAATGGAATTTTAATATTTGTTACATATAAATAATTTAAAAAAAGAAAAAGGTTAAAAGTTCCAAAAAGCCCCCCCCCCCCTCCCACCGTTTCGGCAGTGGGATTCAGTGTTTGTGGGTCAAACAGAGCCCAATCGTTATAATAACACTACAGGCTATATCACTTTGTCGTGCAAGACATTGAGAGAATCAGCCTATAAATAAACTTTTTAGCAGTAGTAGGCAAGCATAATAATATAGTATAAATACAAAATCAGGACATATAAAATACAAAATGTTGCCTTCAGAATATTTATATATTAAAAAATATCCATCGTAAGTAGAAGTTGATCTCTTCGTTTAACTCCTCTGTAGCCTAACGCAGAGGCGTAGCGAAGGCGAGGCGGGGGGTGCGGACCGCAACGGGTGACACCATTTAGGGGGGGGGGGTGACACCAAAGGCAAAAAATTGAAAAATTTATAGAATGAAATGCCATTTTCCAGATCCATTAGTTAAAGTTAAATAGTCTTCTAAGTACAAATCGAAAATTATATCAAGAGGGGGGGGGGGGGGTGACACCACGACGTAAACGTAAACTATAAAGAAAACAATGCTACATCCAACTGTATTATAAACAGACTGTAGATAAACATCGTTACTATTAAGTCAGCAGTGATTAAAGTTTAAACACGTACGTGTACCAGTATGTGGCATATATATAAATTTTAGGCCTATGTAGGCCGACACACACACACACACACACATATATATATATATATATATATATATATATATATATATATATATATATATATATATATATGCTTTGTTTCCTGGGAGGGGGTGACAATACGAAGTGCCGCACCGGGTGAGACCCGACCTAGCGACGCCACTGGCCTAACGGCTGACGAAGGGGCCCACTGATAATTTTTGCATAGGGGCCCAAAAATCCTAGCTACGCCACTGCACTAACAATACCGTTTCTGTAGAGACTAAGTCTCCCGGCAAAGCGGTCTCATTGAATATGACATCTGCCAGTGGGACCCCTTCATCAATATTCTTTAGAGTTAGCTTATCCAACACTCTTATGTAATACAACGTATGCATCTCTTGTTCGGCAGGCCTTATTTTTATATTAGTTGATCTATTATAAAATATAGTATGTTTTAATTTAAGGGTCATCTATCTATGACATCCATAATTGAGTCGGTTATAGGCTGTTCCAACTCATTGTGTGGGGAGAAGGGTCCACGCTGTACCTTCCTAACTGCAATATGCTTGTACAGGGGCGTAGCGAGGGGAGGGGCGGGGGGGGGGGGGGGTGCGGACGGCACCGGGTGACACCATTTAGGGGGGTGACACAAAGGCAAAAATAGCAAAATATATAGAGAAAAAGTTGAGGGGGTGGAGGTGCAAATCGAAAGTTTGGGGGGGGGGGGGTGCAAATCGAAAACTTGAAAGTTTGTCCCCGGGAAGGGTCGCAACGCCACTGGGGGGGTGACACCATTAAGTGCCGCACCGGGTGACACCCGACCTCGCTACGCCACTGTTCTTGTAGGTTATCAAAACAAAATGCTGTTATCATGTTAACATCATGTATATCATACATTTACACTTCTGTGCTCGCTTTTAAGCAACAGATCTTTTCTGTTGTAAATTAAACATTATCAAAACTTTAGAATTGGTGGAATTTAGTTGTTAAGGGCTCGATTTGTGAATTAATGTTGGTTCATGAAAAAATAATTTCATTCGGGCATTAAAAAGAGGTCATGGTGGTATTGGAGGTAGGACACAATGGTTACTTTTATGCCAATAGTGGTCATATCATTCATTTTTCTGGAGCCAATATGTCGGGAGTCATTTTGTCAAAAGCCAATATGTCGGGAGCCCAATTGCCGGGAGCCAATATGTCGGGAGCCCATTTGTCGGTAGCCAAAATGTCGTGAGCCCATTTGTCGGGAGCCCATTTGTCTTGAGCCCTTATGTCGGGAGCCAATATGTCGGAAGCCGCTTTGTCGGGAGCCAATATGTCCTGAGCCTATTTGTCAGGGGTTAATATGTCGGGAGTCCATTTGTCGGGAGCCTAAATGTCGGGAGCCCATTTGTCGGGAGCCTATATGTCGCAAGTCAATATGACGGGAGCCCATTTGACGGGAGCCAATAAGTCGGGGCCCTTTTGACGGGGCTATTTTGACGGGGTCGGTTTGTCGGGAGTCGATTTGACGGGGTCGTATTAACGGGGCCGTTTTGACGGGGCCGATTTGTCCCGGGCCGTTTTGACAGGGCACCGTTCAGACCGTATGTTTTGTTCAGACCGTATGTTATGTTCAGACCGTATGTTTTGTTCAGACCGTATGTTTTGTTCAGACCGTGTTTTGTTCAGACCGTATGTTTTGTTCAGAACGTATGTTTTGTTCAGGCCGTGATTTGTTCAGGCCGTGTTTTGTTCAGACCGTATATTTTGTTCAGACCGTATGTTTTGTTCAAACCCCATGTTTTGCTCAGGCCGTATTTTGTTCAGGCCGTGTTTTGTTCAGGCCGTGTTTTGTTCAGACCTTATGTTTTGTTCAGACCGTATGTTATGTTCAGCCCGTATATTTTGTTCAGACCGTATGTTATGTTCAGCCCGTATATTTTGTTCAGACCGTATGTTTTGTTCAAACCCCATGTTTTGCTCAGGCCGTATTTTGTTCAGGCCGTGTTTTGTTCAGGCCGTGTTTTGTTCAGACCTTATGTTTTGTTCAGACCCTTGTTCAACACTTCGATGATGTGATGCATTCGGTGGCTCCCTCTAAGACATTTTAAACTAATGTGTAATTCACGCTTGTTCAAATTCCCCGCCAACAATTACACGGATGTTTCTTTTCTGTTGGTTTTTGGGTTAGGGACGGGTTAGTGAAATTGGTCTGGGTAGGATTTAGGCTTGGTTTGTGGTTATACGAGTATAAAGGTTTGGCTAATTAAAGTAGCTCATGTTTTATTGTATATAATAATTTAACTGACCACAACCGATTTGTCAATCAAATGTAGGCTCCGCCCCCTGGTGCCAGCAAACACTACACCTCACCACTATTCAAGAGAAAGCCTTGGCTCCCCCCACCAGAGCCTCAGTCTCCGCCCAGAAAACCTCCCGTGCCACGCCTCTCCGGCCACCCAGAACCACGCCCATTACGAACGCCACCGCCCACATTTGCTGAGCTGCCCTACAGTCAAAAGTACAAGGTGGGGGAGGCGGGGAAACCTGGGCCTGAGTTCACCCTACAACACCTGTCACCACTGCCACCCATACGGTCAAAGGTGAGTGACACCTCTTACAACACCACCCCCCTTAAAGGTGAGTAACCCCTCTTACAACACCACCCCCCTTAAAGGTGAGTAACCCCTCTTACAACACCACCTCCCTTAAAGGTGAGTAACCCCTCTTACAACACCACCCCCCTTAAAGGTGAGTAACCCCTCTTACAACGCCACCTCCCACAAAGGTGAGTAACCCCTCTTACAACGCCACCTCCCTTAAAGGTGAGTAACCCCTCTTACAACACCACCCCCCACAAAGGTGAGTAACCCCTCTTACAACACCACCTCCCTTAAAGGTGAGTAACCCCTCTTACAACACCACCTCCCTTAAAGGTGAGTGACCCCTCTTACAACACCACCCCCCACAAAGGTGAGTAACCCCTCTTACAACGCCACCTCCCTTAAAGGTGAGTAACCCCTCTTACAACACCACCCCCCACAAAGGTGAGTAACCCCTCTTACAACACCACCCCCCACAAAGGTGAGTAACCCCTCTTACAACACCACCCCCCACAAAGGTGAGTAACCCCTCTTACAACACCACCCCCCACAAAGGTGAGTAACCCCTCTTACAACACCACCCCCCACAAAGGTGAGTGACCCCTCTTACAACACCACCTCACACAAAGGTGAGTGACCCCTCTTACAACACCACCCCCCACAAAGGTGAGTGACCCCTCTTACAACACCACCTCACACAAAGGTGAGTAACCCCTCTTACAACACCACCTCACACAAAGGTGAGTGACCCCTCTTACAACACCACCCCCCACAAAGGTGAGTAACCCCTCTTACAACACCACCCCCCACAAAGGTGAGTAACCCCTCTTACAACACCACCCCCCACAAAGGTGAGTAACCCCTCTTACAACACCACCCCCCACAAAGGTGAGTGACTCCTCTTACAACACCACCTCACACAAAGGTGAGTGACCCCTCTTACAACACCACCTCACACAAAGGTGAGTAACCCCTCTTACAACACCACCTCACACAAAGGTGAGTGACCCCTCTTACAACACCACCTCACACAAAGGTGAGTGACCCCTCTTACAACACCACCTCACACAAAGGTGAGTGACCCCTCTTACAACACCACCTCACACAAAGGTGAGTGACCCCTCTTACAACACCACCTCCCTTAAAGGTGAGTAACCCCTCTTACAACGCCACCTCCCTTAAAGGTGAGTAACCCCTCTTACAACACCACCCCCCACAAAGGTGAGTAACCCCTCTTACAACACCACCCCCCACAAAGGTGAGTAACCCCTCTTACAACACCACCCCCCACAAAGGTGAGTAACCCCTCTTACAACACCACCCCCCACAAAGGTGAGTAACCCCTCTTACAACACCACCCCCCACAAAGGTGAGTAACCCCTCTTACAACACCACCCCCCACAAAGGTGAGTAACCCCTCTTACAACACCACCCCCCACAAAGGTGAGTGACCCCTCTTACAACACCACCTCACACAAAGGTGAGTGACCCCTCTTACAACACCACCTCACACAAAGGTGAGTAACCCCTCTTACAACACCACCCCCCACAAAGGTGAGTAACCCCTCTTACAACACCACCCCCCACAAAGGTGAGTAACCCCTCTTACAACACCACCCCCCACAAAGGTGAGTGACCCCTCTTACAACACCACCTCACACAAAGGTGAGTGACCCCTCTTACAACACCACCTCCCACAAAAGTGAGTGACTTCCAACAGCCACCACCTCCGACAAATGTAAGTGCATCTTTCCAGCCCCCCCCCCCCCCCCCTCCCGAAGAAAGTCTACCGCCCCCCCCCCCGAACGAAATGGAATTTATATAGAAAATATATACTTTTAACTGTGTTCCCGCCCCCCGCCCCCGAAAATCGTAAGTGCCCCGCCCCCCCCCCCCCCCCCCGGAGAAAAAAGTCTGGAAGAAACACTGCTTCCAGCCCAGTCTATCAATGACAAACCAACTGCCTGAAGGAATTTTTACCTTATAAATAGTGAGACACCTCAAGTGAAAATTTGCGCAGCTTCTCACAGTAGATTTGATTAGTTGCTGCTAACAAAGTTCAAGGAAAAAGAACGAGATACATACTTCAGACAAGACTGACCTTTGGTCAGTGAGGAGTGATAGATTCACTGATTTTGTAGCTAGATATTTGACTTCATGAATGTTTTAAAGCAAACTGTCTTTCAAAAAATTTTCTGTTTAACTAAATCAAGTTGTTTCAGGCTTAAGCACACAGCCTCGTATTTTAGTGGCTTCATTCATCACAGTCACATTAACTCTGGTGAATCATTTTTATCTACCGTAAAGCCCATTTTTTAAAACAGTAAAGCCTACTTGAATTAACCCTTGACTCGCCAAACTGAACACAGCTTTTGTCGTCCAAAAGTGCCCAGTACCACTAGAATTAACCCTTGCCTCGTGTAACGTCCCCTATCTATCAGCCAAATAGACGGTGAACGTCCCCGGATTCTTTTTTCGGGATCATATGCAAATGCCTTACGGCCTAAGTGGATGAACACTAACACAACGGCACACTAGGGCTCGAATTCTATGTCTAGGGTAAACTAGTGATACTATTGTAATTAACACTCATCCAATCTACATACAACTTTAATCAGCGAACACAGTTGTGGCAAAACACAAGGTTGAACTAGTTAAAATATTTAATGTATAAAATATCAAAACACAACTTACAAAATGTAGGAAAAACACTATCACAGATTTCTACACTGTCTAAATAACTACAGGCCACACAACACTGCTATAGCTTCTGGAATAACTCAGCGACGAGTAATATTATACTAGAAGCCTAAATCAACTTAAGAAAGCAAGGCACACACAGGACTTAATTTCTCTCACGTTCAAATGGTCAGAGTCTATAGCCGGACAATATGGACGGCCTGGTCTGATCAAGGTAAAATCGCCCTGTAGACTGCCTCGTGTTGCGAGTGTGCGGGGCAATTAAAGACTTCTGCAACAGGGGAGATTATCCTCAACTCATGTAGCCATTGGTTGGGATAGTCATCTGACCAGAATCATTCAATCAGATCTTAATGGAAAATTTCTATATCTTAGACTCCTTAATAAGTCAGTGGAAATTTTCCGGTTGTTGCACAATCACTCCATATAAGGAATTATACAATGTCAAAATAAAAATAGAACCTGACTCGACCTAAGTAGGTCACATCCCCTCCCTTTTTGGAAGTGACAGATAGGTTCCACAAAAACATACATAAGGAACCAATCTGGCAATGAAATAAAAAAAAATGTTTTACAAATGTAGGCAATCAAAATCATAATACCAGATGAAAATATCCCTGAACATAAAAGGGAAGTAACTCCAACTTTTACAATTGGTAAAAGGGAAGTAACCCTTCAAAAAGTAATTATACATCAAAATCCCTCAAAAAAGGGTATTACAATTTTTCCATGAGAATATTAAAAGTGGTAAACCCGCCAGGGTAAGACCTTTATTTCAATGACTAGCTACAATATCAATTGAGTCATAAGAGACATATTATTATAAAAGATTACATAGAATCAAAAACCACCTTTAATTAAGGTTCACCTGGAAATAAACAAAATATTCAATAGAATTGGAATTTTGTAAAAAAATCAAAAATCATACCACTCATTTCCATGTTAAAACACAACACTTGTGTGTGGTCTTAATGAACCACAAAACATGTCACATGATTAATGTGTGCAATAAGATTTTACATCCTTGACAAACAATCAGCCACAACATTATCACTACCCTTAATGTGTGAAATTTCCAGATTAAAATTTTGGAAATATAAGCACCACCTCAATATTCTTTGATTTGTCTGTCCTAACTTAGAGGCAAATTTCAGGGGATCATGGTCAGAAAACACTCTGACTGGATTGGTTGAAGAAGAGACATAGACTTCAAAATGTTGTAATGACAAAACCAAAGCTAAAGCCTCTTTTTCAATAGTAGAATAATTCTTTTGGTTTTCATTTAACTTCCTGGAAAAAAAGGCAATGGGATGGTCAATTCCCATGTTGTCTTCTTGAAATAGGACTGAGCCAATGGCTAAGTTGCTAGCATCAATGGCAAGTTTAAAGGGCTTGCTGAAATCTGGCGCAGCCATAACAGGAGCATTAGATAGGAATGACTTAATGGTTAAAAAAGCTTCTTGACATTTATTTGACCATTTAAACTCAACACCCTTTTTCAATAATGCAGTAAGAGGTTCAGCAATAGCTGAAAAGTTTTGACAGAACCGTCTATAGTAACCAGCCATCCCAAGGAACTTTTTGATCTCTTTACAATTTTTGGGAGGTGGTAACCTTACAATAGCATCTACTTTAGCTTCAATGGGCCGAACTTGGTTCGTTCCCACTTGATAACCCAAATAGGTAATTGAAGCTTTACAGAAATCACTTTTATGTAAGTTTACAGTAAAATTCACTTCAGACAATTTTCTAAAAAGGTTAGTCAACTGAACAATATGTTCTTCAAAAGTATTAGAAAATACAACTATATCATCTATGTAGGCCTCACATTGGTCTATGTCAGCAATGACAGAGTTAATGACCCTCTGGAAAGTTTGACCAGCATTGCGCATACCAAAAGGCATACGTTTGTATCTATAAAAACCATTAGGGGTTACAAAAGCAGATATTTCTTTTGCACGGTCAGATAAGGGGATTTGCCAGTATCCTGAAAGTAAATCAATTTTGGAAATTATCTTAGCCTGACCAACTTTATCAATAACGTCCTCTATCCGAGGTAATGGATAGGAATCAGCTTTGGTGAGCGCATTCACCTTCCTAAAGTCGGTCACAAACCTGAAAGATCCACCGTCTTTCGGTACTAGGAGACATGGGGAACTCCAGTTGCTGAAACTGGGCTCAATGATATCATTCTTGAGCATATAGTCAATTTCATCCTTTATCAAAGCAGCTTTTTCCGGGTTAACTCTATAGGGGTGTTGTTTAATGGGTTTTGCGTCACCTACGTCTACATCATGAGGTGGAACCTTCGCTTCTTTGGGGACATCCCCAAAAATAGAGGGAAATGTCTCAAATAACTGAGACAATCTATGGCTTTCCTCTGTGGACAAATGCATAAGGTGGACATTCAAATTATCTAAAAAGGAAGAATTTACCAATTTTGGGGGTTTCAATTTATCATGTATCACATCATCAGAAACATTTGAACATACAGGTAAAGTAATTTTAGCTGTGGAATGAAAATTGTTACAATTATCATAATACTTTTTCAGTGAGTTAACATGATACACTGTCTGTTTCTTTCTTCTGTCGGGCGTATTGACAACATAGTTCAAATCACTTAATTTTGAATGCACAGAAAAGGGTCCACAATATCTCAAGGATAACGCATTGTTCAGATTAGGCACTAGCACAAGAACTTTGTCGCCTGGATTGAATGTTCGTTTACAAGAACTCTTATCATACAGTCCTTTCATTCTCACTTGGGCCTTTCTTAAGTTCTTGTGAGCCATTTCGCACACGGCTTTCAGTCGAACGTGAAAATCGTCAAAGTTTTCCACAGGATGATCACTGGTACCTGTCCAACGTTCGTGTATCAGCTTCAGGGGGCCACGGACAGAATGTCCAAACACAAGTTGAAAAGGCGAGTAGCCTAAAGAGTCCTGGACACAGTCCCTCGCAGCGAAAATAATCCAAGGAACCGTCTCATCCCATTGGGTGTTACTGTTAGCGAACGTTCTTAGCATGGTTTTGAGGGTGTGGTGGAACCTCTCAAGTACGCCTTGAGACTGAGGGTGGTAGGCTGAGCTGGTGATGTGGGTAACGCCTAGCTTGGCTAGTGCTTCCTGAAAATGGTGACTGGTGAAGTTGCTGCCTTGATCTGTTTGCACGATTCTAGGTAATCCAAAGGTAGTGAAGAACCGGGTCATGGCTCTGACTACAGTCTTTGCCTTAATGTTCCGTACGGGAATCGCCTCGGGAAAACGGGTACTTGAACACATAAAGGTAAGTAGGTACTCGTTGCCCGCCTTGGTTTTAGGCAAGGGACCTACACAGTCCATGACGATTTTTGAAAAGGGTTCTTCTAATACAGGAATCGGACTCAAAGGGGCCCTAGGAATTGTCTGGTTTGGCTTTCCGGCCAACTGACAGTTCGAGCAACTTCTGCAGTAACGCGACACATCTTTTCTCATTCTGGGCCAAAAGAACAGTTCTTTGATCTTCGCCGTCGTTTTAGTGACTCCTGGGTGCGCTGACATTGGATGGTCATGTGCCAGCTTAAGTATTTCATGCCGATAAGGTGGAGGGACCCACAGCTGGTTTCTACCCAACCATGGTTCGGCTGGTGAGGCAATCACTGGTATAGCGCGACGAAAGAAGAGGCCGTTCTCGGAGAAATATTCTCCATCGTCAGATGATAGAGATTTTTCGACCGTTGCTTTGAGTTCTGCGTCGACTTGTTGAGCTTTAATGATGTCTTCCTGAGATATCCTCAGGGGTAAGCCCAGACTTGTGTTTTCTGGAAGCATAGACTCCAATTTGGGAGTCGAATTTCTTGACGATGATGGTAGGTGTGGTTCAGACGTTATGTCAGCCAATTGTTTGGTTTGGCTTCTTGTCACCGCGCATGCAGGATACAGTTCATTATCATTATCTGGAACTGTTGACAAAGGGTCTGAAACCGTACAGGGGTATACTTTGCTTCCCGCAAGGTCATTCCCTAGAAGTAGGTGTACTCCTGGGACAGGAATACCATCTATCACACCTAAAATGACCTCACCTTCGACGAGATGATGTTTCAGGGCAAACTTGTGTAGAGGGACTACAGTAGATTTTGTCCCCACTCCCTGGATAATGGAAATCCTTCCGGTGTTCGTCTCAGGTGTAATGTCCATTGAACTTTTCAAAAGGAGTGATTGTGACGCTCCTGTGTCTCTTAGGACGGTGATATTCCGCTGAGACAACGGATCACCTGGTTTGCTAATGATGGCTTCGGCAATAAAAGATGAAAAGTCAACTTTTCTCGATCTCTCGAGATCGGTAGACTCGAAAGAAACTGGATGGTGGCGAGAACAGTCAAAATGTGACTGCACATAATGTGTGGAGACTTGACTACCTTCTTGCGGACACTTAGGGTTAGAGTCCTTTAGAATTCTAGAGTTCATAGTTGAACTGGCTGCTTGAGGGGGTAGAGCATAGTGCGCAGAAGTACGCACCACCTCTCTGTTATATTGACGACGTTTGTAACAGTCCTTGACAAGATGACCAGGCCTTTTGCAGAACTGGCATACTGCTCGACGATTGAGAGTTAATCTTGGTTTCTCTCTGGACTGTAATGCCTTCACGTGTTGGCCAACAGGAGGATTGCTGCCAAAAAGGGGAAGCACAGGGTTGAGGCGGTTTCCTGACACTGGTGGTTTCTTATGCACCAACATATATGTGTCAGCCGACTCAGCAGCCTTCTGGATGTCAGTTATCTTGTTATCCAGTATGTGTAGTCGTATCTCTTCAGGCAGGGACGATAGGAATTCTTCCCTTAGGATAAGTGACCTGAGTTTCTCAAACTCAGAAACTTCCTCAGAGTGTAGCCACCTTGAGAATATTTTCTCCTTTTCAAAGAGAAATTCCACATATGATTGAGTGGGTGACTTGCGGAGTGTTCGGAATTTAGTCCGATAGGCCTCGGGCGTCAGTGCGTAGGCCTTCAAAATGGCAGTCTTGACCAAACTATAGTTATTTTGAACGTCGTGAGAGAGTGCCTGGTATGTTTTTGCAGCTTTCCCAGTAAGGACCGAACTCAATAAAGCAGTAATGGAAGTTTCGGGCCATTCACATGTCTTCGCTAAACTCTCAAATGAGTTAAAGAAAACGACCAAATCTGTTTCATCAAATTTAGGAACTAATTTCCCAAATTTGGCAATCACTTGCCCTACCGACAACTTTTTTGGATCTACCGGAGAAGTGACATCACTAACTTGACCAAACTCTAATTCCAACCTCCTCTTATCTAAAGCAATTTTAGCCTCTAACTCCTTTTCTTTTAATAAAAGCTCTCTCTCTTCTAGAGATTTCTCCTCGCGGAGTAATACATCCGCCAACAAACTTTCATCAAATACACCTTCATTAATGAAATGAACAACAATTTTATCTCTCAACACCTCTGACTTCTGCGTAACAGAATAATCCAATTTCAATTCCTTAACAACACTAACCAAAACTTTTCTACTCAACTTCTCGACCTCTTCAAAAGTAGGATTAGCCAAAAAAGACTCCATAACACTAACTTTCAAATCACAACAAGCCTAGGTTCACTAACTTAACACGGTGCGTTGAGCCGTGTACTTGACCTCCTATCGTGACACGTCTGGCTGTTGACCTAGATAACTCTATGCTTGCGCGCGTTGTCAAAACTCTGCGCTACTGGATATAAAAACAACTAAATCCAACTAACCTTAGTATTTAACTGATATGACCAACAACTGGAACGACAGACTAAATCTCGGCGAGCCCCCACTTTGTAACGTCCCCTATCTATCAGCCAAATAGACGGTGAACGTCCCCGGATTCTTTTTTCGGGATCATATGCAAATGCCTTACGGCCTAAGTGGATGAACACTAACACAACGGCACACTAGGGCTCGAATTCTATGTCTAGGGTAAACTAGTGATACTATTGTAATTAACACTCATCCAATCTACATACAACTTTAATCAGCGAACACAGTTGTGGCAAAACACAAGGTTGAACTAGTTAAAATATTTAATGTATAAAATATCAAAACACAACTTACAAAATGTAGGAAAAACACTATCACAGATTTCTACACTGTCTAAATAACTACAGGCCACACAACACTGCTATAGCTTCTGGAATAACTCAGCGACGAGTAATATTATACTAGAAGCCTAAATCAACTTAAGAAAGCAAGGCACACACAGGACTTAATTTCTCTCACGTTCAAATGGTCAGAGTCTATAGCCGGACAATATGGACGGCCTGGTCTGATCAAGGTAAAATCGCCCTGTAGACTGCCTCGTGTTGCGAGTGTGCGGGGCAATTAAAGACTTCTGCAACAGGGGAGATTATCCTCAACTCATGTAGCCATTGGTTGGGATAGTCATCTGACCAGAATCATTCAATCAGATCTTAATGGAAAATTTCTATATCTTAGACTCCTTAATAAGTCAGTGGAAATTTTCCGGTTGTTGCACAATCACTCCATATAAGGAATTATACAATGTCAAAATAAAAATAGAACCTGACTCGACCTAAGTAGGTCACACTCGCCACACTGACCACAACGTTTGTTGTCCCCAGTCCCCACCAAAAGTGCCCCGGGTTCCTGTCCAGCTGGAGACGTCTGCTAAAGTTGACCGTGAAGGACACCTGTCTGTACACATCAATCCAGACACCAAAGAAATCCCCCAGGGTGCAACAGTTCAGGTGAGAAGTTACCTCATCACGTGACCAGGGTCCAGCAAATGCTGCATGTTAGCAGGCGTCATAGATACCCTAGTTCTGTCTTTCAACTAGACGACTGCTAAATTATGGCGTTTTATATATATATATATATATATATATATATATATATATATATATATATATATATATATATATATATATATATATATATATATAAGCACGTTCTGGTGTTATTCTGTTTTAAAATTGGCAATGTTTTTTGGAGATATTTTGGCCTTCTGGTAGTCGTTTTTATTAATTAAAAATGTGTCTATTTAAGTTGTTTTTAATAGCCGGTTTAAGTTCAATAAACTTAGTTCTCGCTTTGGTTGATTTTTATAGTATTTCAAATTTTATTCTGAGCTATAGTAGGTCTATTTAGTTGGTGTTTGTAGTTAGTGTAGTTTTGATGCTTCTTGTAGTAGGTCTAGTTGAGGTGCTACTTACAGAAAGTGCTTTAAGGTGCTACTGGCGGTAGGTCTAGTTCAGGTACTACTTTCAGTAGGCGTAGTTAAAGTGCTACTAGTCGTTTGTGTACTCCGAGCTTACCACTCTGGACTGATGACGTGTCCAACGGAAGATGACGTCACTGGAGCTTCACGAAGCCAGCGCGACGAAAAATGTTTGAAAGATTTTCTCTTCTCTTGAAGGTGACCCTGGTCCACGGGTTCGTGCCCATGACCCCCCGCCGGAAGTCCATGCTGCCCAGGAAGTCCTACAAGTCGGAGTTCTCCGTCAAGGACGACAACCCCTTTCTCCGCTCCAGGCTCGTGCCCCTCCCCCCTGAGTACGCGGAGTTTGACCTGTGCCGTCCGTCAGACGAACCCGGCCCCTATAGGTTCCCAAAGCTCAACACAACGATGACGTACGAGAATTACGTGCGGTACCGCCGGATCTTCAACTGAGTCCTCAAGTTAGTCTATCGTCAAGTTAGTTTCTTAGACAAGTAGATTGGTCTATGGTCTAGTTAGTTTCTTAGACAAGTAGATTGGTCTATCGTTAGTTTCTTAGACAAGTAGATTGGTCTAGTTAGTTTCTTAGACAAGTAGATTGGTCTAGTTAGTTTCTTAGACAAGTAGATTGGTCTATCGTTAGTTCATTAGACAAGTAGAATGGTCTATGGTCTAGTTAGTTTCTTAGACAAGTAGAATGGTCTATGGTCTAGTTAGTTTCTTAGACAAGTAGATTGGTCTATCGCTAGTTCCTTAGACAAGTAGATTGGTCTATCGTCAAGTTAGTTCCTTAGACAAGTAGATTGGTCTATCGCTAGTTCCTTAGACAAGTAGATTGGTTTATGGTCTAGCTAGTTTCTTAGACAAGTAGATTGGTCTATGGTCAGTTCCTTAGACAAGTAGATTGGTCTATGGTCAGTTCCTTAGACAAGTAGATTGGTCTATCGCTAGTTTCTTAGACAAGTAGATTGGTCTATGGTCTAGTTAGTTTCTTAGACAAGTAGATTGGTCTATCGCTAGTTCCTTAGACAAGTAGATTGGTTTATGGTCTAGCTAGTTTCTTAGACAAGTAGATTGGTCTATGGTCAGTTCCTTAGACAAGTAGATTGGTCTATGGTCAGTTCCTTAGACAAGTAGATTGGTCTATGGTCAGTTTCTTAGACAAGTAGATTGGTCTATGGTCAGTTCCTTAGACAAGTAGATTGGTCTATCGCTAGTTTCTTAGACAAGTAGATTGGTCTATGGTCTAGTTAGTTTCTTAGACAAGTAGATTGGTCTATGGTCTAGTTAGTCTCTTTGACAAGTATACTTGGGTTGAATGCTATGAAATGTGTTTCGCACGTCATTACAATTTAAACAAAAATTGTACGAAACTTGTTTATATAGGTAATTTTTTTTAAAGGCGAATGTAAAATAAAATGCAAACAGAATAACACCTGAACGTAGTTTAAGTTGTTCGCATACAATGCTTGTCTCATTTTGGTGACGTTACTTGTGAACATTTGGGTGAAAAAAAAATTGAAATGGTGAAAGAAAGAAAGAGTTGAAGAATGAAAGTGTGAAAGTGTAAAAGTATAAAAGTATGAAAGTGTTAAAGGCAGAAAGAAAGAGTGGAAGTATGAAGGTATGAAAGTGTAAAATAGTGTTTGGCAATGTAAAAGCAAGAACTAATGAGACATGTTGTTCCATCTCAGCAGACAATCCTGCGAGAGGTCTCAGTACATCCGGTCTCTCGTGTCAAATTTTACATCCGGGACATCAAAGACAAGCATGTCTGCTGTAGGATGAGGGACAGCCGCCCCCCACCCCCGGGGCTACTGTGGCCAGACCAATGACGTCACCTGAAGTATCTGCTTCTCTGTGTGTCTGGAAGCTGTCTGAAACTTATCTCAAAATGTTCTGAGTTAAACGATTTGTCTACTAAATGTTCATATTGAAGCCATTAGGTTTAGAAAACATTCCAGCTCTGTGTTTTTAATTATTTTTGTGGCCAACTGATTCTGTTTCTTACACATTGAAACATAAGTTTTCGTCTATAGCCTGTACTACATCTGTTTCAGCTTATGTTCAAGTCAACTTCAGACATTTAATAGTGACACGTTGGTTAAAATTATGATAAAATTTTAACTAGTTCCAACAATTAAAGTGTGGCTTTAACGTTGATGTACAAACTACAAACTTACTTGACTCTACATCTGTCTACCTATCTCGTCTACACGATGGTTTTATTTATTCCCAGATACCTGGTCTGGTAGCCTGTTAGCTCCTGACTCACTCCCATTACCCACAACTGAACAGCCTCCCATTACCCACAATTCAACAGCCTCCCATTACCCACAACTCAACAGCCTCCCATTACCCACAACTCAACAGCCTCCCATTACCCACAACTCAACAGCCTCCCATTACCCACAATTCAACAGCCTCCCATTACCCACAATTCAACAGCCTCCCATTACCCACAACTCAACAGCCTCCCATTACCCACAACTCAACAGCCTCCCATTACCCACAACTCAACAGCCTCCCATTACCCACAATTCAACAGCCTCCCATTACCCACAATTCAACAGCCTCCCATTACCCACAACTCAACAGCCTCCCATTACCCACAATTCAACTCATCAGAATCCATTTCCTAATTCACCAGCCTATAAATAACTCAACATCAATGCATATATTCTCCTAAAGATCACCATTAAAAGATTTAAAAAAAAAAAAAAAAAAAACAAGCGCAGGTCTGTCTAAATTTCGATCAATAAAAAATTATTTTCAAAATGTATTTCATGTCTTGTTTACATAATTTTTATGTCTTATTTACACAATGTTGCATGTCTTGTTTACAGAAAGTTACATGTCTTGTATTTTGAATGTTGCATGTTTTGTTTACAGAATGTTACATGTCTTGTTTACAGAAAGTTATATGTCTTGTATTTTGAATGTTGCATGTTTTGTTTAAAGAAAGTTACATGTCTTGTATTTTGAATGATATACGTTTTGTTTACAGAATGTAACATGTTTTTTTAAAATAATTTTTATGTCTTGTTAACACAATGTTGCATGTCTTTTTTCGTGTCGGGTTCAAGTCTATGCGATGCGAATATAATCTAATTTTAACAATGTTTCATCAAGTCACCAAGAAAAC
The DNA here is from genome assembly GCF_028476545.2 of Physella acuta. NCBI lineage: Eukaryota > Metazoa > Mollusca > Gastropoda > Physidae > Physella > Physella acuta. The sequence goes on from NW_026731804.1 coordinate 411,077, forward strand.
TCCTTTTAAAGATACACTTTTTAAAAACTTGATCTTTTACCTTGGGAGACATTGAACAACACATACGTTGTTCGGGTAACTTTAAAAATATGAAATCACAAGGGACGTAATTCCCGTACTAACAACTTTCAAGCTTCCATGACTTATTTCCCTTAAAACAGAGCACTTTAAGAGTTCTTTTGTTAAAAGTTAGTTAACCACAGTAGCTAAGTACAGATTGACATCAATCTAAAGCTGTGGGGTGTAGAAGTCATTACGGGAGATCCTTATCCCCGCTGGGGGTAAAAATGTCAAATGTGACTTTATTTCTAGTTTGTTGCCAATGTTAGGCAGTTCTCGTATAAAATTGACGGTAAAAAATCATTTACAAATTGAGCTGGGATTTTGTTTTAACGAGAACTGACTTTATTTTATAGTTTACATGCAGGATACGGGTAGTTGTTTTTTTTTAAATGTGACGATTTAAATGTTAAATTCAACATATGGACTTTCACCTGGGACCTACTCCCCCTTCTCCTAATCAACACGCGTCCATTAAAGTCGATCTTTCTGAACCTTCCCCCCCCCCCTCTTCTCAGATGTGTGGACATCATAAATAGATTGGCCCCAACTTGAGGCGAAAAGGAATCAGTTTTTTTAGGAACGACAACTCTTCTCTGCTAATTAAGTATAGGAAAACAGCAGTTTTCGCCCTTTGATGAACCACGACGAGCGATACAATGTTGATGGTTCGTATTTTCTCTTTCACTCTCCTGTAACTGATAAATAATCCGCTAGTTCATGGGAAGAGTGTATTTAGAACAGTAATTTATACACTTTTTGACTTACATTTACACATCCTACACCTGAGTACTGATTGGAAATTGGCCTACATTTTGTATGTTCTGATGACATTTTGAACAATTTTTATTTAACGTTTAAACGTTAACCTTAACAGCTGATGCACACATTTTGAAATGCTGATTTAAACACAGCGCATTATTTACCATAATACTCATGGACATACCAGTAAGAACATTTATTTTGGACATTTTCACCAAGGGTCGTGTGAACATAAAGGTACGGAATTTTGTGACCCCCTAAACATAGGCGTCACCACTAAAAGCTACAATATCCACACGATTTAAGTTCAAATCCCCCTCTCCACACTAACAACAATAAAATTTATTTGAATAAAGTGTTTAATTTTGTGCTTTTTAAAATCTCTTTAATGGCATATACCTAAATTACATATCTATTGTATATTACAATTGAAAATTGTCAATGTTGATCTAAGCAATTAGACCTATTCATATTTATTTTGTGGTATTGTGTTAGTTATCTTTGGTTTGTTTTCACACACACGCACATCATATATATATATATATATATATATATATATATATATATATATATATATATATATATATATATATATATATATATATATATATAATGACTTGATCAATATCCCACAAACAAAGCCTCCAACCAATCACTGCCAGCATCGCTTCACTTTTTCAAGAACTCTCTTCCTGTCTATAAAATCTGTCCTGCAAATACTGGCTACACTACAAAAGTCCTAAAGACAGAGTTGAGAAAATGACATACATTGGGATGTTGAGAAAATGATATACGTTGGGATGTTGAGAAAATTACATATATTGGGATGTCAATGTAGTGTCTTGTGACAAGGCCGAATGTCACTTTTTAATCACACATGTTCTTTGTCTTGTGATGCCGCTGAGGGAGGGGGTGGCAGGGGTGGGGATGACGGGGTGGGGATGGCGGGGGACGGGATTGTGGGGGAGTGGATGGTGGGGGAGGGGATGTCGGGGGCGATGATGGTGGGGGACGGGATGGTGGGGGAGGGGATGCATACCTACCTGTGGACAAAGAGAAATGGCGTCGTGCTGAACTTACTAGCTGTAATTAATCTCTAATTAGCGCGTGTGTACACAGGCCAATCAAACGATTGATTTCCTGTCTCCTGTTACTGTTATAGATGTTCTCGTCTTTAGGCCCTTCTCTAGGCTTCACAATCATTGTTAGATCTAGGCTTATACAATCATTGCTAGCTAAAAGTTTACATCGCTAGATCTAGACTTTAACAATCATTGCTAGATCTAGGCTTCCACAATCATTGCTAGATCTAGGCTTCCACAATCATTGCTAGATCTAGGCTTCCACAATCATTGCTAGATCAAAGCTTCCACAATCATTGCTAGATCAAGGCTTCCGCAATCATTGCTAGATCTAGGCTTCCACAATCATTGCTAGATCTAGGCTTCCACAATCATTGCTAGATCTAGGCTTCCACAATCATTGCTAGATCAAGGCTTCCACAATCATTGCTAGATCTAGGCTTCCACAATCATTGCTAGATCAAGGCTTCCACAATCATTGCTAGATCAAGGTTTCCACAATCATTGCTAGATCAAGGTTTCCACAATCATTGCTAGATCAAGGCTTCCACAATCATTGTTAGCTAAAGGTTTACACAATCATTGCTTGATCTAGGCTTATACAATCACTGCTAGCTAAAGGCTTCCAGAATCTGTGCTAGGTCCGGAACAGTCAATACTGATTTATTAGTGAAACATTAAGTACAGAATAACGAACAGTAAGTTCTTGGTAACAAATGTAGATACCCACCTTCATACCCACACACACACATTCACACACATACTCACACATACACACACATTTTATATATATATATATATATATATATATATATATATATATATATATATATATATATATATATATATATATATATATATATATATATATATATATATATATATATATATATATATACATACATATATATACATTTATTCTTTGTTGCCCTCAGACACTATCCTAACAAAGAGATCCTTATTGATCCTCCAGATAAGAAGCGTCTCAAGTAGATAAACTCACGCACATACACACACACAAACACACACACAGCCCAGGTTTCTGCATGTGGTGATACGTGAGTGGGTACCCGGTCGAGTAAAACACAGATATTAATTTTGTTTCATCAACCCAAAACTTTATACCCAAAGTTTATATACATTTCTACGCTATTTCATCCTTATACATATATTCAAGTTTCAAGGAAAACATCCTTCTGTCTATTTTTCGAAAGTTCTGAAGCTTTTTGAGGTTTGGGTTTATGAATTAGAGGGCTGGATTAAAAAATAAATAAACGTGATTAGCTCATTGTGTGTTTGAAGTCCAGCGGGAAATTTTTTAAACTTAGACGTACAGTCCAAACACGTCTACTCTATCTGAATGACAACACTAAAAATTTATAAACTACTGTTTAATAGACAACACGGGCTTCTGACTAAAGCTAGGCACTATCTGATTCGCTCCTTCAAATAACAAGCAATGAATCAGGCAAGATGTAAACAAACATGGGCCGCAGCTGTGCCGAAACGAAACATCGTCAATGTAACGCCGGTGCTTGTTTTAAATTATCCAAACTCGAATAATCACTAGAGAGACTTCTCCCATTGTCAGGCCTCGTATCGATTGGTTCCTGAATGAGCTAACAACAGGTCTCTGTAGGGCTGGATGTCTGCACAAAATATCGATCCAGGCTGTCTTTGTTCCTTAGTCAAATACAGTTAGAGTAGAGTCGATTTGTAAAAATCCTTTTTAAAAAAAAAAAAATCATTTTCACTATAATATACTATGAAAGCAAATGGACTTTGCTAATATAATTATTTTGCGGAAAATACAATGCATAGGCTATATCAAGATAAATAGGCATATATATATATATATATATATATATATATATATATATATATATATATATATATATATATATGTATATGTGTATATATATATATATATATATATATATATATATATATATATATATATATATATATATATATATATATATATATATATGTATATATATATATATGTATATGTATATATATATATATATATATATATATATATATGCATATATCTTACTGTTAATAACTTACTCCTCAGCCGACCTTAAATAATTCAGACGAGCCGGCCCGCGGCATAACATACGCCGCTATTTAGTTGTTTCTAATTTTCAATAATTCATAATTTGTGAATTCGACAGTACCAACGCTGACACTGAAAACATTTCTTTAAAACACTATAAGTAGCTCGTTAAGGACCATAACCCCCCCCCCCCCTTCCTTCCCTCCCCCCTCCTCCCCCCCCCCCCCCCTACGTTTAAAATCGTTGGCTCTGCTTGTAAACATTTAGAGTGAACACAGCTCACTAAAACCATGTAGGGGTGGGGAGGTAGGGAGAGCGTTTGCAGCTTGTTTTCTAACGGCTCGAAGAAGAGAATTATATATATAGATAGATGTGTCGTCGTCGTCGTCCCCCCCCCCCCCCCTGTGAAAAGGGAAATTGACTTAGTGAACAATCTCGCGGATAGGGAAAGATCTGAACTGTTCCAAAACAAAGGGCTACAGCTAGTGGGGGAGGGGGAGGGAGGGGGAGTATGAATCAGCTGGCTTTGAACATTATTTTCTAATACTTGGGAGGTTGTTTTTTCCGTTTAGAATTTAACTGCTCAATTTTTAAAAAGTAAATAATTAACTGTACAATTTAAAAAGTAAATAATTCACTGTACAATTTAAAAAGTAAATAATTAACTGTACAATTTAAAAAGTAAATAATTAACTGTACAATTTAAAAAGTAAATAATTAACAATACAATTTAAAATGTAGTACTCTGTCTCCTCATTTTTTTAGATGATTGATTCAATGATTGTTAGATACAGTTACAAAAACTGATATATGATTGATACAAACCTAACTGTTTAGCACTTTAAAAACACCCATTGAAAATTATGTATGGCTAGAGTATGGCTAGAGTATGTCGCATGTAGTTTCAGTTTTTACTTGCTAGTCTAAGTTGTAGATGCTAGAAACTTGAAGGAACAAAATGCTCGTTATTGGTATTTTAAATGTCAGGAATCGAACCCAGGATCGCATCGAACCCAGGTCGCTGTTCTAAGAGCCTGGTTTGACACGACCTGGCCACCCGTTTCACTCTTTGATCTCATCGACGGTGCCGTGAAGATTAATGCTACACATTATAGAAACGTTATTATGTGATCTAGATCTTCTCTATACTATATGATCTAGGTGCCGTGAAGATTAATGCTACACATTATAGAAACGTTGTTATGTGATCTAGATCTTCTCTATACTATATGATCTAGGTGCCTTGAAGATTAATGCTACACATTACAGAAACGTTATGTCATCTAGATCTTCTCTATACTATATGATCTAGGTGCCTTGAAGATTAATGCTACACCAACTATAGAAACGTTGTTATGTGATCTAGATCTTCTCTATACTATATGATCTAGGTGCCTTGAAGATTAATGCTACACATTATAGAAACGTTGTTATGTGATCTAGATCTTCTCTATACTATATGATCTAGGTGCCGTGAAGATTAATGCCACACATTATAGAAACGTTATGTCATCTAGATCTTCTCTATACTATATGATCTAGGTGCCTTGAAGATTAATGCTACAATTACAGAAACGTTGTGATGTTATTTAGATCTTCTCTATACTATATGATCTAGGTGCCTTGAAGATTAATGCTACACATTATAGAAACGTTGTTATGTGATCTAGATCTTCTCTATACTGTATGATCTAGGTGCCGTGAAGATTAATGCCACACATTATAGAAACGTTATGTCATCTAGATCTTCTCTATACTATATGATCTAGGTGCCTTGAAGATTAATGCTACACATTATAGAAACGTTATGTCATCTAGATCTTCTCTATACTATATGATCTAGGTGCCGTGAAGATTAATGCTACACATTATAGAAACGTTGTTATGTGATCTAGATCTTCTCTATACTATATGATCTAGGTGCCGTGAAGATTAATGCTACACGTTATAGAAACGTTGTGATGTTATTTAGATCTTCTCTATACTATATGATCTAGGTGCCTTGAAGATTAATGCTACACATTATAGAAACGTTGTTATGTGATCTAGATCTTCTCTATACTATATGATCTAGGTGCCGTGAAGATTAATGCTACACATTATAGAAACGTTATGTCATCTAGATCTTCTCTATACTATATGATCTAGGTGCCTTGAAGATTAATGCTACACATTATAGAAACGTTATGTCATCTAGATCTTCTCTATACTATATGATATAGGTGCCGTGAAGATTAATGCTACACATTATAGAAACGTTGTGATGTTATTTAGATCTTCTCTATACTATATGATCTAGGTGCCTTGAAGATTAATGCTACACATTATAGAAACGTTGTTATGTGATCTAGATCTTCTCTATACTATATGATCTAGGTGCCGTGAAGATTAATGCTACACATTATAGAAACGTTGTTATGTGATCTAGATCTTCTCTATACTATATGACCTAGGTGCCTTGAAGATTAATGCTACACATTATAGAAGCGTTATGTCATCTAGATCTTCTCTATACTATATGATCTAGGTGTCTTGAAGATTAATGCTACACATTATAGAAACGTTGTGATGTGATCTAGATCTTCTCTATACTATATGATCTAGGTGCCTTAAAGTTTACTGACACACATTATAGAAACGTTATGATGTGATCTAGATCTTCTCTAAACTATATGATCTAGGTGCCTTAATGTTTACTGACACATATTACAGAAACGTTGTTATGTCATCTAGATCTTCTCTATACTATATTATCTAGGTGCCGTGAAGATTAATGCTACACATTACAGAAACGTTGTGATGTGATCTAGATCTTCTCTATACTATATGATCTAGGTGCCTTGAAGATTAATGCTACACATTACAGAAACGTTGTGATGTGATCTAGATCTTCTCTATACTATATGATCTAGGTGCCTTGAAGATTAATGCTACACATTATAGAAACGTTTTTATGTGATCTAGATCTTCTCTATACTATATGATCTAGGTGCCGTGAAGATTAATGCTACACATTATAGAAACGTTATGTGATCTAGATCTTCTCTATACTATATGATCTAGGTGCCGTGAAGATTAATGCTACACATTATAGAAACGTTGTGATGTGATCTAGATCTTCTCTATACTATATGATCTAGGTACCTTGAAGATTAATGCTACACATTATAGAAACGTTGTTATGTGATCTAGATCTTCTCTATACTATATGATCTAGGTGCCGTGAAGATTAATGCTACACATTATAGAAACGTTATGTGATCTAGATCTTCTCTATACTATATGATCTAGGTGCCGTGAAGATTAATGCTACACATTATAGAAACGTTGTTATGTGATCTAGATCTTCTCTATACTATATGACCTAGGTGCCTTGAAGATTAATGCTACACATTATAGAAGCGTTATGTCATCTAGATCTTCTCTATACTATATGATCTAGGTGTCTTGAAGATTAATGCTACACATTATAGAAACGTTGTGATGTGATCTAGATCTTCTCTATACTATATGATCTAGGTGCCTTAAAGTTTACTGACACACATTATAGAAACGTTATGATGTGATCTAGATCTTCTCTAAACTATATGATCTAGGTGCCTTAATGTTTACTGACACATATTACAGAAACGTTGTTATGTCATCTAGATCTTCTCTATACTATATGATCTAGGTGCCTTGTAGATTAATGCTACACATTACAGAAACGTTGTTATGTGATCTAGATCTTCTCTATACTATATGATCTAGGTGCCTTGTAGATTAATGCTACACATTACAGAAACGTTGTTATGTGATCTAGATCTTCTCTATACTATATGATCTAGGTGCCTTGTAGATTAATGCTACACATTACAGAAACGTTGTTATGTGATCTAGATCTTCTCTATACTATATGATCTAGGTGCCTTGTAGATTAATGCTACACATTATAGAAACGTTGTTATGTGATCTAGATCTTCTCTATACTATATGATCTAGGTGCCTTGAAGATTAATGCTACACATTATAGAAACGTTGTGATGTGATCTAGATCTTCTCTCTGCTATATGATCTAGGTGCCGTGAAGATTAATGCTACACATTATAGAAACGTTGTGATGTTATTTAGATCTTCTCTATACTATATGATCTAGGTGCCTTGAAGATTAATGCTACACATTATAGAAACGTTGTTATGTGATCTAGATCTTCTCTATACTATATGATCTAGGTGCCTTGAAGATTAATGCTACACATTACAGAAACGTTGTTATGTGATCTAGATCTTCTCTATACTATATGATCTAGGTACCTTGAAGATTAATGCTACACATTACAGAAACGTTATTATGTGATCTAGATCTTCTCTATACTATATGATCTAGGTGCCTTGAAGATTAATGCTACACATTACAGAAACTTTGTTATGTGATCTAGATCTTCTCTATACTATATGATCTAGGTACCTTGAAGAATAATGCTACACATTACAGAAACGTTGTGATGTGATCTAGATCTTCTCTAAACTATATGATCTAGGTGCCTTGAAGATTAATGCTACACATTATAGAAACGTTGTGATGTGATCTAGATCTTCTCTAAACTATATGATCTAGGTGCCTTAAAGTTTACTGACACACATTACAGAAACGTTGTTATGTCATCTAGATCTTCTCTATACTATATGATCTAGGTGCCTTGTAGATTAATGCTACACATTACAGAAACGTTGTTATGTGATCTAGATCTTCTCTATACTATATGATCTAGGTGCCTTGTAGATTAATGCTACACATTACAGAAACGTTGTGATGTGATCTAGATCTTCTCTATACTATATGATCTAGGTGCCTTGAAGATTAATGCTACACATTATAGAAACGTTGTGTCATCTAGATCTTCTCTATACTATATGATCTAGGTGCCTTGAAGATTAATGCCACACATTACAGAAACGTTATGTCATCTAGATCTTCTCTATACTATATGATCTAGGTGCCTTGAAGATTAATGCTACACATTATAGAAACGTTGTGTCATCTAGATCTTCTCTATACCATATGATCTAGGTGCCTTGAAGATTAGTGCCACACATTACAGAAACGTTGTGTCATCTAGATCTTCTCTATACTATATGATCTAGGTGCCTTGAAGATTAATGCTACACATTATAGAAACGTTGTGATGTGATCTAGATCTTCTCTATACTATATGATCTAGGTGCCTTGAAGATTAATGCTACACATTATAGAAACGTTGTGATGTGATCTAGATCTTCTCTATACTATATGATCTAGGTGCCTTGAAGATTAATGCTACACATTACAGAAACGTTGTGATGTGATCTAGATCTTCTCTATACTATATGATCTAGGTGCCTTGAAGATTAATGCTACACATTATAGAAACGTTGTTATGTGATCTAGATCTTCTCTATACTATATGATCTAGGTGCCGTGAAGATTAATGCTACACATTATAGAAACGTTATGTGATCTAGATCTTCTCTATACTATATGATCTAGGTGCCGTGAAGATTAATGCTACACATTATAGAAACGTTGTGATGTGATCTAGATCTTCTCTATACTATATGATCTAGGTACCTTGAAGATTAATGCTACACATTATAGAAACGTTGTTATGTGATCTAGATCTTCTCTATACTATATGATCTAGGTGCCGTGAAGATTAATGCTACACATTATAGAAACGTTATGTGATCTAGATCTTCTCTATACTATATGATCTAGGTGCCGTGAAGATTAATGCTACACATTATAGAAACGTTGTTATGTGATCTAGATCTTCTCTATACTATATGACCTAGGTGCCTTGAAGATTAATGCTACACATTATAGAAGCGTTATGTCATCTAGATCTTCTCTATACTATATGATCTAGGTGTCTTGAAGATTAATGCTACACATTATAGAAACGTTGTGATGTGATCTAGATCTTCTCTATACTATATGATCTAGGTGCCTTAAAGTTTACTGACACACATTATAGAAACGTTATGATGTGATCTAGATCTTCTCTAAACTATATGATCTAGGTGCCTTAATGTTTACTGACACATATTACAGAAACGTTGTTATGTCATCTAGATCTTCTCTATACTATATGATCTAGGTGCCTTGTAGATTAATGCTACACATTACAGAAACGTTGTTATGTGATCTAGATCTTCTCTATACTATATGATCTAGGTGCCTTGTAGATTAATGCTACACATTACAGAAACGTTGTTATGTGATCTAGATCTTCTCTATACTATATGATCTAGGTGCCTTGTAGATTAATGCTACACATTACAGAAACGTTGTTATGTGATCTAGATCTTCTCTATACTATATGATCTAGGTGCCTTGTAGATTAATGCTACACATTATAGAAACGTTGTTATGTGATCTAGATCTTCTCTATACTATATGATCTAGGTGCCTTGAAGATTAATGCTACACATTATAGAAACGTTGTGATGTGATCTAGATCTTCTCTCTGCTATATGATCTAGGTGCCGTGAAGATTAATGCTACACATTATAGAAACGTTGTGATGTTATTTAGATCTTCTCTATACTATATGATCTAGGTGCCTTGAAGATTAATGCTACACATTATAGAAACGTTGTTATGTGATCTAGATCTTCTCTATACTATATGATCTAGGTGCCTTGAAGATTAATGCTACACATTACAGAAACGTTGTTATGTGATCTAGATCTTCTCTATACTATATGATCTAGGTACCTTGAAGATTAATGCTACACATTACAGAAACGTTATTATGTGATCTAGATCTTCTCTATACTATATGATCTAGGTGCCTTGAAGATTAATGCTACACATTACAGAAACGTTGTTATGTGATCTAGATCTTCTCTATACTATATGATCTAGGTACCTTGAAGAATAATGCTACACATTACAGAAACGTTGTGATGTGATCTAGATCTTCTCTAAACTATATGATCTAGGTGCCTTGAAGATTAATGCTACACATTATAGAAACGTTGTGATGTGATCTAGATCTTCTCTAAACTATATGATCTAGGTGCCTTAAAGTTTACTGACACACATTACAGAAACGTTGTTATGTCATCTAGATCTTCTCTATACTATATGATCTAGGTGCCTTGTAGATTAATGCTACACATTACAGAAACGTTGTTATGTGATCTAGATCTTCTCTATACTATATGATCTAGGTGCCTTGTAGATTAATGCTACACATTACAGAAACGTTGTGATGTGATCTAGATCTTCTCTATACTATATGATCTAGGTGCCTTGAAGATTAATGCTACACATTATAGAAACGTTGTGTCATCTAGATCTTCTCTATACTATATGATCTAGGTGCCTTGAAGATTAATGCCACACATTACAGAAACGTTATGTCATCTAGATCTTCTCTATACTATATGATCTAGGTGCCTTGAAGATTAATGCTACACATTATAGAAACGTTGTGTCATCTAGATCTTCTCTATACCATATGATCTAGGTGCCTTGAAGATTAGTGCCACACATTACAGAAACGTTGTGTCATCTAGATCTTCTCTATACTATATGATCTAGGTGCCTTGAAGATTAATGCTACACATTATAGAAACGTTGTGATGTGATCTAGATCTTCTCTATACTATATGATCTAGGTGCCTTGAAGATTAATGCTACACATTATAGAAACGTTGTGATGTGATCTAGATCTTCTCTATACTATATGATCTAGGTGCCTTGAAGATTAATGCTACACATTATAGAAACGTTGTGATGTGATCTAGATCTTCTCTATACTATATGATCTAGGTGCCTTGAACATTAGTGCCACACATTATAGAAACGTTATTGTGTGATCTAGATCCTTCCGTCGCCTAGGCTACAAGAAAAAAAAAATCATTTTGTGACATTATTGGAAAAATAATGACAATCGTCAAGCCAAAATTGTGCATGACTTTGTCATTGTGTAATTCATCTTTTTTAAAGAACTAGTTAATGAAACTTGCTGGAACTTTCCCGGGCTTTGTGGTTTACTATAGGCCCAAATATTTCAATTAACAAATGATTTACTCATACAAAACTATGCACAAGACAGAGATACGGCTTAAAATGCACTTACTAAAAGACCGATCAATATTTCCTTCATGATCATTTATGAGTCACACTGCTATTCCTAAAATTTAATTTCAATCATTTTAAATCCATCCAACCTCATCACCTCATACTATATAACCCATATTGTAAATAAACTGACGGAAACCCTCTCAATTTTTCGTGTAACGTACTTAAACATTGTAATTGATAACTTTTTAAAATATTTTATAATGGTTATTTTACTAATTTAAGACTACCTGGAAAAAAACGAGCTAATTAGCAAAAATCATTAAATATTATCCATACTCGTTCACAGTGAAAAGATTTGTTTTACGAATTTTACATTTTTACTTTCTCGTATATACGAAGTATAGAGAAAGTATTGTAATCGTGCAAAAAAAAAAAATCGAGATTTTTACAAATCTCGTCGTTTTACACCTCACTGATACGGAAAAACATAATTTTGCAATCTTGTCCGTATGTCTGTGTGTCTGTCTGTGTGTCTGTGTGTCTGTCTGTCCGTGTGTAAACACGATAACTTGAGTACCGTTACAGATAGGTTGATGAAATTTCATATATAAGTATTTAATCAAAATCGTAGATCCGTATCAACTTTTGAGCGATTTCCGATAACCGGAAGTGGTACTTTTCCTACTTTGAATTTTTCAAAAGCCTATAACTTGAGTACTATTTCAGATAGGTAAATGAAATTTCACATGTAAGTAAAAGATCTAATTCTCTACCTTCTGTTAAATTTTGAGTAATTTCCGTTGACTGGAAGTAGTACTTTAAGCTACTTCCGATTTCTCAAAAAACTAATGTAAATTTTAAAAGTACTAATAATATTGCGCCCTATTATGCGCTTTTTTATTTGGCGTTCACTTGGTGTGCAATTAATTTGTCTACGAGATTTTATTCTATTTTTAAAACTTTAAGTATTTAAAATGGATTAAAAATCATGTCTATAGCCCGAGTTCCCATCCTCTGTTATTTTATATAAGAATATTCGAGAAAGTTTAGGGGAGATCACTCCCGGTTTATTTTTGTTTTGTTTTGAGAAAGCTTTTAATTCAATGGCCTTTTCCTTATCGATCGATTCCAATTTGGTTTCGTTAAAAACTGTTTTTTTTTTTTTAAATCTGTACTTCATGGTCATTCTGATCAGTTGTAGTACTGCTTATTTTTTAAACTTTTTTCCCAAACTATCATTCTAATACTAACAGAATAAAAACTAATCCATTTCTCACAAACTACTGTCGTTGATAACTATCGCACAAACATATACAAACATGCACTAGAAGAAAAGCAAACACACACACACACTCACACATACATACATACACTCACACACACACACACACAGTAAAGAAAACACAAGTACACACAGTGCAGCGTTTATAATGAGCTGATTGTGTTTATTTTAATCAAGAAAACTATCGGGCTGTAGGAAGTTTCTAGAACTGTATCTTGAATAAATATGTCGTACACCATCCTACACGTGCCACAAAATCGAAATGAATTGATTGAATCGATCACTTCGTTTTGTTACTAGGTTTAACACCTGATCTTCCCACGAAGTTTAACACCTGATCACCCCACAAAGTTTAACACCTGATCTCCCCCACCCCAATGTTTAATACCCGATTCTCCCCCACCCCTGCGTTTCAAGCCTCAATACCACTACGCATCGTATAGTGCTCCTTAACTTCTTTACTATTTTGTTCTTTATTTTTCCTAGTCAGGCTATCATTTGGGGCTCAGTCAGTTCTTATTTATTGAGTTTGTGACGGGTACTTTTGCCACGCTTTGTTAAATAACAGTTTTGTAATATTAAAAAAAACGGAATCTGCATTTAAAGACATTTCCTGAAAACTCTTTAAGTGGGATTTTAAAAATAACTGTCAGTTCCGACTGGTTACAACAACAGTTACAATCACAAAACTGTTAAAAAACTGTTTAAAATTTTAAAACTGTTTAGAAACTTTTAAAAATGTTTAGAAACTTTTAAAACTGTTTAGAAACTGTTAAAACTGTTTAGAAATTGTTGTGTACACAACTGTTTAAAAAAACTTGAGAGTATGAGAGCAGATATGAGCACACGCCACGGGGATAGCAAGTTTACTCAACCTTCTCTGGGCACATCGAGTATGATTCTTGACGTGTTAAGTTCTTCGAGTGTTACAGGCAATAGTTTGACACTGGGAAGTAGTAAAACAGCCCTTAAAGGGGTGTACAATACAGAAAATTGAATGTTTGGTTTGTTGGTCAAATACAACTCGGTAGACCTACTCGAATTTCTGTTCAATGTTTTCTCATTGATTCAGCCTTTGATCAGCGATCGTTCAACTCCTATAGTGCACGTTTTCATCTACCTAGGTGCCTTGTCGATAGTACCGGAATTTATTTCTAACCAATATAAGCATCCAATCAAGCCGTACTTTTAGTTTTTAAGTTTAAATCAGAATTTCCAAAAATGGTAATGACTGTAAAAATGTGAACCTTATCACGTGGGATATTTACCGGAAGTCTCAGTGGAAAAAAAAAAGTTGCACATTCCATGGGAATTCAAAATGGAGCTGCCCACTGAGCATCCTCTACTCGGTATTTAGTTCAACAATATACACAAGATGATCCATACTGATCACTGCATTTCTCTTTTGATCACTGTCTCGCCTATCACATCCCCCCCCCCAGCATTTTACCATTCCATCTGATTAACAACGTACAATAGAGTGCAGACGACACCTTTCTAATTATTTTAGAATCTATCAATTGATAGCTAGATCAGCAAACAGCAATCAGGTGCCTCATCAATACCTCCACGCGTAAAAGTTTTTTTTTTTAATTTCAGACTATCAATTTCTCTTTAAACTATCTTAAATCAACAGTTATGGTATTTTTATACCTTGACCGAGCTCGCAGTTCAACCCTCGTCCCGCTAAACTTTGGGCTCGAAATTCAGTAATGTTTTATTGTTTTCATAGTAACAGCAGTGCCGCAGGAGTTTATTTTGGTCTTACTACTCTCTACATTTTGTGGATCTCTTCTGTCAGAATTTGTTTTTTTCCTGAAAAATCCAAAAATATAAACTTTGAAAACTGCTTATTGTGTTTGAAACCTAACAAATGGTTTATTTAAAGATTTCGAAATTCTAATCAGAAATATAAAATGTGGTGTGCCAAGTAAATGGAACAGAGAGTGTTTGTTTTTTTCGAAAATTTTGTATTTAATGTGTTTCAGAGATTTGATTTTTCATTTTTAGGTTCGTGACTTCTTGGAATATATGATCCGTTACAAGTTTAGTTTTAAACCGATAAGGGTTGAAAAAAAAAGCTCATAATAACCCTTTACAATGTATTAGATAGTTGTGTTGTTGCTTTAAAAAAACAACTACTTTCGGTTGTGATAAATTGTTGACTTAAAGACCGTCGCTGTGACGTGGTCTTTAACCTTTGTGATATCCACACGGTTTTAACCTTTGACTGTGGTATCCACTTTGAAGGGGGAAAGATGCCTCTACTAACGTACAATACAGTCGTGACGTCATCCATTTGTGGTTTGGTGTTGACCATCATGATCTCACTAACTAGGTAAGGAAATGTCTGCGATTTGGTGAAACTGTAGGGTCACTTTAAACTGCTTCTATGGCCCGCATAATATACCTTCACTTTTTCTCAGTGGCGTCACTAGGTCGGGTGTCGCCCGGTGCGACACCTCATGGTTTCACCCCCCCCCCTCAGGCCCCACACCATTACAGAAGAAAACGTATTGGATATATAAAGGCTATATATATATATATATATATATATATATATATATATATATATATATATATATATATATATATATATGCACCTACGAAGGCCTATCTATATAGTTGCAATTGGTGACACCTCCTTCAGATTTTGGCAAATGATGTCCATATGTGCAAAAATTATTTTAATCCACCTATAAATTTTGCATTTAGTATCACCCCCCCCCCCCCCCATCCCGCCCTGGTAATAGCTTTGAAGTATTCACAGTTATTACAAACGGTATTTATCTACAGTGAGTTATTAACAAAGCTGGATGTAACATTGTTTTCTCTACAGTTTGCATTTTCAGGTCATGGTATCACCCCCCCCCCCCCCCCGTCGGGATAGTAAATATGTACTTAAATTACTTTGTACCTCTAATTAACCATTCATTGAACTGGCATATTTATTCTATATACTTTGCTACTTTTTTTGTCTTGGTGTCACCCCTCTAAATGGTGTCCCCGATGCGGCCCGCATCCCCCGCCCCCGCCTCGCGACGCCTCTGCTTTGTCTGTTGCTACAGCCCACCTATTATATACCTTCATCTGTTACAATGCCATCAAATGATGCTGTACGTTAACCCATCTATGCCTCATCCAACGATGCTGTACTTTATTAACCCTCCCTAGCGGTGTCTACTATGAGCAGCTGACAGCAGAAGCCGCCAACACCAAGGACGTGGTCCAGCTAGCGCCCATACAGACCAACAGAAGCCGGATGTCCTGTGGCTGGAGCTGTGACCGGCACGAGAACTGCACCATGTTCCTCTACAGCGCCCCCAGCAGAAAGTGCGCCCTCTATGGGATGGACTACCCTCGCACCCCGTACCCAGTCAGGGCAGCCGTGACGAGCCAGTGGCAGATATTTTACATCAAGACCAGTACGTATCGGCCTATGCGGTGCCTTGTCTTTCTTTTCCTCTGATTTGATGCTAGACTTGTTTGTAAAGCGTGCACGTTTCATTCGTCGAACACGTTTCAGTAGTCGAACATGTTTCATTAGTCGAACATGATTTATTAGTCGAACAAGTTTCATTAGTCGAACATGTTTTATTTGTCGAACATGCTTCATTAGTCGAAAATGTTTCATTAGTCGAACATGCTTCATTAATCGAACATGCTTCATTATTCGAACATGCTTCATTAGTCAAACGTTTCATTAGTAGAACATGTCTCATTAGTCGAACATGTTTCATTAGTCAAACGTTTCATTAGTAGAACATGTTTCATTAGTCGAACATGCTTCATTAGCAGAACATGTTTCATTAGTCGAACATGATTCATTAGTCGAACATGCTTCATTACTCGAACATGCTTCATTAGTCGAACATGTTTCATTAGTCGAACATGCTTCATTAGATGCAGATGTTTCATTAGGCGAACAAAATGATAAGATGTATTTTTCTATGGATGAACATGGTAGTAAAGCGTCCATGCTTTTTTAGAAGTATATACTTCATTAAACGTACACATTTAGACAGACGAACATGTTTTATTATACGAACACAATTACACATACATGTTTCGGTAGACATATATGTTGCATGACTGTGCCTATGAATATACTGAAGGCGCCCATGACTGAACTGAAGGCGCCCATGACTGGACCTATGACTGAGCCTATAACTGAACTGAAGGCACCCATGACTGTTCCTATGACTTTACTGAAGGCGCCCATGACTGGACCTATAACTGTACTGAAGGCGCCCATGACTGGACCTATGACTGTACTGAAGGCGCCCATGACTGGACCTATGACGGTACTGAATGAATGTATGACTGCGACAGTGTATCGCGTTAAACGATCTGTTGTCCCCGCCTGTCTACTGCAGGCTGCAGGTTCTCGTACGTCAAACGGTTCAACAAGTGCGTCATGTACAACAGCAGCCTAACCCTCAGGGACAACCTGGTGATGACGTGTAGATCTGTGGGGGGTCGTCTGACGGAGTTCTCCTCCCTGGATGAGCTCAACTTTTTCAGCGCTTTTTTCCTGGCCAGGGATGGTGAGTGTGGGGTGTTACGTTGTGGGGAGCGTTGTGTGGGGTGTTACGTTGTGTGTAGCGTTGTGTGGGGTGTTACATTGTGGGGAGCGTTGTGTGGGGTGTTACGTTGTGGGGATCGTTGTGTGGGGTGTTACATTGTGGGGGTTGTTCTGTGGGGTATTACATTGTGGGGGTCGTTATGGGGGTCGTTGTGGGGGTCGTTGTGTGAGGTGTTACATTGGAGTGGGGTTGTTTGGGATGCCATATTGGGGTGGGGTTATGTGGGGTGTCACTTTGGGGTGGGGTTGGAGTACCACATTGGGGTGGGGTTTTGTGAGTTGTTACATTGTGGGGAGCATTGTGTGGGTGCCATATTGGGTGTTGTGTATGGTGTCACATTGGTTTGGGTGTGTATAAAAGGTACAGTTGAACGGTAGATCACGACTATTTCCATGTTTACCCCTTAATCCTACCACCTCTGATGGGTACATGACCATAGGACGTCTTTAGTCCTACCACCTTTGATGGGTACGTGACCGTAGGACGTCCTTAGTCCTACCACCTTTGATGGGTACGTGACCGTAGGACGTCCTTAGTCCTACCACCTTTGATGGGTACGTGACCGTAGGACGTCCTTAGTCCTACCACCTTTGATGGGTACCTGACCATAGGACGTCTTTAGTCCTACCACCTTTGATGGGTACGTGACCGTAGGACGTCCTTAGTCCTACCACCTTTGATGGGTACCTGACCATAGGACGTCTTTAGTCCTACCACCTTTGATGGGTACGTGACCGTAGGACGTCCTTAGTCCTACCACCTCTGATGGGTACCTGACCATGGGACGTCCTTAGTCCTACCACCTCTGATGGGTACCTGACCATGGGACGTCCTTAGTCCTACCACCTCTGATGGGTAGCTGACCATAGGACGTCCTTAGTCCTACCACCTCTGATGGATAGCTGACCATAGGACGTCCTTAGTCCTACCACCTTTGATGGGTACGTGACCGTAGGACGTCCTTAGTCCTACCACCTCTGATGGGTAGCTGACCATAGGACGTCCTTAGTCCTACCACCTTTGATGGGTACGTGACCATAGGACGTCCTTAGTCCTACCACCTTTGATGGGTACGTGACCATAGGACGTCCTTAGTCCTACCACCTTTGATGGGTACGTGACCGTAGGACGTCCTTAGTCCTACCACCTTTGATGGGTACGTGACCGTAGGACGTCCTTAGTCCTACCACCTTTGATGGGTACGTGACCGTAGGACGTCCTTAGTCCTACCACCTTTGATGGGTACGTGACCGTAGGACGTCCTTAGTCCTACCACCTTTGATGGGTACGTGACCGTAGGACGTCCTTAGTCCTACCACCTTTGATGGGTACGTGACCGTAGGACGTCCTTAGTCCTACCACCTTTGATGGGTACGTGACCGTAGGACGTCCTTAGTCCTACCACCTTTGATGATTACGTGACCGTAGGACGTCCTTAGTCCTACCACCTTTGATGGGTACGTGACCGTAGGACGTCCTTAGTCCTACCACCTTTGATGGGTACGTGACCGTAGGACGTCCTTAGTCCTACCACCTTTGATGGGTACGTGACCGTAGGACGTCCTTAGTCCTACCACCTTTGATGGGTACGTGACCGTAGGACGTCCTTAGTCCTACCAACTTTGATGGGTACGTGACCGTAGGACGTCCTTAGTCCTACCACCTTTGATGGGTACGTGACCGTAGGACGTCCTTAGTCCTACCACCTCTGATGGGTACTTAAGCACGAGTCAGGGAAAGGCGGATGGGATTTTGTGGTGAAAACTAAATCCTTTCATACACTGAGGGAATATAACTAGCCCAATGACAGATCTGATAAGGTTCTTTACATTTGTTACTTTTTAAGAGTGTAAA
Source organism: Physella acuta (assembly GCF_028476545.2). NCBI lineage: Eukaryota > Metazoa > Mollusca > Gastropoda > Physidae > Physella > Physella acuta. The sequence goes on from NW_026731804.1 coordinate 430,818, forward strand.
ATATCTAGAATGCGCATCTCGGGAAAAAACGGCTTTAAATTCTAAGATCGCTTGATTTGACTCGAGTACGTCTTACGAATTTGGTTATTTTCATATTTACTTTTTTTAGGCAGTGCTGGCGTCGCTTACTGGATGGGTGCCATCATCACCAACAAGTTAAATCGGGTGTTCTCCTGGATGAGCAACTTGTCCAGTGTGGTCAGCCCCGGCTACTGGGCGTCCGGACAACCAGACCAGTCCCCCGGGCCGAACGAGAACTGCACGGAGATCAAGTCCGAATTCCGGTTCCTTTTCAACGACGTGGCGTGTGATCAGCTGAGATCTGGATTTTGTGAGGTGCCTGGGATCGTGGTGCCAAAATAATTAAAATCGTTTAGATCTTGCGAGATTTCCGAAAATCTGGCACTTAGTTAGTTAAAGTGTTTGATACGAACTTTTATTGTTTGGAAACATTTCATAAACATAATGCCATAGTTCACTAGAGTGACATAGATAGGATTTTGTTATTTGGGTACAGAGTTGTTTTTTCCCTGCTCTGACTGAACTGAACAAATTAAAATGTTGTCCCATTCACATAAAATACACAATTAGGTTTACTCTGAAAAGGGTACGATCGTATTTTTTTTACAATGCACAAAAGTGGATCGTCTAAGGTAGTAGTACAGGTATTTTAAAAGCTTACGTAATTTCAGTAGCGTGTCTAGGTAAGGGATAGTTTTGTGATGAGTCAGCAAGGCAGTCGCCATCGACAAAGTTTTGCAGAGGTGTGTAGAGGACGTAGAGCTGGTAGATAGAGAAAGTCTAGAGCTTTCTAAAACCGCTTGATGTATAATCTGTCTGATTTGATAGCATTGTATGTGCCGCTAATCTCACACCAGAGAAATAAGGATAGGTGCAGTAAAGCAGGTGAATACCCATCAAATAATGCAGATCATTTGGTCAGATGTCGTGGATATTTTGTTTACTAGATGACGCCGTGCACAAAAAGGATACATTCCTAATGTTACGGCCAACTCGCTGTAGGGTTACTTTGGGGCACCACTGGTTTGTTAAACCTGAATTGATTTCGTGGGTACATTCTGTTTTATTTGGACCATTAGTTGTCCAAACAGCAACTTCTGAAAGATTTTAAACCGACAGAACTGGGGTACGATGGAGTGGTAGCTTTAGTTCCAGTCTACACCAGCACCTGCTTCATGTAACCGCCTAATTTTGTAGGGTCACGTGCGTTTGTTCATTATTCAACTACTCTTAACTGAGAGACACTTGATAGTTGGTAGGACTCACCCCCTCCCCTCACACCCTAGTTATTCCAACAGTTTGACTTGATGACATTGTTTTGGTCATATCGTGTATATAGTTGTTGTTTTTATGAACGGAATAAAGGTTTAATATTTTATAGATACGTTACGTATTGAAATCATTGTTTGTCTAATAGTTTGAATGTGGTTCTCGGATTAAAAAATAACAATAATTAATTGGTGTGTTTATTTTTAAACAATTGCCTAACTAATGTGATAAGCGAATTTAAACCCACTTTCAAAATGATAAAAAAAAAAGTGAAATCTAATGAAACTTGGCTACAAGTAGTCTAACAACGGTAGTATCACACGACTTGAAAGTGAGTCTTAGTGAGACTTGGCTACAAGTAGTCTAACAACGGTGGTATAACACGACTTAAAAGTGAGTCTTGGTGAGATAACCAAACAAGAAAGCAGTTGGAGGGTGGAGCTACCTAAGCAGCTCTAAGATTGATAGTTTATAAATAAATGATTATAAGGTAAAGAGCGCCAGAAATAGGTAGAAAATAGGTAGAAATATTCAGGCGCAATTATCTTTATGTAATCATTACAGTCAATGCGCAAGTAGACGAACAAGTAGGCAACACATTTTATGAATATGAGGCCCTTTGTTTTCAGCCCATGACCCCCCCCCCCCCCATTTTGCTACTCTTTACAGTGAGACTGTGAGGTAAAAAAAAACATTATTAAACAATTACTTCAAGTGAGATTCAGTGCAACGTGGCGCCTGTAGCCTGCAGTAAAACGTTCTCTTCAGGTGACATTAAAATCCAGTGAGCAGGATATAGTGTGAGATCTAGTGAGACTTGTCTTAAACAACGTGTGGAACATTGACCCCCACACCCACACACCTACTTCAGAACCACACAATACGCGTGGAACATTGACCCCCACACCCACACCCACACAACTACTTCAGTACGACACAATACGTGTGGAACATTGACCCCCACACCCACACACCTACTTCAGTACGACACAAAACGGGCGGAACATTGACCCCCACACCCACACACCTACTTCAGTACCACACAAAACGGGCGGAACATTGACCCCCACACCCCCACACCCACACACCTACTTCAGTACGACACAATACGTGTGGAACATTGACCCCCACACCCACACACCTACTTCAGTACGAAACAATACGTGTGGAACATTGACCCCCACACCCCCACACCCACACACCTACTTCAGTACGAAACAATACGTGTGGAACATTGACCCCCACACCCCCACACCCACACACCTACTTCAGTACGACACAATACGTGTGGAACATTAACCCCCACACACACCCACACACACCTACTTCAGTACGACACAAAACGTGTGGAACATTGACCCCCACACCCACACACCTACTTCAGTTCGACACAAAACGTGTGGAACATTAACCCCCACCCACACACCCACACACCTACTTCAGTTCGACACAATACGTGTCGCTACGACTCTGGGGAGGGGGGTGACACCATTAAGTGCCGCACCGGGTGACATTCGACCTCACTACGCCACTGCTTTGACTGTTTATAATTAAAAACTGCAGCTTAAAATGAGCTTTTAAAATTATTTTCAACCCCTTTTGGCGCCCCCCTAGGGTCGGCGCCCGGGGCGGCCGCCCTCCCCGCGCTACGCCTCTGCACCCACACACCTACTTCATTACAACACAATACAATGCCAGCTGTCAGCTCACTAGCGAAAATCACCACCTGTTTACCGCCATTTTGATGATGTATTCGCTAAATTTTAACATCTGTGTTTGGTATTCATAACATTGTCAGAGCAATGTTGGAAAATGGATGGGTTGTTTTTTTTACAAGAAGGAAATTTATCACGACAGAAAGAATATTAGTGATGTAAATGATGACTTGCTTGGTTTTGTTTTTCTTCAAATTAAAATAATTGCAGTCTTAATGGGATTCATTAGTCGTTTTTACCCAAACACCGCCGACGCCATTTAAAAAAAAATACAGCGAAGTTAGTTTTTCCAAGTTATTAATAACTTTATTATTTAATACTGAAGACAATGTAATGAGGTATTTTGTTGAGGGCAGACAGATGGGGTGTTATGTGGGCCTCTGAGGAAACATGGCGCCCGTGTTGGGGAAAGTAGCCGGGGTGTCTCAGCTAAAATAGCAGGACGGGCGTGTTGGGGCGGTAACTGTCAGGTGACTCATTCCTGCCACCCCACCCTCCACCCCTTAGCTGCGCCTCTGGTAAAAGTGTAGTGTAAATATGAATTGAACTTCGTCGTGCTACTAGAGTTAGGGGATTGTGCACAGGTTATATAAGACTCGAACTTCATCGTGCTACCCCCCCCCCCCCTCCCCCTCATCATACAACTCTAAATTTAGCATATTGAGAATATCTTATATCGTGTACAAAATGGCTAGCCATCCACTACCCTATTTGTCTTATATAATTGTATACTATGAGCAGGCAATATTTGACTTCAGCGATCAGTCTTTCGTAATTGTTGTCCATTTTATTAAGGTCCAAATATTCTTGTTGTTAATTCTATGGTTATCTTTTCAGTGAGTACATGCTAGCGAATAAAAAGTTGGAAAATATAATCCATGAGTTATTTGTCAGAAGCAGAAATGGTAATTAAAACTGCGGACTAATTAGTTTCTCAACAAATCAATACAGCCTGCAAGAATATGCGAGAACGCGAAGTGAAACAATCCAGTGTGGCTAATTTTTGGTCAGCTTCCAGAGTTACGTACCCTTGCTGTGCTTGGATGTTTGTCAACTTTTAGAGTTAGTTCCCTTGTAGTGTTGTGGTGTGTTTTTACAAGATTGACGTCCATAATTGGAAGAGGCCGTTGTATAAGAAAACAGTTAAAGTTTTAATAAAGTACTCATTGTCTGAACTAAAACACGTTAAACTTGATTAAACTTTATTGATCGACAGATAACAGCTTCTGGGTTATGTTAGTACCAGGTTTGTTGATCTACCATGTTCAAAGGTTGTGTTGTCATATAAAAAGAGCGGCAGGTGTGTTGGTCTGTATGTCAACAACAGGTATGTCAACAACAGGTGTGTTGGTCTGTATTTAGCATCAGGTGTGTTGGTCGGTATGTAACAACAGGTGTGTTGGTCTATATGTCTACAACAGGTGTGTTGGTCTGTATGTCAACTACAGGTGTGTTGGTTTGTATGTCAACAACAGGTGTGTTGGTCTGTATGTCAACAACAGGTGTGTTGGTTTATATGTCTACAACAGGTGTGTTGGTCTGTATGTCAACAACAGGTGTGTTGGTCTGTACAGGTGTGTTGGTCTATATGTCTACAACAGGTGTGATGGTCTGTATGTCAACAACAGGTGTGTTGGTCTGTATGTCAACTACAGGTGTGTTGGTCTATATGTCTACAACAGGTGTGTTGGTCTGTATGTCAACAACAGGTGTGTTGGTCTGTATGTCAACAACAGGTGTGTTGGTCTGTATGTCAACAACAGGTGTGTTGGTCTGTATGTCAACAACAGGTGTGTTGGTCTGAACATTTGTGTTGGTCTGTACGTCCACAAAGGTGTCCTGAGTAAAACAGTGCTATCTTTAGTTGTGTACTACATCCTGCCATTTCTTCGATGATGGCCACAAGCGACTATAACTCATTTGAAACACAAATGGTAAGAACATCCCGTGCGCATTTAGGCGCGTCGGTGACGTCGGTGTGTTTTTGTGCGCGTATGTGTGGTGCGCGCGCGAATTAATTAGTTAGCACAGGTATGAAAAATTGATTATATATGTGTTTAAAGTTTAAATCAACAAAGTTTGGTTGCATAGGGAAAAGGTCATTGTTTACACATCAACCTGTCAAAAGGTTGCTGTACTAAAATATCACTATAAAACACTTGTCTTGCTATAGAGCAATGGTTCTTAACCTGGGTTCGATCAAACCCCAGGGATTCGATGACTCAGTCTCAGGGGTTCGGCGGAGGTCAAGACAAACACTCAGCTCATGTGATTCACGATACGATTTAGTCGTTGTGGACCGATAGAACTATTAAGAAGGGTTCGGTGAATGCGCATATGAAACTGGTGGGGGTTCGGTCCCTCAAAAAAGTTAAAGAACCACTGCCATAGAGCCTACTATGGGAGTAGGAAGGGAAGAAAAGGTGGGCTGTATCGTTGTTTATCACTGTCTATTCAAAACGTGCTTGAATACACTTGTTTACATTTATGTTTGTTTTCTTGAGCCTAGTTCACGCTTGGTACGACTGTCTAATAGAGAAAGTCTGTGTGGTGGTGGTGGTGGAGGTGGGAGGGAGGGAGGAGAAGAAAACAGGCTGGAAAGTTACACAGTTAAAAACGGGTCTCCTTACGACACGTGACCTGCCTCCTCCCCCCCCCCCCCCAACCAGTTACACACTGTAAGTTTTAAAGCGCCTACAGAAAAAAAAAGCTAAACATCATTAAATAACTTCCCCCTTGTACCCTGTCCCCTGTCCCAACCTCCCGCCACCCTGCATGTATAGATTTACTCCTATAAAATGGAAGTACAAATAATCGATTAAAAGATTTTTTTTTTTCTCGCTGTGAGACTTATTCCACACAGCGTTAGAGATTTATTAAACTTTCAAAACACAAACGTGTTGTGTGAAAATTTTCCAATAAAGCCATTTCTTTAAATCCGAAGCGGGGTCCCAGATAAGCGTCAAGTGGCGCATTGATTCTCAAGACAAAGACGTGATGCGGTCTAGTTCTTTGTGCTGCCACCAGCACCCACCCTTCACCGTCAGCTTAGATCCATCCACGCTACACACGATCGGAATTTTCTGGGAAATCTTGCCGCACTAGTTGCTGGTTTTATGGACGGGAATCTTCGGGATCAATACTGGCCTTATGTGATAACAGACCCAGCGTTCGGCGACAAACGTATGGAAACAAATAGGATACACATAGCGACACGTATGGCGCATGAATATATATATATATATATATATATATATATATATACATATATTTATAAATATCCATACGTTTGTCACACAATATATATATATATATATATATATATATATATATATATATATATATATATATATATATATATATATATATATATATATATATATATATTTATAAATATCCATACGTTTGTCACACAATATATATATATATATATATATATATATATATATATATATATATATATATATATATATATATATATATATGTATATATATATATATTGTGTGACAAACGTATGGATATTCATATGACAGTCTGAAGAGATATATTTTAACACTTGGGCTTATAATATAAAATGTATCACACATATAAATAGATGTATACACTATAGGTAACATTAGGCATAAGGAAGGTGAAGTAGAGTTCACGACACGAAAGGGCATCCTACGGAATAAAAGTATTAAATCCAGCTCTCAGTGGTAAATACGTCTAGTAGTGGCACATAAGAAAAGATAAACAAAAACAATCATCTTCCATTTGCTACGAATCCGTATATTTTCCAGCAGATATAATATTTCTATACACACTGTCTCCTTACCCCATAAAAAGAGGTGGTCAAGTCATGTTACAGCCCTAACCATAACACTTCGGTTAATCCTGACACACTAATCAGCAACACTCAAATGAGAATGACGTTGCTTAGTGATGAAAACGTTATCATAAAAGGCGGGGAGGGGAGATACAGACAGAAATATGGACCATTGAGACGCAACACATAGTGCAATTATTAAATAAAAGTTCCCTGGTGTTAAGAATTTGTAATAATTCTAGATCTAGATCTATCTAGATCTAGATCTAGATTCTAGATCTAACTCAAAACAAGCTAGATCTAGTATCTAGATCTATTTAAAAATGGTAGATCTAGATCTAGTTCCGTGCCTAAATTAGAAAATTATTTGTATTTGTATCCAAAGCTGATGTGTTTCTCAGATTTCTACCTAATTATTCCCACAATCAATTTTTCAAAAACACATTAGACTCTTTAATAATACACTATTTAATATACAAGCAAAGATTCGATATTATGTATCTAAACCATGTTTTGTCTAGACTGCTCCATTCGTGACCTACATAATAAAATTGAGGTCAATAAGGACAAGGTTCTCATTCTTGATTCAGCTTCTAAATTTAGGTCAGTTTACTTAGATTCTCAGAATGAGGCTACCCTTGAAAAATCAGACCTCCTTATGCCAATGTAATAATACTGTGACCGACTGACATAGTTAGATTGCAGTGGTTTTCTTTTAAGAAACTAAAAAGATAATGCCTTAAGACTTATAGCCTACTACATGTATATGTATGTTGTATATTCCATGCTGATTTTCTGCTGTCTTTAATTATCTTTTTAAAACTACAGAAGGTTAATTACTGATACCAGTATTTTGTTACACAAGTGATGTTGGCCTGTATACATACACGGGAGGTTTTAAAAGGAAATAAAACAAAACAAGTTTTGCAAGCGAATACGTAGCCTACAAACGATTTAAATATTCCCCGTTAAAGGCATTATGCTATTTATGTTGAGATTTTTCTTGGGCCTACCAGAGGTTTTAAATATTCCAAACAAGATGTTATTGTGAGTGAGCTGCAAACTCCTCTCCTCTTCTTCTGCTGCAGCAGAAAAGCTATGGGAGGATGGATTCTGAGTATGTAACTGTAACATGAGTGGTTGCTTTCGGCTCAATATATCGATAAAATATGGTAGTTTCAATATAAAAGCAGCCTATAAGGGAAATATGTTGATTGCCGCACAGACAATTACTAATGTTATGCAAGAAACCTAAAAAAATACAAACTAACGGAAAAAGAAGCCTTATATAACAGAATCGACATATTTATAACAATTTTTAGTAACCACTTTACATTGGAATTATGTCACTGCTATATAGGGGAATAATTTTTGATAAAAGAGGGTGCTATGTAAGTTAATGACGAATTTTCGTTAGATAGGTATTTATGCAAATATTAATAAATGGAAGTATATGCCAACATTCATTTATTTAACAACCATTAATCTATTTTTTTCTTTTGTTTATACAGGTCATACTACCTGTCTCCCCTTTTGGGAGGTTCGATTCTAATGACAACACGGCGGAAGCGGATGAAGAAATCGAGGTGCTAGAAGGCCCTGAGGTTGAAATCGTAGGTTCGTGCGAATCCAGCGAAGACGACGAAGGATTTGACTTAGATATGGAATCTAACAAAAGTGAAACAGAAACAATGGAAAGCGAAGAGGAACATAATGCAAAACATGAATTATCTAAACATGTTTCGCATACTAATTTAGCTACAGAGCCTGACAATAAATATTATGAAGTTGAAGCTATTATCGCCGGTCCAGTAAAACGCAAGGAGCATCTCGTAAGTAAAAAAATTGCATTGTTGTTATTGCCTGAATTAGATATTTTTTTGTTCAAAAACTTCTGCAGCAATTGCGGTCTTGTGTAGACTAATTCGCGATCCTCGTGAAAAGACTACAAACTCTTTTATCTGGCGCAGTATTTAGTTAAATGCTGTCGACTCGTTCTGCAAAATGATAAATTTGGCAGTGGCAGCCATTTTTTAATATTCTGAGCACAAAAAGTAAGCAGCTGAGTACTTGTGTAACTGTCCTGTGCTGACCGATTGTGAATCATAGTGATAGCACTGATAGTGAGCATCAGTGGTTACTTTTGTACCGTGTGTTTAATATTAATAGACCCATCTAGATCTTGACTGAGAAGAAGATCTAGAATCTAGTTCTAGTAGTTCTAAGTTACTAGACTAGATCTAGATCTCAGATTCTAGTGTTAGATCTAGATCCATCTAGTTACTAGTAGATCTAGATCTAGTACAATGGAATGTGGGTGGATACATATAGTCACTATAGTCAGTAGTACAATCTAGATTCTAGATGTAATTATTGTGGATATAAAGATATAGAGTAGATTTCCTCTGCGCGGTCAAGCCTTGAAACGATCGTCTGTTTATTGCATCGTATAATAATTGTTTGGATGTTTTATACGAAACTACCGGTATCTGTTGTTTGCATGTCCATTTCTAAATATATCCAGGTCAAATTCTTTTGTTTTATCCTTCTGGAAAGAAATTAAATTTTTAAGTTGAGGTATGACGTCAGCCGGTGATCCCAGTTCCCCCGGATGAAAACACTACGTCCGGGATGAGATGAATAAAACCAACCAATCAAAGCTGTTTATAATTAGGTTAACTATAAATAGCTTCTACATATGTGCGGGACACTGTAAATACTATAGCTAAGGCTACTAAAGCAACCTGAGAGGTCAAATGGGGGTGGCAGCAGCTTGGATAACGATTCGGGTGGTTTATCCTCGTCGCATAACCAATGACTTGAGCTAGACTAGCCTAGATCTAGATGCTCTAAGTCTAGAATCTGTATAGTTTATACATTTTTCTGTTGTTTTAAATTATTTCGATCATCTACTTCTTCTAGAACTAGTTTATGTCTCCACATACAAGCATGTCTAAGTAAATGTTAGGTTTTATCTTTTTAGTAATTGTTAGTTACGTCCTTTTTTTATAATTATTAAAGTTGCGTCCCTTGAGTTATCACTGGGTCATCCGTGATGTGTAATTAATAAATTTAAGTAAAGTGTTTTTTATTTGGTTGTGCAGTCTATTAATTAATAATACAATCAACAACACATTTAAAGGTGTAAATTATTTATTTTAGCTATTAAAATTGGATTAAGACGTATAAAATAGGATCGTCACGCGAGCAGGTGCAGGCGATTGCGTGAGAGAGAAAGGGGGGGGGGGATATCTACTCTAGATCTAGTAGATTAAGTAGACTCCAGTTATGTTTGATTCAGAGAGACAAAATGTGTGTGTCGATTTTGTGATTTTAAAATTTAAATTGTCAAACATTTCCAGATTTGATATCTAGAATACTAGGTTTTTAGATTTGGGATCTAGATGTGGTTGAAACTGAGATGCACAGTTCATTTGACTTAGAGGCTTAGAATCTAGATAGTCTAGATCTAGTAGATATCTATGTCCATTTTAGGGTTTGTGCTACCTCCTAATTTTCCAGGTCCAGAAATGTTCATAAAATTTAATTTTTTAAAATTGTAAGATACCCCTAAAATTTTTTGCTAAATTTTAAAAAATCTCCTATAATGCTATCAATGGTCAAAAACTGACCAAAATTTGTTTTTGCTCCAGCTGTCGGCAGTTTATACATGATGGGCAGGTGGAAGATATACATACATTTAAAAAAATATTTCTTGATCTATATGAAAGGTTGAAAAAATTCTTTCAGTAAAATGCAAGTTACAAACATTGTCACCCAATGATGTGATTGCTGCTCACATTTTCTTTAGAGTGGGAAAAAAATCTTGAATGCAGTCAAAGGGTCACAGAGTTCACCTTAGTTTTGTATCTGCAGACCCATAGCATAGGTCATAGTTATGTGAGACAGTCTGGGACTGACTATTGGGTTAGCAGTCAAGTCTTCTACTCAACCAATCCATGATGTATACAACAAATGACTTCTTACTGTTTAAAATATACTGAAATGTATATAAAACTATTAAAAATTTTAGTTTTGGTGCATGAACCCCATAGCTTACAATTGATATACTTTGCAATGCATTAGGGCAATATGGAACAATTTGATTTCAGATGATGGCTACTTTATTAAAATAAGCATTAAAGTCATTCATCAGATGAAAAGCACAAAAAAGAAAAAGCACTACCAATTATTAACTACATAGTAAATGTTCTTCTTAATATTGTCATTCTATGTTTTTCAATAGTTTGTGCTCCATTGTAACTGACCTAGGCAACTGAAAATCTAACAAAACACACTTTCAAAACCAAATAATACTTGGTGGCTATGTTGAAATTGCTCCCTGACTGTCAAGGTCATTTTGTTAAGAGCAAAGGCGTAAGAAAGGACAATATCAAGTAATTATTAAATGCACTGCAAGAAGCAGAATAGAAGCATTTTACTGTAATCAGAGGTTATGTTTTATTTTTAAATTGAATTTTATTGATCCTGGGTCCAGGTGTCACTGCCATCATAAAATATGAATGTTGATGCTGTAAAGCAAAATAGAACAATCAGACAACAAAGGGAGATAAGCATCAGCCCATATTCAATCAAATATATGTGGTATTTGTTTCTTCAGTTATCAGTAGTGAGATTTAACTTTCTTGCCACTTTATACCAAAATGTGACACAGTAGTTATTATTATTGTCCAATAAATACATCTGATGCTAAAAACATACTTTTGTTGCAAAAGCACTTTTCTGTTGAAAAAAATCTTTTAAATAGATTTTATGATACATAAAAGAACTATATAGCTTTGAAAGAATCTAACTACTACATATGTTACTAAAAAAGGATCATAAATTAAATACAGTCAGAATAATAAATCAAGGCAGGAGCAAGTCCTTTAGTCACCTGAAAACTTTAAAAACAAATGTATTGCTGTACTGGATAAGCATCTAGTTCTGAAGGGGGAAAATGTTTCTCATGTAATTTCATATTCATATGCGTGATTCCAGAGCCATTGTCTCTGTAAGTTAAATTTATTTCAATTTTTTTGCCATTCGAATTTATGTTACATGTATGTGTAAAACAATTTTGACAGCAATGTTCTGTTTATATTTGTTCCAAGGGCTTTGCTCTGTCGCATATTTACGAATAGATATCTGGTACTTAGACTGTACTGTTGCTGATTTTTTAAATTTGTTAACCCTTATAAAGAAACCAGGGGCGGAACTACAGTGCCGCCAGACCCTGCATTGCGGGGGGGGCCCGGGACGTCTAGGGGCCCGCAGCCGACCATAATCAATTTTTTTACATTATTGACTTCGTGGTTGTTTTGTAAAAAGAATACTGCAGCTGCGGTTGGATTATCTTTACTCTATAGACACCATCTCGAGTCCTCTTTCTCCTACAATCAAACACACGCTGTTGTCGGCAAAATTCTTTTGAAAATAAACCCATCGCGTGAAAAATACGCAATTGTTCAAACCACTTCCATGACTTATTTCCTTTTTTTAAATAGTCAAATATGTGTGCTCTTAAGCACCTTTTAATAAATTTGCACTAAACAAATTAAAAAGCAATTACTTTTATTAATTATTATTAAAAAATACAGAATAAAGAATAACAAAGCATAAAAAGGAAATGCATTTAAAACTAATAATATAATAAGAAAACAAACATAAAAATAAACATAAGGCGAGAAACCATTACACATACAAAGCTTTCCTGCTTTATATTATTTCGACCGATTTACTCATGGAGTCATCATAGCAACCATGTTAAAACCGAGATTTTCAAAACAGACTTATAGCAGTAACACAAATGGCCTGTTGTAACTAGTTTTTAATTATTAATAAAAACTAAGCATTTTTAGTGATTTTTAAAAAAAAAATTCGAACAAGCCCGAAATGAGTATTCTGTGTTGGTATTTTCGTGTATATATATATATATATATATATATATATATATAAGGCCCAAAAAAATTCTTTGCGGGTGGCCCTTTTTTCTAGTTCCGCCACTGAAAGAAACTGTTCTTCCGTGCTTTCATCTGATTAAAACCTGCTTTAAAGTAGTGTGTAAGAAAAGATCCAACTAGAAGATATACTAAATAAAATTTGAAATGTAAAGCCATTTAATTTTACTTGTTGTAAAAGATATTTACCATTCTTAATGATGTATATATATATATTTTCCAGTTTAAACTTTGCTACAAAGTGAGGTGGAAAGGTTATGGGCCAGAAGCTGACACTTGGCAACCTTTAGCTGATTTAGCTAATGTGCAGGACATGATTGATGATTTTAGAAAATCAAAGGCTGAAAAAAAGGGCAAGAGAAAACAGCCGGTAAGTCATTGTATAACTTGTGAGATTTGTTTTATAATCACGAAAATTATCTAAATTTTGATTCAATGAGTTATTGAATATGATAATTTCATACAGAAGCCTAAAAGAAAATACCATTTAATGTTATTAAATAAAACAAATATTTGTAGTTGACCAGTGCTTATCAAAGAAAGCAAATTCGTTTTTTTCCCAGTGTATTTAAAACCTAATTATAATAATGATTATTTTATGTTTATTTCCCAATTTTTAGTAGTTTTTTTCCAAATGAGGTTGACACAACATAGGATATGACTAAAATATTTGCATTAAAACCTGATCAGTAGTTTGCAATCTTTAAGAATCTATGATCTGCCCCTTTTAAGTCAGAGTTTGGTACTTAGGTGTAAAATCACTCGGCTGTCAACAAAAAAAGTACATTTTTGACCTTAAAATAAATGGAGTTGCTTGCATTGAGAAATTCTTGCAGTATGTTTTTGACCTGTTAATATTACTTAATTCTAGCATTTGTCAATATCGATTTAAATTTATTTTCCTCTTTTCAGATATTGCACATGTACGTTTAAAATACTTTTTTTTTAATATTCTTTCAACTTACCATTTCCAACCAATTAACATTCCATTATAGAAACAGCCAAAAGAAAGCGGTTCAAAGCCTGTGACATCAGAAAACAACAGCAGGAGTCAGACGCCGTTGCCAGCCACCTCTAATTCAGACAAGGATGATGACTCACAGCAGTATGACCCTGAGTATGGCACAGTGAAAGACAAATTTTGGAAAGACCTGGAGCTGGGGCGTGTGGATCAATACACTGACCTCTTCTCTGGTGACATGTACTCCAAAATTAAAGGCTGTCAGCGAACTGCCCACGCTGAGGCTGTGGCTAATATACATAAACAACAGTCCCATGCTAAAGCCAGTGCTATTCTACACTCTGCAAAAACTCCTTCACCAAAGACGGCTACACCAAAGGGTGCCAAATCAAAAAGTCAGCAGTCTGCACTGCATCCGACAGTATCAAACTCTACTCCTTCTCTTTCCAAAACAACAGATGAGGTTGTTGCCAGCAGAGGGCGCAAGCGTGCTAGTGAACCATTTCGTTCTAAGGGCTATAAATCCAAACGCACCAGTGAACCTTTTAGCTCAAAGGGCTACAAATGTAAACGGGCCAGAAGATCCCATGAGCGTAAGTCTGGTATTGCGTCCCCAGATGTCTGTTCTGTGACGTCAGAGACAGTGGGCATGGTCACCACCACCAGCCCAATCTTGACCCCGCCCGTGCTGACCACCAGCACAGCCCCAACTTTCACAACAGGCACTACTGGCTACACAACCATAACATACTCACCTAATGGATCCTCGCTCAAATCCAGCTGTAAGTTGGCTTTATTCTCCTTTCTATTTGTTAGCTCTACATTTATTGGCTGAAAGTTCATAGTTTCTACCTAATTTTTCAGCACGAGCAGTCTACCAATCAGATGAGGAAGATACAGACTGTGAGAAAACTCAAATGACAGTCTCTTCAGAGACCATGTTAACTATCACAACAGAGACTGAGATACTCAATACTGGAGATATCAGCAGTTCAGAAAAAGGTATACCAACAGGTAAGTTTTACATTTTAGTCTAATTTTGCTGACAAATTTTATTTGCTTTGATAACTCAACTTTTTTTTCCCATTTTCAAAATGTGGGTATAAGAAACATAGCTTTGTGCATATATTTCTATAGTGTTATGAAGTTTCCACTATTATGTTTGGCATGTCAGATTTAACATCCAGTATGATCTCTGACTTGTGCTGATAATTTTCAGATGAACATTGTCAGCTTTTTTCTACTGGTACAGTTAACGGAGGAGCTAGTGGCAGCGACTCTTTAGCTGGATCTCCATTTGAGGCCAGCGGTGCCACCTCTAGTGGCAGCGCACCAGGTCCATCAGGGTTAAACATGGACCCTATGGTCAAAAGGTCAACGCTAGATACTCGGTCTGAGGCTAGTGGGTCAATTGAACGTTCACATGACGAAGAATGCTTATGGGGTGGGGCCTGCAATAGGTCAGACTGTAGAGCCAATCGTAGGAGAAATATGAAAAACGGCAAGGACCAAACAAAGGGAGGGCATGCACACGAGGATGAGGAGTGCATGTCTGAGGCAGAGGAGGCGGTACCTCACAGTGAGAGCTGTAGCAGTGTCACCAGCTCTGATGACCCAGGCAGCTTGAGGCTAGATAAGAGCCCCCCTGGTGAGGGTGGAGCCATCTCTCCTCACGGTAAAAGGTCCAACCTCTACTCAGCTTCACCCCAGAGTGGCAGCAGAACACATGCATCCATAAAGTCCTCACCCGTGCAGGTGGGCAAGTCCCAGCGCACCTTGTCCTCCTACAGCTCTGACTCTAGCTTTGATGAAATGTTAACTAGTAACGTGTCGTTGAATAGAGAGAGTGTCAAGAATTCATTTGGTCGTGTGGATCCTTTAGTTCATAGGTTGCAATTGGACAGCTTGGCTAGTTCTTCCAGCAGGCCTAGTGGTATTCCACAGGAGGTAGACACGACACATGTGAGTAGAAGAAACTATGAAGGTTCAGAGAGACCAGGTTTATTTAGTGATAATAACAGTGCTTTCAGTTTTGCAAGACAAGACTCTGGCTTTTCAGGGGGGTCGTCAACTCCAGGGGAACAGCATAGCCAGTTTACCCTCCCCTCCCCTGCTGGCAGCATTAATCTTAGCTCCCCGGGGAAGGAGAACTTTAGGAGCTCCTCTTCAGAGAACATTTCTACTGTATCCAGTGGCAGCCATGAGAGACTGGCCAACATGATGGAAGTTGACCAGGCTGACCCCCGCCAGGATACGACGGCTTCAGCTACATCTTTGTACACACAGACACGGGGCTTTGGTGACTCACAGGAGATGTGGTCCAGGAAAAGAGGGAATGATGTCTCACTACCGCTGGAGAAGATCCCGTCTCCAAACTCCAGAAGGGGTAAGCTGGTTTCTTTATAAAAAAAATGTTTAAAAAATTGTGTTTATATTGATTGTTTTTAATGATTACTTTTTTCCTCTCTTTAAAGATTCAGATCTTGATAGAAGAATCAGCACACTGACCTGTGATGAACTTGAGGATCTTGTCGAGCAGGTAGCCTTTGTTCAGCTGTTTGCTTCTTAGATAGCTGAAAACTCAGTTATCTTTTTGAATGAGCTCATAAAAAAAAACGTGTGTGTTGTGGTTCATTTATTAAAAATACCCATTTTTTTCTTAGGGTGAAGACCGCTTTGGCTCAAAGGACGTTGGATTTGTAACCAATGGTAAGACAAGTATATTTTTGTGTATTTTTTTGAATAATGTGTGTTGTAACTGAGTCTAATGAAAGCCACTTAATCACCAGCTGATCTCCTGCAAGCTGTCAACCTGAGCAAGGCTGAAGTTGTGAAGCGAGCCATACGCCAGTCATGTAACACAGAGCGCAGACTGGACTTTGAACAACCCGATGGTACAGGCCTGACTCTGCTTATGAGAGCTGTGCAGAAAGGTAAAGTATGAGACTAGCTTTTTATAGTAGACATCTGTATCTCAATTGTATGTTTTTGTAAAACTCACTGTTTTGTCAACTTCTCTAGGATCAGTTGCAATAGTTGAAATGTTGCTTGAGAATGGAGCCAATGTCAATGCCCAGCAAACTAATGGTATCACAGCTTTAATGATTGCTGCTGAGCAGGTAGGATTGTTGGCATAGTCTGTATTAGTTTGAATTGTTGGCAATCCAGAATTCTGTCATAATATTAGCTACACTCTTATTTATGATGTATCTGTCAACTGATAGAAAAATTGTCTGTCTTAGAATGGTGTATGTCTCCTGGCTTTATTGTTAAAACATGGAGCCAACAGCAGCCTTTACACAGTACATTCTGACCAAGCTGAGACCGCTTTAATGAAAGTAAGAGGAAACAAAACATTTTACATTTTGTTTTACACTTAAGTTTATTACAGCATCGTTAAATATTGATACATGGAAAACAAATCCTGTCAACAAGTCTTTCAATAAAAGACTAAACCAGCTAAAAGAAATGAAATTTGTATTGTGTAATTTGTTTTCCATGTATCTTGTTAGTCCAGACCTAGGTGCATCATCTACTGTCCTCCATTTTTTAGCCCTCCTATTATTTGTTTAAAAAGGCTATCAAGAGACAGAATAGAGAAGTGGTAAATCTGATGTTGCGTGTGGGTGTCAATATTGCTGCACCAACATGTTCCAGTTCTTCTGCCCTGGAGCTGGCCATAGAGAGGAGAAATCCACAAATTGAAGCTATAGTTCGATCTCATTTTCAGAGGTAAGTGCTGCAGCAGTTGTTTTGTTTCAATTTTTGTCCTGTAGAAGACGTTTATGTATTCTAATTATTTTTATTATTTAAAGGCTAGAGCAAGCCTTCCGTAGCCGAGTGATGGCCACTCTAGAAGAAACAGCTGAGCTGATGGAACCTTTGTTTCCACTTCAATGTTTTCCTCTGAGAGAGTCGCAGGAATTTGTTGTCAAATTTAATAGCAACATTCATCCAGTTGCTCAAGGTTGGAATTTCTCTTTTTGTTTAGTGGCAGCAGAGATGCTGTTTGTTCACCTAGTGTCTTATGGCTTTGTACTTTCCCCAGGTGAAGGTTTTCTGCTCTTCATAGCACACACAAAGATTAATGATAAAGGTGTGAGGTGTCGGTTCCATGGCGGCTGCCCCATAGGCTCTGTAACACTAAATGGAGTTGTCCAGTCCCCGCTGACCAAGGTGTGTGTGTGGCTGTTTTTATTTGGACAAGAAATTGTAACTGCCTTACTCTGTATCTTTTTTATTTATATTTTGTTGTTTGTATTTCCAGGAAGTGAACTTTGTGACCTCTTGTCATCCAATTATACCTGGCTGTAACACATTAGTCATCCACAAACTGGAAGATTACACTTCAAAAGTAAGTTGTCTGCTCTGAGGGTTCCATTTCAAGTAAAGCATTATTTTTTAAAATGAAATGACAGTGTTATGAGAACATCTTGTTTTCTGATTTCTTGAATAGTAAGCATGCCAATAAAATGTTTAATGTGTAGCTAGGTGTATTAACATGTTAGTGTAGCCTACCGGGTCAACAGCACATAGGTAAGTTTGGGCATATCTTCTGGTCTCCTTTGTCTATGTGTTAGAACACATGTTCAATACTGGTTTGTCACAGTTTATTACCAACAGCACATAGGTAAGTTTGGGCATATCTTCTGGTCTTGTCTATGTGTTTGAACACATGTTCAGTACTGGTTTGTCACAATTTATTACCAACAGCACATAGGTAAGTTTGGGCATATCTTCTGGTCTTGTCTATGTGTTTGAACACATGTTCAATACTGGTTTGTCACAATTTATTACCAACAGCACATAGGTAAGTTTGGGCATATCTTCTGGTCTTGTCTATGTGTTTGAACACATGTTCAATACTGGTTTGTCACAATTTATTACCTTTTTAAAATTGGTTTTAAATTTTTTTTAAAGGTATTAAATTTGCTCTGTGTTTTTATTTCCATGAATAAATGTCTATGTGCTTTTTACAGATCAATAATTTTTGTTTTCACTAGGCCAAGTTGGTGGTTCAAGCATTTAGGGCGAAACTGTTGCCAGTCTGAAGTTGACATGTCATGAGGATGTCATATGTCATGTGCATTTCACCTGTAAATGCAAAGCCTGCTATGTGATTAGATAAAGTGGTCATACAGGGTTAATGGGTGCCAAAATGTGTGTTTTCTTACCAAATGACAGTTCTTCAAGTGGTACACTCATTAAATGTGTCTTCTTACACCAAATTTTCTATAAGCTGAGTCATATGTCGATTGAATGTGGAGGGAGGGTGTGTCAACTTTGTTATACTTTGTGATTTATAAATATTTTCATTGCTTAGTTTAAACTGAGTATATTAAACTACACTCTTTGTAAAATACACCAGCTCAATATTTGTTTAAAGAGAAAGAGATAATTTATTATTTATTTATACATATTTTACACGTGTTGTTTTCATGTTCAAACTGGTGACTTGTTTTTTCTGTTTGACTTCTAGGTTATAAGGGGGCTTTTTTTTTTTAAATTGTAATAAAGAAAAATAGAGGAGTATATATGTTAATACCAACGTAAAAGAATTTTTTGTCAAGGGACTAGTGTATCTTTGTGTGAAATATTAGGTGTTTAACTATGGTGTTGCTTTATACTTGAATATTTAAAAGTATGTTGGAAAATGTATTTAATGTCAGCTTTCTAAAGGAAATGTTTATTGCTTTTGACCAATTTGGTTGGATTTCTAATTGAGCTGGTGAATCATAAACTGTTTGAAAAGCATACCAACATTGTTTTGTCCTACAAGAATTGTTCACAATTTGGTTAAATTTGGTCAAAATTAAATCATTTTTTTTTTCGATGCATTAAAAATTGTATAGCACATTATATTAAGATATATTTTATTTTTATCTTTCTTTATTAAAGACTAAATATTCTGCATTATTGCTATCACACAAAAAAATTAAATTTTGTCAATTTGTTTATATGTGAAAATAATGGGATGGTCATGTGATTCACTGCGTATGCCAGTAGAAATAGCCAACTGTTTGATGTGATATCTATGTATTTAAATGATTTGTTTTGCTGCTGATGTGATTAACCATGTCTACATTTTTTTAGTCACATTGTTATTACTAATTCCCTATGTTGGTGAGATGGCTTCTTGAAATAATCAGAATTAGATTGATCCCTTTATAAAGTTATGTTGCTACATTTTGTGCCATATTAGTGCAGAATTGTTTGAAAGGACATAGCTTGATTGTTTGAATTTATGTTTGAATTTAATTTTTTTTTTCTTAACTGGTCAGTAATGATGTACATATTAACTACGCTGTTCCTCTTGAAGGCATTAATTATAATTCTTGTAGCCTTGGTCGAGTTTTTATTGTAACTAATGTACACAATTTTTGCATACTGTTGTCATTCTATTTTCCTTGTTGTAAGTCTTCAGCACTTGGATTAGATATTAAATAAATCAGTTTCCTATTTACCATTTTTTTAATTATAATAGAAATATTAATGCTCAATATAAAAAAATGGTTGCAATCATAGGAAATTCATAATTCAGCCTCATTGTTACCAACATATTATTCTGCATGATAGGGCATATGTTTTTTGCACAACACCAGGTAGAATCATCTGTGGCTCACTTTCAAATTTCCTTGTCAGGGTATACTGAATGTAGTCCTATCAATAATCTTCAATTTTTAATGGGGAATGAAAATTTCAACCAAACCTGTGTGCTATCTATTAATTTAATGCATCATAGCAAAGGTTACATTTTAGAAACCTTTGACTTTTAGCATGTTTCAACTTATTAACCTGTAGTTGTGCAGAATACATTTTTATGTCACTTGGGTATAATTTTTATTTTACCAATTTGTTTATGCTTGAAAGTCCCTATTTAGTTTTTTTTTTAATGAATCTGTTTTTACTTAGAGAATCAGGCAGCTGTTTGATATTGTGCATCATTTATTGTAGTTTATTGTAGCATCATTCAGTTAGGTTAATTGCATATTATAAATATTTTACTTCATTCAAGCATGTGAATTCCTTCACTAAATAGTGGGCAGGTTACAACTATGCTTTTTTTCTTCTTGTTCTTCAGATGTAATTTTGACAGTATTAATCATCAGACTTGAAACTAATGTACATACATTCTAAATACAACTTGGATGAAGCAGCTCTACAGTTTGCAGCATTGAATTTGTTATCTCATCACACATTATATTCTTGTCCCAATATCAGTGAGGCAACGCACAAATTGTCATGCCATTTGCTTTAAGTGGAGCTTTGTGATCATACAAGATCACACCTGGGTTCTAGCTTGAAATGCTGGGGGATCAGGTCAATAAATAATACACTCAACAAACTTGTAGACTTTTATGTTTCTTTTTTACCATGTTAAAAATTGCAACTGTACTTGTTTGTGAAAACTTTAAATAACCCCCCATATAAAATTATACATTTACAGCCTTCATATTTGGTTATCAGCAGGGGTTGCTATCACCACTGTCCTTTATTCTTAATGCTTCATGCACCTTTAACCAGCACAGTTGCAGAAGTTTGTTCTATCCTTAAACTTGTAAAGAATTTTAAACTGCATCAAGTATTTATCTTCAATTCTTCTCATACAGATTGTACCAGTGTATATGCTTTGATTGTTTAACAGCATTATTTTTCTTGTTTTCTCACTTCGCACCGCCTCTAAACTTTTATTAGCTTAATTTTTATTTTAGAATGGCATAATCATCCAAAGAGTGTGTGCTTAGCATAATTTATTAATAGCTTACTAATGTGCTTGTTTATGGTGGAACTCTGTTATTTGAAAACATTGTTTTCTAAATAGTCTAGATAGGAAGAAATTCACTAGTGACTGTCTGTTGCAATGTTTTATCTTGGTTTCTGCCAGTTCAGTGTAGTCACACATAAGATTGTTTCAGTAGTTTATTTCAACTGCTAGACTTGCTGATTATAGAGTAGTTCAACATGTAGACACCATTTTTTTCTTTTCTCTGAGAAGTTATTTCAGAGCGTAAGCAACTAGTCGTGTATTAAAAGTTTTTACTTAACCATGTTATCCCATTGTATTGAAAAATTAAGGTAACCTGAACTGACTGCACTAGTCTATTTACAGGTCTGATAATTGGCTACACCAGTGGCTTATGGTCTGTGGATTAGGAGAGCTAGGCTAATCCCCCAAGTGTCTCTTAATACTAAATTTAGTAAAATAGATATAACGTCATGGCCAGTGAAATCCCACTACATGCCACATCAAACTTTGCCAACTAAGCATGCATTTTCTTGAGTCTCATGAGTGTGTTGGAGGGTTGTCAAATGATTAAGTCCCACTGTTACAAGCATCAGCGGTATCTACAATATACCCTGCTGTATGTAATCTATATTTGACTGGTGCTTTCCCATATTCTTACTATGTAACTGTTAGCCCTAGATCATAATCCTCATGTATACATTTTTGTACTAATTTAGTTTTGTTTATGGAGCATTACCTTTTTTTAAAAAAATAAGAGTAAAATGCTTTTGAACCTTTCTTACATTTACAAAGTTTCTTGAGGTTTTGCTGTATTTTTCTGTATCTAGTTGGTTTTCTTTTTAGTGATTATAGTTCTTTTTTTTTCTTAAAATTGTGTAAATTTTACATGAAATTCATTTCAATTTATAACCAAAAAAATTAGTTTCAATTTAAATTTTAATAACAATTTTTGCTATTTCAGTCCATAACCCTTGTCTTTCCATTTGTCTGTATATTACCTCAAATTGATAAAATAAAAAAAGTTTGTCAGTCATTTAAAGTGCATATTCTGAAGATTTTAGGGTACAAAATGAGCATATTCAGTTACAACAGTTTAATAAAATTGTTTTTGTACCCCTTTTTGAGCACATTTCTACTTGACAACTCCCATCAGTTTATGTTGTCTGACTTCACATTTGTCATCAACAGCAGCACTGTCAATGTTGGCTCATCTTGTTTTATATTGGAATGTTATTTATAGCTGCAACCTACATAAATAATTTAAAAATGAACTGGATGTGGCAAAGGTTAATGAAAAATAAATAGCTGAATTATCCAATGTTGTTTAGAACGAAGTTTAATTTTGGTAATTTTTTGTCGTTTACAAAAGCTAGCAGATTTAGAATGTATTAGATATTAATCAATTTATACAGCTGGTGTATAATAGGATGGTGGAAGTGTGAATTTTATTTTATTTAGGGTAGTTTTATTAATTGATCATTTTTTTTTCTCCCATGTCCATAAAAGATGTAATTATTTTTTTTGGTAACACTTAATAAAAGTTCATGTGTTAATAACATACCATTGTTCTGATATGTTTCACTCAAGTATTATTTTGGAATATAACGGCAACTTCCTAATTCTTGATAGTTTAGCTAGGACAGGGGTCGGCAACCTTTTGAAGCGAAAGAGCCAAAAGTTACAATTTTCAAAATCTCCCTGGTTTTAAAGAGCCACTAACATTTTTTTTTTATTTCAAATATTTTATTTTTTTATTAAGATTATTAGTATTTTTTCAAGGAGCTGGAGAGCCGCATCTTGATATCAAAAGAGCCGCATGCGGCTCGCGAGCCGCAGGTTGCCGACCCCTGAGCTAGGACATTCAAAACATGAAAATCTACCTGGTGCTCTTTAACATTTAAAGGGAAAAGGCTTTATTAAAATTCACAAATCACGAAAAAGATCACAAATGAAAATGTTTTAAGAGGTAAAGAATAAATTTATTTTGGTGTAAGTTATAACAATAAATGGTGGTAGGACTAAAAATAAAAGCCTGGGCACTTAATGATGATAATTGAACTTTCATTACTATTAATGAACTCCCTATGAAAAGGAATACTTTCTCCATCAGTGAGTGCCCAGGCTTTTATTTTTAGTCATATCAGCACATAACTTAAGTATGGTTACACCAAACTTAACTTTTTTTCACTTGTGGTATTTTGTGGTTTGTGAATATAATAAAAAGACTTCTTTAAAAAACATTTTATGTGCCAATTATTTTCCACTCTTTAATTTGTTCAAAATGAAATCCACACTAAAATAGGCTAGTGCTAAAATCTATCCAGAAGTTTGTAAAGTAGTGAAAAGAATTCACCTTTGATCAAGTTTTTTTTTTTTTAAGTTATTGAATATAGTAAATTTTAAATAAAATTTTAATGACAAAAGGAGGTAGGTTAAAAGAATTGAAAGATTTGTAGAGTGTGAATATAAAGCCTTTAAAATGATCATTTTTTAAATTTACATATTTTTGCATTGTCATCCAAGACCTACCACTGTGCCCAATTTCAGCTCTATCGGACAATGGGGAGTGGGTTAAATTAATATTTCAAAATTTGCTGAGCTAGATTTCTAGTAGGTTAAAAACAAGCAACCTATAACAGGTTATAAAAATATTAAGAGTTTATTTCATAAAAACAATTTTAAGTACAAACTCTTATAAAATGCCTTCTTTCTTCAGCAATGTGTACATTTTCTTATTAATAATATTTCCTTGAGAGTCCTCATATTCCTCCTATAGAAAAAAAAAGTAAAGAAGTAAGGAATAGTTAGTTAGCCAACCAATAAGTTCATTTTAAAAAATATTCAAAATTTTAAATACCTCAGTGTCAGCCTTCCATCGCTCAGCTTCCTTTCCTGATTTGATCCTTGTCCATACTAGAAAAGAAAACAGGATTTGTTAACTTAAAAATCAAACAACTTTTCTACTTACAATAATAATTTTTTTCTAAAACAATATGTAACAAAAAAACTTACGCGCCAGAGCATCTTCGATAGATGTGACATTAGCAAAATGAGCTGTGTTGGGGATACCAAGGCATCTCATTCCCAGTGCATGCCTGGATTCCTGTGTAAAAAAGTTACACGATTAACTTCTATAAAATATCCATCTAAAGCTAATAAAGTAATTCTCAACTTTTTGTGGAAGACAAAAATATGAAGCACTTACTGCAAAATGTCTTTGGAAAGCTTTAGGTCCTCTGTATGGATGGTTTCCACAAATTTCACACGTGTACGTCAAATTTAGACCATGAAGTTTATAAAGCCAATATGGGATTGGCTGAAAAACAGTTTTTAACATTTAATTATTTATGGGTTTAATTACTAAATTGATAATATATATAGACATTTCCCATTTATTTCTGACACTAACAGATAGAATTCAACAAACATTTGGACACAAACACATTTTAAAAAGGCAACTTTTCTTTGTAGTTTACAAGTGATTTTATCAAAATTGTCTTACAGATAGCAAAAAAATAATTAAAAATTAAACATGTATTGTGTAGAACTCTAAAAGATAACCTAGCGAAATACCTATTAAATAAACAACAGAAGCAAAAAAAAAAAAAAAAATTTAGTCCTACCTTCCCATCCCAACCAAGAGGCAAATCTTTAGGATTGTAAGGTGCATCATCAGCATCCTCATCTGAATCAGACTCTTCAAATTTCTCTTCATCAGACTCTTCCCTCTCCTCCCCTGTCTGAGCTTGCTTGCGCTGCACATTGTCGCGAGTGGACGACCTCTGTTCACTCAACAGCTCACTTAACCTGTACACCTGAGCCTCCAACAGAGCAATCTCCTTTTGCTTTTCTGAATCTCTGAATGAATAAGATAATTTCAGATACAGGAAAAACTTGATGTCTATATTAAAGAATAATATCGATGAATAAAGGGAAAAAACCCACAAAAAACACTAAAATTATTTGCAATGACTTACTTGCTTTTACCAACTTTGCTTGCTTTTCCTGGCTTGGACTTGGCAAAAAGAGCTGGGTCAAGTTCATCCAAACTTTTGCCTTTAGTACTGAACAAGCGCTGGGCTCTTTGCTCTAGGGTTCTGAAGTTTGCAGTAACACAAGTGTTAGAGAAGTTAAAAAGTGTGCAGAGATCAGAAAATAACCTGACTACGTAGATGTGAAAAAAGTCTATGTTCTTTGTAGTGTACCATTTACAGTGGTTTAAGAAGTATCCTTTTAGCTGTGTATAAAATAGTTCAGCTCATTTGATACATTAAAGAAAATTACGTACCCTCCACATTTGACTCCAAGTGCCATAAGAGCAGACTTCAAACGATCTAAACCCAAGGATGCCAATTCCTAATTTAAGAAACAACAAAAATCTGCTCTTAAAGAAAGTAATGTAATTTATTGTAATCACCTTATATTTATGTAAAGAGATCTCCATTTTAAATGTTAATAACATTTTTTTAAATAAAATTATTACATCTGGTCACTTCACATAAAAATTATTTTTGATTATACACCTAAACTAGCACCATTAGAATCAGAAGAGTCAACAAAGGATACCAAGCCTTACCTCCCATGATGAAAATGCAGACAGATCAAGATGGGCACCAGAGTGTGTCAGAGCACCAGATGCTTCTTTCTAGAATAAACCAATTTTCAACATTTAACAAAACATGTTAGGCAAGTAAAAATAACAACAATATTGTTTTAATAAAAACATTTCACACCTAGGTTAAAAAGATCATAAAACATTCTAATGAATCCAGCTAAAAGCAAATATACAACAATAATTTTCTATTGCAATACAGGTAGTTTACACTATACAAAACTATTTCTCTACTGAGCCATGGTTACAATAAAAAGTTCTGTATTTACTGAGATACAATTCTAGAACAAATGCTAGACTTACTGGCCACCCTGGAAACATGCCATCAACCCACAGTCTTTCAAACTCTATCTGGACTTGTTCAACCTCCTGAGTGGTGAAACACAAGGAATGATAAGAATATATTAAGTAGAAATGTTGGAAGCTCAGTCTATTCAACTGAAGGGAATGTTAGCACTACTTACATCTGACAAGTCAACCAGAGGCTTTATTTTTGACATGTATTCTGCTAGGTAATCTAATAAAAAGATTAGGTACCTGTAAACAGAAAAAATAAAGCTAGTGGATATGAATACATCCTACAATCAACATAATAATACAAAGTAACAAACTAGCAAAAGAATGTGGTAGTTTATTTGGCAAGATAAACTAAAGAGTATCTAATCAAGTAGAAAATGTTTCAAAACACAAATATTAGACTCACTCTCTGTAAGCTGCATTCTTTCTGTCTTTTGGTATATCATACAGATGATCAAATGTGGACAAATATGTAATGTAGTCAATTTTCTGAAAATAAAAATGTATTATAGGAATCATTCCAGAGTAAAATATACTATATATCTTTAAATCAACTTTGTGACCAGAATTTTTGTCATCAAATTTAAAAGCAAAATTCTTTGTGCCTGCAAACATACACTTAAAAAATGTAACATCATGGAGCTAGATTAACATATTTAACTCAACTATGTCTAAATAATGTATAAAATTGTATGCACTTACATCAATGCCTTTTAAGTTCAAAAATTGTTCAAAACATTTGTGTAAGTCCAAGTATTTACCATAACCTTCTTCATCAGTGAAATCAACCATATCTGTAACATAAGTTTGATAAATTAAAACAAATGAGATAAAACGTGAGTACTGTGCTGTTTTAAAATGTAACCAAGTATGCACTTTTTTAATTCATATAACTTTGTTAACTCACTCTGTGCATCATCTGGTGGACTTTCTCTCTGTTTAGCCAACTCATCAAACTCAATGGACATTGGTATGCTAACCTGCAACATTCAAAATAATGAAACATGTACAGACTAAATCAATTTTTGTGTGATTTAAATATGCAAACATAAGTCATAATAAAAAATCTCAAATTTCTATTACATACATAAGTGCTAAGACGCATGTGCTAGTTATGCATTACCTCATTGGGATGTTGGCGGTAAAAGTTTTCAATGGCATTAAGTCTTTTCTTAAACTCAGCATACTCATTGGGCCCAGCCAAAGTTTGTATTTCTTCTTTACGGACACTAAAATGATGAAACAAATCTTAGAGAGACATAACTAAGTATAGACTGTACTTTTGATTAGTTTAGCACTACAGATGGCTATTGCCCATGAGACTGTAACCTAACCCCATTAACTAGCCATCACATAGTAAGCTTTGTGGAAGAAATGAAGCATCTCCAATCACTTTAATTCTGAAATATTTTTGAGATGTTATGGGGGTGATGTGATAAGGTTATGGGAATTTGTTATAATCCCAATTTTAGAATATGAAGAAATGAACTTTTTCATCTGAATTTGATTTGGATCTAAATTCTATAAATCCACTTATCAAGACGTACACAATGAAATGTATACAATTTTTTAGGTCAAACTAATACAAATTACTTTAAAAAACAACATAATGATCATTGAACAACCAGCTTTTTAAAGGAATTATTTTAGTCTCTTAATCAGCATGTGCTGATATGGTGTTGTGTTGATTAATTAAGTATATAATTTGGTTTTAATTTTTCAAATAGGTATTGGTACCCTATGTTATTTTAAATGTGTTGGATTTTAGCAACTTAGTTATTTTTTTTTGCTTTGTCACTAATATCGTTCAATATGTAGTAAAGCACATTGCGTTTTGACCAATAACTATTTTATAAAATATTTTTGTCAAACATGTATAACAATAATAACATTAAAATATATAGGCTTATAAATTACTATAATTCACTTGTAAAGGGTACAGACGGCTAGTTTATACAGAATGGGCATGTACACAAATCAAATCATGGGGAATAAAATCAAAACACATAAGGTAGGTGTTAATTTGCTTGACAAGGTGAAAAGTATGTTTGCAACAGTCACAACCTAGTTACCAAAAATTTTTATTACTTCAGGAAAAAAAAAACAAGTGATCAGATCACAACTGAATTAGACTTACCCATCTTTATCTTCATAGAGTTCCTTCAACTCTCTAGTGGTTTCTGCATATCTCTGTGGATTGGAAGATTGATGATATATAAATAAGAGCTTTTGCTGAAATCTTTCATGTTAGCGCACCTTTAAAGATCATCTAGTTAATAAGTCAAATACAAGTTTAATTATAAAAGCTGTATTTTATTAATTTATTAAGAAAACTTCATCTTTATACTCACATCATGGAGAATTTTAAGCCTGTGGTCTGAATTTATTTGTTCCCTTTGCTGCAATAAAAATGTTAAATAAAATTTTTAATTTTAATGCTCAATATCTTTAACACGGCCATGTGGGACATCATTTTAGCTGAATCTTCTAACTTTACATCATTTTGGTTGGCCATGATTATTTAGTAAATTAACAGCACAGAGCCAACAATAAATAAATGAAGTTTATAAAAC
The DNA here is from genome assembly GCF_028476545.2 of Physella acuta. Lineage (NCBI taxonomy): Eukaryota > Metazoa > Mollusca > Gastropoda > Physidae > Physella > Physella acuta. The sequence continues at coordinate 459,782 of NW_026731804.1, forward strand.
AACATATATTTTCATAAAAATTAAATGAATTTTATGGCAACAATTTGCCAAAAGCCCACACATTTTGAAATAAGTAATAATTAAGTTTACTTTAGTAAATGTTTATTTACATAAATTCTTAATACATCTTTTTAAAATAATAAAATTATTTCCTTCATAATTTATTTTTAAAAATATTTTTTTTAAAATAAACAAGCAATCATTAGCACAGAGAAATTTGAGTGCAGTAAAATTTCCACAGATTTAGACTAGACAGTATCTGTATTTCTCCAGGTGTTAACGCTAACCCTACCTTAACCCAAAAAAAAAAAAAAGCTTTTCCTCTAACCATGTGGCAACAGTCTACTTAGCTTAAATATTATTTACTACAGTACTACATTTACATTAAGTTTGGTCTATAGTTGCAAATTCTCAAAGCTGTATTAAATTTTACACATTTTCTCTTGTAGATTTGCTAGTTTTTGTTGGGCTTTTAAAGTTATTTATAGTTCTTTGGTGTAGTTATCGGTTCGGAATCAAAATACATAAGATTTTAAATTCTTTGTTCGTACCCAGAAAACCAGAAGCCAGACTTGTTCAGGCAGAAAGGTTTCAACTAAACAAGTAGATTGGTCACGAGTGTTGTATGTCATTTTTAATATCTTTTCAAGATAAGAGATTTTTTTTAAATATTCAAGATATATGTCGATTCTAAATATCTTTGGTTTTATGATTGCCAGCACATGTTTTATTGTCAGCTGGAGAAAAGTTCAAGGGTCACTTTAGTGAAGATATCAGCAGGCCTATCTAGGGCCTATAGCATAAATTAAGATTGTTGATGATGTCACTTTTGTTTTTCCCCAGATCAAGCAAAATGAAAAAGGAATTGGGGTCATTGAATATTATGGGGAGTTAATGTAAGCTTCTCTTCTCTTCTGTAACTTACTACTACCTTGATTGCGAGATGAGAGTAATTGGGCTCGAGTAAAAGGACCCAGGTCCAAATTTATAGCGGCTGTGGCTCTTTGTATCTGGGTCCGAATAGATTCCTCAATAGATTCAATAGGCTCCAATGTCCAATAGACAGTTTTTGTCACTGGTCTTCACTACTGACTAGTATTTCTCGCTAACCCGGAGGCGTGGCCGGTTGCTAACAACAATATGGCGCCCGGACCGGACGCTTGACTTCCGACGATTTTTCGGCCAAATTCCAGAGACCTTCTACTAATTAGTTTTTAAAATGTTTACCACGCGCAAAATGGCGGGACTTTCACGTTATAACAACAAGCTATAGGTGGCAGGGCTATATATGCCAGTAAAGCATTTTAAAATTTGCGTTGGAGAATGAAGGCTAAATTTAAAAGTTGGTTTCATCAAAAATACTAGAACTTTTTAAATATAGATTTCCCTATTACAAAATTGATTTCCCTACTAAAGCATTATTAGTTTTATCAGTCTATGAAAAAATAAATCAAATATAGTCAACCCTTTTTTTTATAAGAGTGGCCAAAAAATGACAACCAAATTTTTTTTATTTTTTTGACCACGTGACCGCTATTTGATGATCACTAGTGGGGAACTCTGGGTACATGGCCACTTAAAAAGTCTAACCCCATTTGTGGTTCTCTTTAGCTTCAAGTGCCTTCAGGGGTAAGAAGAGTTGTCATGGAGAGATGTGTTGTCCATGGCAGTGAGTGTCAATAAATATTAAATTGAGTAATTTAGTTTAAAACGAACTAAAAACTTCAAAATTAGTCCCTAATGGATTAAATATGGATGTCTATCATTCCGTAGTCATGTTTAATTTGAAATTTGGGTAAATTCTAGATTTAGTAAGAAAAGCTACTACTGACTACTCTCTCCTCTCTAGATTTCTAGATGATGAGATGTAGACTGTGGTATAGAGTGTTCACTAGGCTTAACTACGTGATACTATTTAAGGCCTTCTAGGTTTATATCTAAATTTTAGATCTACAAGACTAGTTCTACACAGTCAACTGCTTCAACACTCCTGACTCCTCTACTCTTCACTTCAAACGACTCTCCAAACGAGTACGAGTGAAAGAGAAGAGAGAACCTACCGTTTTCTTTTGGTGTAGCATTTCGCTTGTCATTGCTTCCATTAGTCTCTCCCTTTCTTCATGATTACGGCGTTGTTGCTCAAGTATGGATTCCATTACTGAATGATCTAATTAGTAGATCAAGTAATTAATTAGAAATAGATCTAGATTCTAGATCCAGAGTCTATTATTTTTACCAAAACATAACACAACAATGTGTCGTTTATACACCGGTCAGTTTTTTTAATAAAAGCGGAAGTAGATTTCAGAAACAATATGGCTCCTGAAATTACATTATATAAAATTCATCAAGAAAGTATAAATCCATAATTTAAATGGTTTGAATTACGATTAAGAGTCTAATAAACAAAAAGGTAATATAATTATTAATTTTCTTGAAATACTAACCAATATTGTTTTAAAAACTTACATATATAAAACTAATATTTACCCTGTCTTACAGCTGGCCCTGTGGCGCAACGGTAGCGCGTCTGACTCCAGATCAGAAGGTTGCGTGTTCAAATCACGTCGGGGTCATCTATAGTTTTGTTCTTCTGAATTTAATTGTAATATTATATCTCATTTACTTTGCGTGTGCTAAGTAATAATGAATTCGATGTAGATCTAGACTTCTAGCTTTTTTTTGTTTATCTAATTTTTTTACAAGCTTTTATTTATTTAATTCGCAACGTCTGACTTGTATGTGGGTTTGTGGAAAATCTTGTAACTTTCCAGATACCTTCCACTTCGATGACAACACAAGTCTATCCATTTTTAGTTTAATTAGATGTTTAATTAGTTATTCAAAATTAATTGAACAGTTTCGAAACTAACGGGAGGTAACAAAATTAAATCACTTGATATATTACTATATTCAAGAACATAATGGGAGATAACAAGCTAAAGACGATCACTTTAACAGTCTGGTGAGCTGTGGATCACAAGAATGTTTACAATCGTAGAGCCGGCTGATCTAGCGAAGGATGTTAATGACGGATAATAAAGTTTTTAAACGATTTGAAACTAAGTTGAGGAAGTAAGATAAAAAGAAATATCCTTCACTCTATCAGCTTGCTAGTGTATATTAATCTGGCTGCTTTCACAGGGCAGATAATCGTCTTTCAGATATCACGAGCTACTGATGGTGTTTTGAAGAAAATATTTTTAGTCATATGGACTTCATAAATTAGGAATCACTAAAAAGTAGAAAAGAAAACAAATATAAAAACTTTATAGTAACAAGCTTTTAAATGCACCGAAAAAAAGAAAATAAAACTAATCTGTTTTCTCTTATAAAAGCTTTGGTTACTAAAAGATCTAATGAGCGGCCAAGGCTTTTCTGAAAGAAAGCAAATTGGTCTTATTTTCAGTGCATTTAAAAGCTTGTTGCTATAAAGTTTTTTAATATTTGTTTTATTAAAATAATTTTTAATGACTAATTGTCTATCTAATTAGATAAAAAAATTTATATTCTTGCATCGTCATCTTAGATCTACCACTGTTCCTAAATTCAGCTCAACCGGATAATGAGATGTGGGTTAAATTAATATCAATTAATAGTTAAATTAATATTCCAAGATTAGCTGATTAACAAACAAAATAATATAAAATTATGTATCTAATTAAAGACTTAAATTAGAAATAAGTTAGATATCCTTGCATTGTCATCAAAAATCAACCACTGTGCCAAAATTTCAGCTGCATCAGACAATGGGAAGTGGGTTAAATTTCAGCTCAGTCAGAATATGGGAAGTGGGTTAAATTAATATTCCAAGATTTGTGGAGCCACAAACATCTGAAAGAGCTAAATAAAAACCTTAACCAATGTTTTTCATAAGCTTTTATTACATTCAGAATATCTGCCAATGTAAGGGTTTGTGGATTGTAACTTAATTTTGATTGGTATCTGGTCCTAGGTGTTTGATGTGGCTAACTGGTCTATGGTCCTACATGTTTGTTCCTATGTGGTATCTAGTACTATGTGTGTGATATTCTTATGTGGTATCTGGTCCTACATGTATGATGTTCTTATGTGGTATTTGGTCTTACATGTGTGATGTTCCTGCGGTATTTTGTCTTACATGTGTGATGTTCTTATGTGGTATTTGGTCTTACATGTGTGATGTTCTTATGTGGTATTTGGTCTTTCATGTGTGATGTTCTTATGTGGTATCTGGTCATACATGTGTGATGTTCTTATGTGGTATTTAGTCATACATGTGTGATGTTCTTATGTGGTATTTGGTCTTACATGTGTGATGTTCTTATGTGGTATTTGGTCTTACATGTGTGATGTTCTTATGTGGTATTTGGTCTTACATGTGTGATGTTCTTATGTGGTATTTGGTCTTACATGTGTGATGTTCTTATGTGGTATTTGGTCTTACATGTGTGATGTTCCTGTGGTATCTGGTAATACACATGAGATTTCCTATCAATGAGAAATTACCTTTTACATTAACACTCAATACAAAATGCTCAGATCACTAAAAAAAAACACTGACTAGTTTTGATTGATATTTAATTTCTCTGATCAACACCATCAACAAAACCACATACAGCTTGTGTAAGTTACAAGAACACTTCGTACATACAAGATGTATCTCCCACCACTGATGCCCCCTTTCACAATCAAAACATAACATGATAGCTCTCATACAAGAAGTTGTTTCTGTCAGGACCATGAAAAGGGCACCGGGAAGCAAGAACTATGGTCATAAGAACAAACATCTCTTCACTATTTTATAATCTTGTGTCCTAAAACAAGGAAAACATTTAATCTTCTAGAGCAGAGGTCGGCAACCTTTTGAGGCGGAAGAGCCAAAAATTAAAATTTACAAAATGTTCCAGTTTTCAATATTTTTTTCAGCATTATGGTATTTGATTAATATTAGGTAAATAGATTTAAAATAAATGGGTTTAAGTATGAAATAATATTTATTCATATATAAAACATACACATGTTTTTTCACCAAACATAATAGTATTTTAGCTAGCTCTGCTAGGATAATAAAATCAAATTATATAACTACAGGCTCTACTCCACCTATTCTCATTGTTTTTATCTTGTTTAATTTTTTTTTTACAGTATAATATTTTTATGTTATGAAAATAATATATTTATTATGGAACTGGCGAGCTACATCCTAGAGCTGTAGGTTGCCAACCCCTGTTCTAGAGAAATCTAATACATTAAAAAAAATCTTGTTATATAGTGAAATTATTTGTTTCTCTTTGCTCTGCAAGCATCAATTGTGGAGGAAGGTGGGGAGTATAAAAAAGTAAATAAAATTTAAAAAAAAATGTAAAACAGATTAACTTTTAAATTTAAAGCTTACATATCATTATATGTTACTGCAGTCCATATTAATTTTTTTACTTTGTATTTATCTTTATTTTATTCACAGAGTTGACCCATACACAACTCCAGACTATTGCTAGTTGGACTTTAGTGACTGTATGAATGGATGAAATATGACAACAGATTCATGTGGCCAGACACAGCAGGCCAATGAGAAACACTGATACAATATATGAATGAGTTAAAGTAACAAAGATATCAACATCAAGAGAAAAGATCTGTGATTGGTTATTCTAGAAAAAAAAAGAAATGCATTTTAAAAATCTGTGATCAATATTTGTACACCAGTTACCCATAAGTAGGACATGTACATCTGATAAAAATATGACATCCACACTTGGAAAAGAGTAAAATCAAAATAGGATTTAATTTAATCATCCATTGAATTTTAATGGACAGTTATAAACTTTTAGCAGTAGACTTAAATCACATCTGATGTGGTTAAAATAATATTTTAACATCATATTCATCCAGTTTTAAAAAATAAAACTTTTTAAACTATTACACAAATACTGCTTCATACAGCCATTATAAAAGAATTGTTGGTGGTCTAGTATAGAAAACTATTCCCATGACTTAACTATGATGTCAAATCACTCTGAAACTAAACACAAAGTAACCAAATTCAAAGATTATCTTACAGCAACAAGAGTCAAATGTTTCTATTTTAATTATTGCAAACTGTCATCTACTTCTGCTTCTGTTAAAAAACACTTCAAAAAATATATTGCCTTTGTTTACTCTGTATTTATATCATAAGAACACGTCCAAAATACAGTAATGAATAAAGTTAAAAAGTGCAAGTTAATAATGTCTTAGATAATGTTATTCTTTATTTCATTATCTGGACTGAGTGCTTCAATAGAAGGCATAATATATAAACAGATCAACTGCCACCAAGATATCATGGAACTAGTAAACAGTTAAAGTTATAGATAGAATTTTTAAAGAGTAATTTGGTGATGAATAGGTTTTAATAAGATCAAGCCAAGACTTGTTGAGTGACTATCTTATACAGAAGTAGTGATGTTGCATGGTCCAGCTGATGAGGTCAGTTATTATGAGCCACCTCTGGCATCTGCCACTCCTTTTGGAACCATAATCTCTAAACCATCCATATCTTTGGTGACAATAACCTGGCAGCCCAATCGGGACCTGGATTAGAGAGTAGAAAATATTCAACATATTGGCATCTCAACTGTATTATTTATTTATTTATAAAATATTAAAGAAATTTATGACTTATTAATGACACAAGTTTTTTAGATTTGTTTATATTTCCTATTTGTTTTGGAGCATTATGCATATTAAAACCTTGCATAATGTGCTTGAGACAACAGTTTTGCCAGTACTGCTATCCTGGCAGCAGTGGCACCACTAAGCTGGGAGACTTAGGATACCAACTCTATTCATATATAAGCTTGGTTTGTGCTTGAAACTAGAGGCAATATGGTGTCATCCCCTCCCCATGTGCTACCACTCTGAGCTCTAAAATGTTTAACAGTTTAGTGCTACTGAATTAATTTGACATAAAAGGTTTTCAAGCAGCATTATAAATGTTCCATTTTATCCCCACCATGCAGTCAGCACCCCTCCCCAACATCTTATAATGCTACTGCCCCAACATTAGCCCTAATCCTACCCTTGACACTGATAACGGAGAACACTCTCATAATAATCCTACATTTAGTTTTAAAAAAATGTGAAAACGTGTGGGTGTCATGACGGAAGTGTGGGTGTCATGACGGAAGTGTGGGCGTAGGGAATGACGTACGTGTCTGTGAGGCCATAGGCCAAGTCCAGCATGTCCAGCTCCTCATCAGTGGGCTTATCAGGTATTTTCTTGTAATCATCTGGCTTGAAAATCAGATGGCAGGTGGAGCAGGCCAGGGTTCCCTCACAAGCACCTGGGGACACAACATTCCACTGACATCACACCAAGTTATTGATTTTTTTAAGCTGGTTGTAATGATCAGAGCCCCAAAGGCCATGACCTTTAGAATTAGTTAATGAAATATTTCAAGGAGATTATTAAACAAGGAAGTTGCATGGAACTCAGTATTATAAGAGTATGCTTGTTTGTCATAGAATACTTAAGTTTTTTTTTATTACGAAAGCATTGGACGTGTTTATAATCCGAATGTGAGTTGAGGTTACCCTAAGTTATGGGAATTGATATAGGAGTCAGTCACATATACTTGCAGTTACCCTGAAGTTATGGGATTTGTGGAAGTTGGGAGTAAGTCACTGTTAACACTTTACACTGTACAAAACCCAATCCTCAGCCACTTATTTGAGTCAAACATCAGGACATATTTTCATGACATGAGGTAGTTGGGTACTACTTGATTTTATAAAATTATATCCTAATTTAATAACCCAACACCTTTTGTCTTTTTTGAGTTCCTGTGTTAAAATTAAAATATAATTTAAAAATTTAATTCTTAAAAGATTCTGATGGGCACTTGACTTCAGTTTGAGTTAGTGAAAACAAAATGGCTGGGCATAGTGCTAACCATACAATCTGCCTAAGCAGAGGTCAAGGAACAACGTGAACTCTACCTTATCTGACATGTGGCTAACAGGCTTGGAGGGGCTCTTTTTTTTTTAACCATTTAAAGGTCCTTCAAAAGGACTTGAGCCTAATATTTTAAACTTGCAAACATTTATTGATGTTTTTTTAAAATAAAAAACACAATAACACAATCAGTATGTAACAGATTGCAGACAATCTAACCCTGGTTTTCTGAAAATATTCTTTTTAGTAATTAAGAAATATATTTCCACAACAACATCAAGTTAACATGAGTATTCATATCAGAGTGAATAGTGTTTAAAAAAAGATTTTTTAGCTCATACAATTTGTCAAAATTTGATTACAAATAACAACTGACCAAAACCATCTATATCCACATTATTTTCAACTATGATGTCCAATAAGTTGTCGCCCACTTTAGCCTTGACATCCTGTCTCTGACCATCACGCAATATAAAAGTCACTTTCACTCTGAAACGGATACCATTAAAAGGGAGGTAAAACAACATATCATAACCCAGGTACACAACATATCCCTAACAAATTCTGCTTTTTAAAACTTTTTTGCATACCACGAATTCAAAAATAAAATAGAATAATTGTTTTATCTCAGTAAAATATATCAGATTCAAAATGAGATAAAAAGCAGTAATTTGTTAAAGATTAGTGTACAAGATAAAACAAACTGCTAATGCTACCTTCCAACTCCACATCATTATTTATGGCTGTAGTGAGCAAAGACTCACCAACCACAGCTTTGGTTGTTATTCTGTCTCCATCACGATCAATAAATATTACTGTGACACTGAAAGACAATGGTTGAGGGAATATACAACAAATGCCTAGTTTGTCAGATTTTCTGTAGACCTCTGGTTGTAAAATTCAATAGTTATCGGATTGTCATACCAAGTCATTACAGAAAGTCATGCTGCACTTTTGTAGTCTAATCACAGAAAGCTAGACCAACCAGTATCATCAGAATACAATCTGTTATTTAAAAAATACTGAATATGTATAGTCAGAAACAAATTCTTCTTTCAAACTTTAGAACACTAATACCTACCTATCTTTTTGTGGCTTTGGTACAGATGAACAAAATCTTTTTTCTTTCATTGTGTAATTGTTTGCTTTTAATCTTGACCATGACTGAGATGAACAACACAATGGTCTAGGTGAAAATAATTTAGGCAATAAGGCACAAGTGACTTTTCTGGCTGACATGTTTTAGTGAATCTGTGAATAAGAAAAATCAGAATGCATGCCAATCTATTGTAGATTTGTCTTATCAAAACCATCAATTTCTTTAAATATTGAAATTGTCCCCAACTATCAATGGATAATAAATATAAAGTATATTGTGACCATAATATTTTGAATTTTAAATAATTTTACAATGTACTCAAGACCCTGAAGGAAAACAACCCAAATTATTAATGAATTAATAATTTTGTTTTGAGTTTTTGATGACAACAAATTTTTCATGAATTGACACACAGCTAGGCCTATATGAACTTCACCTAGATAAAACTATGTGAATATCTTGACAGTCCTCAGCATGGATAAAGAAAAAGGGTTGGGCATAGGGGTAGTAACTCTACCCCATAATATAAAACATTTAAAAAATATAGGCCTACATTCAGACCTGTAAACAGCAGAGCTCATTAAAAAAAACCCAGAAACAATAGGTAGGCCTTATAGTTGAGTAAGTCTCAGTAAGTGTACCTACTAAACACACAACTAACACATAATTTGCGACTGGATTTCGTTAGTACAGACAATAGAACTATAATTAAGATTTTTTAGAAGGGTCCGGTGATTGTGCATATGAAATTATTAGGATTCAGTACCTCCATAATTTAATAAAGGTTAAGACCTACTGTTTAGATCTGTACTACTAGATTTAGGCACATAGAAGTAGAAATGTGCAAGTGCAGCATTTTATCTTCTGCTCAAAATATAAAAAAATATGTGTCACAACACTAATTATGATCATGACTTGTCTAAATAACTGGTTTAGTCTAGAGATTCATATTCTAAATAATAATTAAGTAGGCCTATAGGCTATGGGCCTAATCATATAATGATTATAAATGCCATCAATACATTTTGTAACAATAGAGATCTAATCTATAATAATAGTTTTGCTGTCTGTGTATATCTATCTATCTGTCTGTCTGTCTATCTGTTGGGAACGCTATAGAGAAAACACTTGAAAAGTTAAAACATTCACAGTAATGAGGAAAATGAAACGTGACGTCACATGGAACATATTATAGTAGGAAAGATTCTAAAACTGGGAAAGTACACACAATAATATGACGTCAATGATTCTTGAGTAAACATTGAATTTAAAAAGCCAATTTTGTCTAATCTTAAAAGTGGTTTGCATGCAGAGTTTCTTTCATTTTTTTCATGCATCTCTTCGGGTAGGGGCGAAGCCGCCCCCCCCCCCCAGAAGAATATCTAAGCTGCCCCCCCTCAAAATAAATTATGTCATTGATACACTATAATTAAAACACCAACATTTCTGCCTAATTCATGTGTCTAATCTTAAAAGTGTTTTGCTTGCAGAGTTTCTTTCATGTATCTCTTTGGGTAGGGGCAAAGCCCCCCCCCCCCACTTGCTTACACTACTTCATAAGTGAGTGATGTAAGACTCGCTTATTAATATAATATTATTATCGAAGTGACTACTCGGAAAAAGATTTTTCGCCCTAACCTCTCCACCTAGTCTGCAAAAGATAGTTCTGCACATGCGCAATGACCTATAACTAGGGTTAGGGATAGGATTAGGGATAGGGCTAGGATTAGGGTTCTGCGGTTGTAAACACACGCATGCGCAGTACCATCGAAAACATTGCCGCAAAGGCAAGTCGTAGTCTCTCTCCATTGCGCATGCATATCGTTTTCCGGCTAGCATCGGCCTATTATTATAGATTACAAGACTTTGGTAAACTTTAGTTTAGACTAGACTGGCTAGACTCAACTAGGTCTAGATTCTAGATAGATCAAGTCTAGAATAGTGAATAGTGTCTGTCCATCTAGAATCTAGATTCTAGATTAGGACATTTAAGAATAAGATCTCAATATTTTTCTTAAGCCTAAGAGACAAGATTTGATTAAGGTTAGTAGGGGCCTATAATTACTAACTAAGGGCTAGTTAGTCGAATATTAAAGTTAGAATAAGGATTATTAAGTAAATAGTAAATATATTAAATTAATTAATAGGCCTAAGTCAATAGTCAAGTCATTATTAATATTATTAAGTAGATCTAATTTGAGTAATTAACTTTAAGAAGTCGAAAACATTTCATCGTAATTCTAAACTAATTCATGAAATAAAAATATAGGCTATTAAATTAAAATTAATAACCTTCTGTTGATAATCTTGCTCTGTGCGTTTAAGAGATACGACGATTTATGTTTCAATTTCACCGAATTTAAAGTTACACTTTGTCACTTGCTTACACTACTTCATAAATACTTCTTAGACGTTACACATTACACAGGTTAGGCCTACGACGTTACAGTTACTTCTTTTATAGGGCAAAAGGTAGAAGGTCATGGTGTTATAAATAATCCAAAGCTAGACAACTCTGTTGAGCTCCGCGAACTAATTTCGGATTACAAATTAAAACTTAGTTCGTACGTTTAATAAAATACCTTTTTTAATAAGTTAAAATTCAGATAATTGATCTAAATTATTTAAATTAATTTTATTATGGTTACAGTACCAATATTATAGCTCTGAACAACAACAAAAATAATAAGGATTTAAGGATCAATTACTGCGCACCTGACGTTCATATGGCATCGAATAAGGGCGATTTACAAAGTCCTATAATTGTTTGTTGTTGAAATAAACAACATATTATTTTAAAAAGCTCAACTAAATGTCTTTGTCGGTAAAAAAAAATATGATCAAATTTTATTAACCAGAAGTATATAATAGTATATATTGATTAGTCTATAAAATTGGATTTTAATGGGAAAATTTATCTGACATGGGCCTACTGTACTTTTCCAGGTATAACATATCAAAACAAATACAACGGTAGATAAAAAGTCAGATACAAATCATAAAATGAGGAAAAAACAATAAGATTGATTAAAATGTTTGACCTGGGAAGTGAAGGGGAGGGATGAGTTTAGATCTGTACTTCTAGATCTGTATTTGCTGCAGTACTGCATAATGGCGGCGTTGCTAAGCACAACGTAGACGTAAATATTTTGAGCTCGGGAAGCTGCCTTTCTCCACCAAGGCGAAACTTTTTCGATAGGATTGACAGTTATCGTTGTTGCTGATCAATCAAAGATAAAACCAAAATGACTACCGTCCTTCCACAAAAGCCTGAAGGGACATACACTTTCGCAAGTCAGCCAAGAGCCGTACCACAGAGAAAAAAGTACAGAGATCCTAATTCTGGAGCGGCATCTCAAAACCCGTAAGTCTAAAAGAAAAAATAGAAAAAAAAACCCACTAAATTCTAAAGAAGTAACAAATCTAGTAGAACTAGGGATCTATTTCTCTTCTTGTCATTCTGTGCTAAAGCACTTTAGTCTCATATCGACAGCCAAGTCCTGTAGCTACTTTAACAGGACTTTTTTAACTAACTAAGTTAGTACTTACTTTAGTACTTAACTTTAAATCATTCAAATATCACACTCTCACTCTATATTTTATCAAGCTTTTACTAGACTTAGATCACAATGTTTTTCTGTTGGTTGGTGGACAATCATTGTAAAACGAATTAAATTTTAACCCATTTTAAACTAATCTAATTGATTTAGAACAAAATTGGAAAATAATAATTTGATCCCTTAGAAACTTAGATCTATATAACATAAGCAACTAAGTATTTTTTAATTTTTTCATGACGTATAGGCGTCATTGCCAGTGTGGGTGAGTTGAAAGTGTTACAATTTCTAATTTGACTTTGTTCTTTTGAATTTGAAAATTTTGAATTTTTATCTGATATTTTAAATAAATTTTCTTTATATACTTTTATTCTATGTTGAATTCATAATTATTTGTACCCAATAAAAGAACAGTCCTATACACATGGCATCCTATTTGTCTTATATACTTATTCTATGTTGAATTCATAATTATTTGTACCCAATAAAAGAACAGTCCTATACACATGGCATCCTATTTGTCTTATATACTTATTCTATGTTGAATTCATAATTATTTGTACCCAATAAAAGAACAGTCCTATACACATGGCATCCTATTTGTCTTAAACACAAACTGGATCTCATGTTTGACAAAACTGTATTTTATAGCCTCACCTGGAGCCAAGCCACTGGAAACATTTACGAATTAAAAATACATAAAGTTATTAGTATCTTAAAGATCCACTACATTAAGTACACCATGCCACTTGTTTAAAAATGTATTTTTTCTTTTTTAGAGATGGTCCGATACAATATGGCAACATTATGTATGACAGGAGAGTGGTTCGTGGTAATACCTATGCCCAGCACACACTGCCTGCGGTAGGTTTCACTTTACAAACACATCAGTAATGCTTTACTTTACAAACACATCAGTAATGCTTTACTTTACAAACACATCAGTAATGTTTCACTTTACAAACACAACAGTAATGGTTTACTTTACAAACACATCAGTAATGCTTCACTTTACAAACACATCAATAATGCTTCACTTTACAAACACATCAGTAATGTTTCACTTTACAAACACATCAGTAATGCTTCACTTTACAAACACATCAATAATGCTTCACTTTACAAACACATCAGTAATGTTTCACTTTACAAACACATCAGTAATGCTTCACTTTACAAACACAACAGTAATGGTTTACTTTACAAACACATCAGTAATGCTTCACTTTACAAACACATCAATAATGCTTCACTTTACAAACACATCAGTAATGTTTCACTTTACAAACACATCAGTAATGCTTCACTTTACAAACACATCAATAATGCTTCACTTTACAAACACATCAATAATGCTTCACTTTACAAACACATCAGTAATGTTTCACTTTACAAACACATCAGTAATGCTTCACTTTACAAACACATCAATAATGCTTCACTTTACAAACACATCAGTAATGTTTCACTTTACAAACACATCAGTAATGCTTCACTTTACAAACACAACAGTAATGGTTTACTTTACAAACACATCAGTAATGCTTCACTTTACAAACACATCAATAATGCTTCACTTTACAAACACATCAGTAATGTTTCACTTTACAAACACATCAGTAATGCTTCACTTTACAAACACATCAATAATGCTTCACTTTACAAACACATCAGTAATGTTTCACTTTACAAACACATCAGTAATGCTTCACTTTACAAACACATCAATAATGCTTCACTTTACAAACACATCAGTAATGTTTCACTTTACAAACACATCAGTAATGCTTCACTTTACAAACACATCAATAATGCTTTACTTTACAAAAACATCAGTAATGCTTCACTTTACAAACACATCAGTAATGCTTCACTTTACAAACACATCAGTAATGTTTCACTTTACAAACACATCAATAATGCTTCACTTTACAAACACATCAGTAATGCTTCACTTTACAAACACATCAATAATGCTTTACTTTACAAAAACATCAGTAATGCTTCACTTTACAAACACATCAGTAATGCTTCACTTTACAAACACATCAGTAATGTTTCACTTTACAAACACATCAATAATGCTTCACTTTACAAACACATCAGTAATGCTTCACTTTACAAACACATCAGTAATGCTGACAAAAATAAAGTTACACTTTATATACAAGTAAATGCTTTACAGTACAAAAATGTCTTTAGTATTACTTTACAAAGCATTTAACAGCAATTAACTCATTAACAACAAAAAAGTTATGCTCAACTTTACAAGTATCAACATTGTTGTTGCATTTGTTTCATGTCTCCCAAAAGTTGGTTTAACTTCATTTTAGACCAAGTTAATTATGTGTGTGTAGTGTTAAAACATCACACAACCTTTAACCTTGAATAAGACAAAATATAACTTTCTCATTATGTTTGGCAGACTGCCCAGCCCGACCCTCTTGAGCTACAGCGGCTTCAAGAGAACAGGCGCAGGGCAATAGCAAGGAAACGTGCCAAAGATCAGCTGAGGCCAAGGTCGCCAGATCCGGTGGAGGGCCGCAAACACATCGATGTCCAAACTGAGCTGTACCTTGAAGAGTTGAGTGACCGGGTGGAAGAAGCTGACCAAGAATGTCAGACAGATGCTTTCCTTGACCGCCCGCCCTCACCCATGTTCATCCCTGCCAAGACAGGTCTAGACGTAGCCACACAGATATATGATGGCGATGTGAGAACATGTTATCTTTCGTTATTCATTTTGCTGATATTGTAAGAAAAAAAGAACCTTATGTTTCATTATTTTACAGCCTTACTGTTAATTATTTAACTGGCAGTTAGTAAGAGAAAATGCAATGAACTTTTTAAATATTCTAATAATAAATACAAGTATTTTTTAATAGATTCATAAATTTTGTAAGTAAAATACGGATTTTAATCTAGAAATAACTTTAAATAAGCTGTTACATAAAATTATGTCATCTAGTTAAAAATACAATAGTGTATAACCAAACTAGCATTATGCATTAATCTTTCAATACTGTAGTCTATCTGTAGAAAAAACCAGTCCACTAATTAGTAAGCATTTTAAAAATACTATGTATAAACTCTATCAACAGCTTTTCGATTTCGACTGTGAAGTCAAGCCAATATTAGAGGTCCTTGTTGGAAAGACAGTTGAGCAGGCCCTGCTGGAGGTAATGGAAGAAGAGGAGTTGGCTAACCTCAGACAGCAACAACGTGCCTTTGAGGAGCTGAGAAATGCTGAACTTGTGGAGCAACAGAGGCTGGAGGAGCAAGAAAGACGTCACAGGGAAGAAAAGGTATACTCAAGGGAGGCAATTTCGTTTCTGTACTCTTGTTTATTTTATGTGTTGTTTCCCTTTGTCAGAAAACTAACTTGGTAAAATTTTTGCTCACTACTAAAGTAACTAGTCTATTTATGGTGGTTTTTCTTATTGCTAAAAACATGTATGATTTTTTGTGTTGTAGGAGAGGCGAATGAAACAACAGAGAGAAGTCTTAAGGAAAGAAAAAGAAACAGCAGAGAAAATTGCTGCTCGTGCTTTCGCTCAGAGTTATCTGGCAGATCTGGTGCCCTCAGTGTTTGGCACTTTGTCTGATAATGGCTACTTCTATGATCCAGTCGAGAGAGGTGAGTAATGGACCATTAGGTTACGGGAATCTTCAAGAGTTAGTGGAGTGGAAGCAGTCTTTGTAATTTCAAAATGTAACACTACTTTTCCCCCACCTATTAATTTTTCAATTTACATTTTAAAATTCCCATGAGGGATGTAGTCACATTTGCCAGATTTTGTAAAAAATGTAGTCTTGGATTAGAGGACAGAGTGGCCTAGCAGTAGAGAGCTAGACTGCCAACCCGTAAGTCTCAAGTTTGAATTCCGGTTCAAGTTAGTAGACCGTCTCTGAGTCCACCCAGCTCTGGGCATAGTGCTGATCACAGTATCCATTCATATTCCAAGGTCTCAGAAATATGTGAACTCTACTTCACTTGCCCCATAGACCATCAGGTTTGGAAGGGGAGCTATACTTTCACTTCGTTCTTAGATTGGTTCAGAAGGCAGTCCCTACAGTTTCCCTACATTACCTTGCACAACTACTTTTGAAAAATGTATTTGATGTTTCCCTCTGATGTTTCCCTCTATTGATGTTTCCCTCTACTGATGTTTCCCTCTATTGTTTCCCTCTATTGATGTTTCCCACTATTGATGTTTCCCTCTATTGATGTTTCCCTCTGATGGTTCCCTCTATTGATGTATGTTTCCCTCTATTGATGTATGTTTCCCTCTACTGATGTTTCCCTCTACTGATGTTTCCCTCTATTGATGTTTCCCTCTATTGATGTTTCCCTCTACTGATGTTTCCCTCTATTAATGTTTCCGTCTGTTGATGTCTCCCTCTGTTGATGTCTCCCTCTATTGATGTTTCCCTCTATTGATGTTTCCATCTATTGATTATTCCCTCTATTGATGTTTCCCTCTGTTGATGTCTCCCTCTATTGATGTTTCCCTCTATTGATGTTTCCCTCTATTGATGTTTCCCTCTATTGATGTTTCCCTCTATTGATGTTTCCCTCTATTGATGTTTCCCTCTATTGATGTCTCCCTCTATTGATGTTTCCCTCTATTGATGTTTCCCTCTGTTGATGTTTCCCTCTATTGATGTCTCCCTCTATTGATGTTTCCCTCTATTGATGTTTCCATCTATTGATTATTCCCTCTATTGATGTTTCCCTCTGTTGATGTCTCCCTCTATTGATGTTTCCCTCTATTGATGTTTCCCTCTATTGATGTTTCCCTCTATTGATGTTTCCCTCTATTGATGTTTCCCTCTATTGATGTTTCCCTCTATTGATGTCTCCCTCTATTGATGTTTCCCTCTATTGATGTTTCCCTCTGTTGATGTTTCCCTCTATTGATGTCTCCCTCTGTTGATGTTTCCCTCTATTGATGTTTCCCTCTATTGATGTTTCCCTCTGTTGATGTTTCCCTCTAGATGTGGAGCAAGGCTTCATGCCCTGGCTGATGGATCAGGTCACGGCCGAGCTGGACAGGTCAGAGCGTGGACGTCTGGTCTTGGATGGCATTATATGTGAGCTGGTGACCCGCAGGATAGAGGTCTACAAGCAGCTGGACAAGGAGCCAGAAGTCAAGGAAGAAGTTACACTGCAGGATAAAACACAGGAGCTGGAGATGTCAACTTCCAATATTGTGAGTTTAGCATAGATTAGTCACCTTCCTATTGGGTTAGTGTAGCATGGATTAGTCACCTTCCTATTGGGTTAGTGTAGCATGGATTAGTCACCTTCCTATTGGGTTAGTGTAGCATGGATTAGCCAACTTCCTATTGGGTTAGTGTAGCATGGATTAGTCACCATCCAATTGGGTTAGTGTAGCATAGATTAGTCACCTTCCAATTGGGTTAGTGTAGCATAGATTAGTCACCTTCCAATTGGGTTAGTGTAGCATGGAGTAGTCACCTTCCAATTTAGTGAGTTTGACATAAGCCCCATTCCAGTTTGTTTAGTTTGTTTTGGATTAGTCACCATCAAAGATGCTAAGTTTAGCATGGCCTAGTCACCTTAAAACTTGTAGTTAAATATCTATCTGTCACATTCTAGTTAGATGAATTGTTTAGTGTTCCATAATCATGTTGGTATTTGCTATGATCTTATGAACACACAGGAGTAGCTTAGATAGGCTACACATTAATACGACTAGTTGCCAGTCTTTTAGCTGATGAGGCTAGCCTAAAAATGTTTCAGTTTGTAAACTAACGTACCCTGTTCTCACATTTTTCTTTGAAACTGTGTAGACTCAGATTTTTTCTTTCAATTACGATCTCTAAACATTATACAAATAATCATGGGCAAATCATGACATACATATGTCAACCATTGGCAAATCATGACATATGTATGCCTTCTCTTATGACTGGAGGCAAACTATTAAATTTTAACGTCATTAGTATTATTTGTAGTTCTAACTAGATATTTGGAGGTCAGTTGACTTATTCATTGGGAGCAGAGGGCTGCAGCATCCACCTCTCCACTGGACTCTGTAGCTCTCTTTATTTGCCCCCATGTAAGTCACTGCAGCCCCTCCTCTCCACTGGACTCTCTAGCTCTCTTTATTTACGCCCATGTAAGCCCCGGCAGCCCCACCACAGGATAGCCTTGACCAGCCTACTTACCCTCCCCCTGGGGATTCTAGTCTATCACTTGCCTCCAGACGCTACCCTCTTCTCAGAGCATGCCCAATCCATCACCATTAGCGGGCTACTGTCCCTGTCTATTGGCTGTTGTTTTCGTTTTGCCACAGGTCTTTATTTGACATTTTGTCTGGCCATCTTATCTTAAAGATTTGTTGTAAACTTATCTTTGTGAACGATACTTCATCTGCCCCATGTGTCTTGTGCACAAACGGGAATTCCGTGAACCACACAAAGAAGTCTCTTATTGTCATTTTACTTTCAAAAAGATTTATAATGTAACTTCACCAAGTTAGATGTTGATGACAAGGTTCTACTTTCCCAGCACGAGGTGTATTCGAACCCTAACCCTCGGGTTCTAGGCTGTATCATCGCGACTCGACTCCAGCCATCAGATCCCTTTAAACCACTTAACCCAAGCCCTAACGATCGACCTAACTAATAACCGCGCATACAACAGTCGCCCTTAATCAATACCTAACGCGCCCCCCCCCCCCCCCTCCCTACTGGGTGCATTTGTCTAAACAAAGCAGATTTACGGCCGCCTAGCCGTCAGCGAACAATCGCCTCCTAATTGTTAATTAATTTATTCATGCACTCTAATATTTCCAATACAACTCATAAAAACAGAACTGATGGAAACTGAATGTCGCTACAAAAATACATTAGTCAGAGAACATTACAAACGAGAGAAAAAAAAAACGTATTTTTTCCTCCGTAACTTAGCAAATTACCACATTAGCAGAAATCCGTTCCGGTCTTATTAACATGCTTTAATGCAGAAAAGACGGCCAGGTATTGAAAGTAAACGTGTTTTTTTATGAATTGATCTCAAGTTTTTACTTGACAAAAGTTTGATGAAAGTATAAAGGCAGCGCGCATGATTGTTGTGCTTTTCAAGGTGACACTAAGACAAATGTCTGATTGTCGTTGTCTCCCCTCGACACCAATGCCCGATTGTAGTTACGTCCCCTTAACGATAAATTAGAAAAGAGACAAAAATTTCGAGCAACAAAATGACTTAAACAGCCATAAATATTCATAATCCCAATGGGTCGTACAACAGGTGAGGGGATTTCTTGTGGGAACTACGGGGCTAGTGCACCCTCGACGCAGCCTCCCTCAATGGCCTCCATCAGTCTCCTCGCGCCGGATGACTTTCTTTCCCGGCGCGCGCTGACACGTGTTTGCGTCATCTCCTACAAGCTAATCATGGTTTAATCACCCTCCAACTTTCAATGCGCTTTTTGTCCGCTTGCGTGCGAAATCAGTTACAATAACCGCCACATGTTTAAATTAGCCCCCGCCCCTGCGTCACCCAGGACCATCTCCCATTCTGTGGGGAGAAGAAAAGAAGAATAAGCGGCCTCTTTGGGGCCTGGTGAAGGGCCACAAGGTAGCGGCCATTGAGCTACTTCCGTGGCTGCAGAAGTGACGAGTTAGCCCCCCTCGACAAGCTCTGGAGTGTAGACTTGCTACGACACAATCAAACACTAGAGCGGGGCGGTTTGCTGCCTGCCTTGTATTCATAGGAGGAGAAACACGCTGAAAGAGATCTGGGTTGACGATTTGCTTGGCCGCTGGGAGGGGGGAGGGGGTGGGGTGAGATTAAGAAAACACAAGCCGCCCCCGGTGTCATGCCTGACGAGTACCCCTCCATCTCCCCTCGAAGGTTTGCACCCCTGGGTGCCTCGCTGTTGGGTTATATAATCGGCGGCTGTTTGACCAACAAAGGGCGCAGTAATCTGGTCTCACTTGAGTGTTTTTCATTACTGGCCTGCTCGTTAGCATAAATAACATTATCTTAAGAACCTCGCAGGAGGGGTGGGGGAGGGGGGGGGGTCGCTGTGACGCAAGGACATTGTAGTGAATATTCATTAGAGAAAGCGGGCGAGAATGAAAGAATATGTTTCGTTTTTTTACGGCCTGGTGAGTTTTCTTGGGGAGTTTTCTAGATTGTTAAACGGCTGTAAGGTCGCTGGGATCTTACCTCATGTTGGAGCCTTTGTTTGACAGTTTAAGTCATGCTGCATGATGCTGTATGTTTGACAGAGGTTAAAGTCATGCTGCATGTTTGACTGAGGCTGTACTTGATACTGTAGCCTACCACATGCTGTTTGTGATGACTGTGTCTGATGTTCTATGTTGGGTGCTGTAGTTAATCTCACGGCACTAGGCTGAATGCTCAATATCTGACAAACTTTTGTCTCACATCTTATGCTGAATGACTTATGTATGTCAGATGCTGTCTTATTCAGTATGTATGATGCTGTATGTTGGACTGATATTCAGTATGTATGGTGCTGTATGTGGGACTAAGGTCGGGCCGCATGCTGGATCTATGAAAGATGTGTTTAGCCGTGTTAAATCTATACATGGCCACTTGTTTTCCTACGTTTCTACTATTACATTGATACATTCACGTCTTTTGTCCATTGTGTGCCCATTCTTCTATTGAACACAAGGCGACGTAACCAAAGTTTAATCGAATGATCTAGCTCACGGCGCGCACACTAAGTTGGGCAGCTCACGAGTATATTATTATAACATTTGGGATTAAGCTCGGTTTTCCACCCTCACATTGTGTGTGGGGAACGAGTACCACCCTCACATTGTGTGTGGGGAAGTGTGGGAACAGAAAGCTCTGGCCCCATCTAGAAAGATGCGTGTTTGTGTTGAAAGATGGTTTGAGTTGGGCTGTTCAGTGGCGCGTGACCCCCTGATCCTGCCCGACATTACCGTTACTTAAGCTAATGATAATTAGTAGCAACACTGACCCGATATTCAGGATTTTAAAAACAATTGCAGTAAAAAAAAAAACTGCAACGATTGAAGACATGTAATGGGGGTGGGGGGGGGGGGGGGTTGTCCAGGTGCAGCGGTGCAGTTAATGCAGAAATTGGAGGCTCGGTGCATTGTGGGGAGTGTAATTTGGGATGGGGTAGCTGTGGTAGACGGACTGGCTACAATGATGGTATCAGTAGGGGGCTGGGAAAATAAAATAAAAATCCGTACCAATGAAACAAACAGTCCACAGAAAAAAATCTATTTTGATTAAAAAAAAACGTATTTCTAAATGCTATTTTTTTCCAGTTGAATTCAGAGGAGCAGCTAACCGAATAGAAGTAGACATCTACCATTGTATTCGTTTGTTTTATTTTCTCGTTAATCTTATGCAAGATTTTTAAATTGTTATTTCAATTGTATTTTTTATGTAATTCTATTTAATTTCATCTTTTTTTTAAATTGTTTCTCAACTTTCTTTAAAAAAAAAAACGTATTTTGTTGGATCTGTTCCAGGAAATTTAATGGAACAGAAAACTTGATCATAATTAATTAAGGAATCACATATATTAGGAAATGTAGCCATTATTTTAGGAATAGTCAAAACTATATGATAATAAATTATTTGGAAGTTGTAAATTACCTAGAACTTAGAACTCTTTAGAGTAGATGAAGTAGAATCTATCTGTTTTTATAAGACAGTGACCAGTTAATGCTCGGCAAATTCAAAAGTGGGCTATCGATAATGACACAAGAAATGTATTAATTGCTACGTGTAGTGCTAAAATACAACTCATTCCGTGCCTTAAATGTGTTACATACACCGTTAAAATTTAAAAAAATGTAATACATATTCTTACGCTCTTATTTTATTTGCATAGATTAGAAAACTTCACATACTGGTCATATAAATGTAATAAGAGATATTTTTTTCTTCAACTTTTCTTCAGAAGCCAGAGGAGGAAGACAGTGCGGCAGGGGTGGCTGATGATGGTGAGGTTCAGCCGGTGGGAGGGGAGGAGGAGGGGGAGACAGAGCAGGATGGTGAGGGTGGAGCCGATGGTGACCAACCTGCCGACACAGAGGCTGGCAGTCAGGATTAGCTCAAGATTATTTCATTTACAATTAAATAATTAATTCAATTATGGGTTTGTTAATTATCTTAAGTTTGATTTAAAAGTGGCAGTTTATGCTAGTGTTTATAAAGAAGAAAGGGCCCATTTGTGTAAGAAAATTAATCATTACATAGCAATACCGGAATTTACATTGGAATTTAGTTTGGAAATTTTATTATCCACTAGATTTGTATTTTGTTTTGCTATAAATTTATCCGGATTTACAATAAAAACCATTTTATTTAAAAATAGCACTGATTTTTAAATTTTAAACTGCTAGAGTTGTTTACACTTGTTGCCAATGTAATTTTTGTACTCGAAAAATATTTGATGAAATTTATACAATAAATATGCCTTTACTCTTCCAGATGTTTTAATTGTGTATATTAGAATGTGAAGTTCTCTATCATAAAGTAAGATAAAGTATGTTGAAAGCCAAGTATTATTACACCAAATTAAAAGTAAGTGTGAATGAATGTCTTTTCTTTATATTTGTATGTGATGAGATGAAACGAAATGGAGGATTTTGTCAACTTGATTTTATCCAATAATTTCTGCTAACATTTTAATTTATTTATATATCTATACATCTTTTTATAGTACAGGCAAGTACAACTGATTGAAGTTTGATTGGTATGAATAATATTTGGTACATACATTACAAACATTGGTCTAATTGTCTAGTATAATTTTTTTTTAATTTGTTGTATTTTAAAGCTCGCAACAACAATTACAGAAAACGTGTTTTATTAGTTTAATTTTATAATTAAGCAGCCAAAGATGTTAAACTGTACAAACTGTTTTATAGACGATTATTTTAATTTTACTCTTTGAACTCCAATGTGGGCTGTGATATTAACATAATTAAATGATGTAACCCCTGACCTTTGGTATTATATTCATTAGCAGGAGGTTACACTTTTGCCTCAATGTGTACGGAAGTTTGAAATAAAATAATTTGTGTTTATTTTCTCAGGTTTAACTGGCAAATGTGTTTGAAAAAAAATTTTAAGCCTTTTTTTTTGCTTTTAACAAAGGGCGTTTTAAAGTTGGCCACTCTTCTTCATTTTTTAATGGTAGGAGGTGGTGCGGTATATCTAAATCTCCAGTCTCAGGTCATATGTGGCTTAAGATGGTGAGTATAAGGCTGTTGGGCCGTTAAGTTGTGGACTTGTCTGAAGTGCTCAATAAAGCTACAATTTAAAAAAATATATAATTTTAAAATGTATAACCTTCCTTATAATTTCTAACAGCAACATTTTATATTTCCAATGTTCTAGTTTTAGTATCACCTTACGTTTTGTCATTTCATTCATAAAAAAAGGTTGAATGAAAGATTGGTATCAATTAAAAATCCTACTTTTTAAAAATATATTGACAGTATTTGAAGATGTATGATGGTTGCACATCTTTGTAACTGATGAACGGGAAATAAATCTTGATAAATAAACTATGTCTTGCTGTTGGTTTTTTTTTCTTTGGTAAAATATTTGACCTGTAGAATTTACTGATTTTTTCTTTCTCCAAGCATCTCCATCTACCCCAACGAAGTAAAATGTATACAGTGGTAGGGTTGATGGTAATGGTTGTGATTTTTTTCCAATGATATCTTTTATCAAATACAGACCAAACTACTTTAGAGACCGACTTTTCTAAAGGTTCTTAGCGAGGTCATCCTGTAGGGTTTCTTCCAGGGATCTCAGTAGAACCCCCCCCCCCCCCGCCCCTCCATACGGCGACCAGTAGAAACATGTTTAACTTCACTAACCAGAAGTTTCAAATGACACCTACCCCTAGAGCCACATGTCTGAAAGAAACCCTGTCGTCCATGGTATGGTTGGCTTTAGGTGAAGTCTTTGACTGCAGCTCTGGCAGGGATCCTGGTTTTTACTTTCTCGTATATACGTAGTATAGAGAAAGTATTGTAATCGTGCAAAAAAAAAAATCGAGATTTTTACAAATCTCGACGTTTTACACCTCACTGATACGGAAAAACATAATTTTGCAATCTTGTCCGTATGTCTGTGTGTCTGTCTGTGTGTCTGTCTGTCTGTCTGTGTGTCCGTGTGTAAACACGATAACTTGAGTACCGTTACAGCTAGGTTGATGAAATTTCATATATAAGTATTTTATCAAAATCGTAGATCCGTATCAACTTTTAAGCGATTTCCGATAACCGGAAGTGGTACTTTTCCTACTTTGAATTTTTCAAAAGCCTATAACTTGAGTACTATTTCAGATAGATAAATGAAATTTCACATGTAAGTTAAAGATCTAATTCTCTACCTTTTGTTAAATTTTGAGTAATTTCCGTTGACGGGGAGTACTAATTTACGCTATTTCCGATTTCTCAAAAACGCATCTAAATTTATAAAGTACTAATAATATTGCGCACCATTATGAACATCTTTATTCGGCGTTCGCTTGGTGTGCAATACTTTTTTCTATGAGATTCTATTTTATTTTAAAAAGTTAATGTATTTAAAATTGATTAAAAATCATAACTATATCCCGAGTTCCCATCCCCTGTTGTTTTATATAAGAATATTCGAGAAAGTTTAGGGGAGATCACTCCCGGTTTATTTCTGAGATAGGGATCCTTTTTTCTGAGATAGGGATCCTTTTTTCTGAGATAGGGATCTTTTTTTCTGAGATAGGGATCCTTTTTTCTGAGATAGGGATCCTTTTTTCTGAGATAGGGATCCTTTTTTCTGAGATAGGGATAATTTTTTCTGAGATAGGGATCATTTTTTCTGAGATAGGGATCCTTTTTTCTGAGATAAGGATCCTTTTTTCTGAGTGATTCTTTTTTCTGAGGGATTCTTTTTTTCTGAGGGATTCTTTTTTCTAAGGGATCCTTTTTTCTGAGATAGGGATCATTTTTTCTGAGATAGGGATCCTTTTTTCTGAGATAGGGATCATTTTTTCTGAGATAGGGATCCTTTTTCGTTAGGGATTCTTTTTTCTGAGGGATTCTTTTTTCTGAGGGATCCATTTTTCTGAAATAAGGATCCTTTTTCCTTAACGATTCTTTTTTCTTAGGGATTCTTTTTTTCTGAGGGATTCTTTTTTTTCTGAGGGATTCTTTTTTTCTGAGGGATTCTTTTTTGTGTGATAGGGATCTTCGTTTTTTTTTCTATGACAGGGGTTTATTTTTATGATGTGAGGAAGCGTGTTTAAAATGTATGTGGGCGTCAGTAGCAGATAGTTACAGGCAACTAATTACAGGCAGTTAACGACAGGCAGCTAGCTACAGGCAGCTAATTACAGGCAGATAGTTACAGGCAACTAATTACAGACAGTTAGCTACAGGCAGCTATTTACAGGCAGATAGTTACAGGCAACTAATTACAGACAGTTAGCTACAGGCAGCTATTTACAGGCAGATAGTTACAGGCAACTAATTACAGACAGTTAGCTACAGGCAGCTATTTACAGGCAGATAGTTACAGGCAACTAATTACAGACAGTTAGCTACAGGCAGATAGTTAAGATGTCAAAATTCATGTCGGTTTGGCACCATCTCCGGAGACATGGAGACCTGTACGCAGGGCCGGCGCTACCTATAAGGCGAACTAGGCGGTCGCCTAGGGCGCTGGCCGTAGGGGGCGCCAAACTGGGTTGGAAAAACAAATCGAAAGTTTGGGGGGGTGCAAATCGAAAGTTTGTCCCCGGGGGCACGAAACAAATTGCGGTAGGGGGGGGGGGGGCGCTTTTAATAAGTTTTGCATAGGGCGCTAAATAACCTGGCGCCGGCACTGCCTGTACCGTTGAAGAGTTCTAACATAACAGATCAGTCAAGATACATGCAGAGTTGTTGGACTAGCTAGACAAACAGGAGATTGGTTCAGGTCATTTTTTAGCCGTCTCTAAGTAATTTATTCAAGGCGCGTGCTCAGACACCTTTAATTGGAGTTATCTAATGTTGACCGTTCAGATCTATGTCGCTCAGATCTACCATTCAGATATATCTGTGTTCAAAATTTCAGATCCGTCATTTAGATCTATGTTATTATGTCTTTCATTTACATCTGCCAAAGCCGGACTGTTTATTTTTTAAACATTATCTCCTCAAGTTCTCAACAAAAAAAAAAAAAAAAAAAAAAAAAAAAAAAAAAAAAAAACTTTTCCCCCATAGAAAACATAGATAACGAAGTCATGAAATTTCAAGCCTCTAGCTCGAGTTGAAAAATTACTTGTATTTATTTGACCATTTTATTTCGATTAAAATGGTAAACATTAATAACACATAACAACCGAAGAAACTTAGAAATGTCTGTTTATTGTTTACATTTAATGTGCATGAAATCAAACGAGCAGAAGCATGCATACAGTGTTTGTATACCATCCATATTCTCACAGTTAACATCTGACATCAAGGTAATGAGCAAATTCTTGACAATTTAGTCACTAATTTGCCTCAAGTTTACATTCATACATAATTATTACAAATTTACATCATGTTATTTCTGTAGTAAAGAGTAAGACTAGTATTTCAAGTAAAGTAATAGTTTGGGTTAAAATATCAAGAAGGTTTTTGTTTCATTACACACAGTATTCAAATCACAATACGTCTTTGAAGCGTTGTCTTTTCATCAGTTTTTTCCTTAAATTATGGACGAAAAAACTGGCCACATTTGTACCAAATCGAGGACTAGCAGAAGTTGAAATCTTGTGTAGATTTGAATGAAGTGAAGGTAATACAATGCCAGAGTTGTCATTAAATGTCATTGACATAAAGGAACCGAAGGGTTAGCCAGAGATGCCATTGAATATCTTGGGCATCTTGTGTAGATGGGAAGCAAGGTACACAGTTGCCCAAGTTGTCTCTTTTATTGAACACAACTGTGGTTTAGCTAGTTGAGTTTGGCCACACGGCCTGTGGTTTAGATAGCTGAGTTTGGCCACACGGCCTGTGGTTTAGATAGCTGAGTTTGGCCATCCGGCCTGTGGTTTGGCTAGCTGAGTTTGGCCACACGGCCTATGTTTTAGATAGCTGAGTTTGGCCACCCGGCCTGTGGTTTAGATAGCTGAGTTTGGCCACCCGGCCTGAGGTTTTAGATAGCTGAGTTTGGCCACCCGGCCTGTGGTTTAGATAGCTGAGTTTGGCCACCCAGACAGCAGAAATATTGTTGCCAAATGTTTGCAGGGAATGCCATTTAGTAGCCTGTACTACTGGACACAAATTGTATGTCGGTACGCGAGTAGATTAAAGCTCTTGTGCCCGTATTAACAATTAAAGCTTGTTTGGTTTACAAAGATCAAGGCGGATTTACAACTGGGCTGATATTACAAAACATTTTTGTTTAACTAATGTCATAAAGTGTTCAGTTAGAAGTTGAATACAAGTCATAATTTGTGATTGCTGATGTCAGCATGCGGTGACGTCACGACAGGCTCCGGACTGTCCGCAGTCACGGTCAGCGGGCTGGAATCCGGCGATGACTCACACATCGGGAGGGTCTCATCCCCCTCCACGCATCCCATTGGATGCCGGGATCTCACGTGACGCTCCAAGTCCCGCCTCCTGACCAACACTTTCCCACAAAACTCACACCTGTACGGTGTCTCCCCCTGGGCGTGGAGTCGGACATGTTTATTTAAATTACTGGGGTCACCAAAAGGTCGGGAACAAATCTTGCACTTGAGGGGTTTGTACCCGTTGTGTGTGCGCATGTGGATCTTCAGGCCGTACTTTCTAGAATAAAGCTTGCCGCAGCACAGGCAGAGGTGGCCTTTCTTGGACTTGTTGGCGAAGTACGCCTGGGGGAGCAGGTCCAGGGGTTCTTTATCAGACGGCAAGGCGAACCCGTACGGGTTGCTGTTGCGGAGGTGCCGTACGGGCGACATGGAGGAGGTGTGGGCTTTGGAGGAGGGGAGGGCACCACACTCCTGCATGTCGTCCAGGTGTGTCAGCTGGAACTCGCTGCTGCAGCTGTTCCTAGACTCGAGGAGGGCGTGGTAGGCGTGGCTGGGCATGGAGGTCTGGCTGTTGAGGAGCTGAACCTCCAGGGGGTGGAGGTGGGAGGGGATGGGGTAGCAGCCCGCCAGAGACGAGTACTCAAACGGGACGGCTATGGAGGGCGCCATCATGTGCTGAGCAGCGAAAATGTTCCAGGAGCGGAAGTTGGGATCTTCTTTGGCGGCGGACAGCGAGTTGTGGCTGGTTTTGACGGACAAATTGAGAGCCGAGTGCTGGTCAGTGGACGAGTCTGGCGTCATGAGAGAATCGTCTGAGCTTTGTTCTCGTTTGACTTCCCGTGACGTCGAGGGCAGCGCCCTGAACGCTGACCTATAAGACAAGGCGTCTTCCGTTGTGTTGGCCTTTGGTATGTGTTTCAGGGACGTTGATAATGACGTAGTTAACGTAGTCACTTCCGGTTTGCCGCACATCTCTATTTTTTTATCACAAGAGTGGCGCCCCCTGGGTGTTTTGCTGATAGTTTGGAGCAGCTGGTGGAATGGGATCAGCGTGTCCGTGCTCGATGGTGACGTCAGTGACACGTGACGGCACTGGAGGAACATGTGTGCTTTGAGTGTGTTGGGGTGTGTGAATCTTGTGTTACAACCGGTGCATACGTAACTTTGGTGACCTGGGAAAAAAAACAATAAATAATAAAATAATACAAGATCTGGGTGGCGTATTTCTTCATAGTCAGTTAAAAGTTTTATTACTAAGACAATCACAGTGAATCACTTAAATATATTAATTATATTATAAATTAAATAGCTGGATATTTTTCTTTAAATGTAACTCATTTCTTTAGCATGGTGTCTAGATACGAATTATAGTATTGTAGTTTAGTTTTGAATATTACTATGTCATTAATAGTTGATGGAAATGTGTGACATTTAATGGCGAAACAAATGAAATGCAAGTAGATGCAAGTTTCATAGGGTGGGTGAGGAGTTTGAAGGGGTAGATATATGTTGGATTAGTTCATTGGTGTATGTTTAAAATATAAACATTGGACTGTGTTCAAAATACAATCATTTTGAACATTGTGTG
Organism: Physella acuta; assembly: GCF_028476545.2. Classification (NCBI taxonomy): domain Eukaryota; kingdom Metazoa; phylum Mollusca; class Gastropoda; family Physidae; genus Physella; species Physella acuta. The sequence continues at coordinate 489,477 of NW_026731804.1, forward strand.
ACACAGCTATAAAGTTTACTGATTTGTTTTCTCACCTATAAATGTGTGACAGCACTAAACCCTGACTTTCTAATGTTGTCACATCACTAAAGCCTGACTTTATAAAGTTGTGAGAGCACTAAAGCCTGGCTTTCTAATGTTGTGACATCACCAAACCCTGACTTGTTTACCTCGAATGTGTGACAGGGTCAGTATGGGCACGCCCATGGCCCGGGCCAGCCCATCCTCGTACCACAGGAGTAACGCCTGACCCCGCGGGATCTGCCGGATGGTCCTCACGTACAGACCCCGCTCCCCGTGGGTGAGCTCAGCGTTTTGCTCGTGCCTGTCTCGCGCTGACCTCACCGACTGGACCCACGAGCTCACCTTCAGCTCGGCGCACGGCTCCAGCTGACCGTTCCTCCAATACACCTGAGGGGGGAGGAGATATTTATAGAAATAACTTGCAAGCAACATGAACACGAACAGTAGGAGATATCGATAGAAATAACTTGCATGCAACATGCACACATACAGTAGGAGGAGATATCCATATTTATAATTATCACATATACAGGAGTAGAAGATAATGATATATAAAAACTTGTTACAAACACGTTAATGGTATTGTTGTCATGATTAATGTATTCATTTTCACTACCAACAAAACGATTGCACTCCGGCAATAGATCTTCATACAGTCGTTATATTTATTTGAAGTTTTGGTTAAAGTTGTCTAAAAGTAAAAGTCAATTTGTTTTAAACAAGATATACGTAGATAAATCTACATCGAAAGCCAACGACAGGTGCCGTATATCTTTAATCTATATAAACACACACACCCGTATACTTACATATATATATATATATATATATATATATATATATATATATATATATATATATATATATATATATATATATATATATATATATATATGTATATGTATAGAAACTCCCAGCATAGCTCTGTCACCTCACCTCTCAAGAGCCCGTATCACAGCCCCACTGCATGCGGTAGTTTTCTCGCGGCTCAGGCAGGGGAACTAATCTGATTTTGAATACATCACCACCCTCACCCGGCAGAACTATTATCCCCCGCGCCCTAGACTGCCATAAACCCTAACGATGTTTTGCCTGTGCACCGCAGTTCATTACCTGTCCTTTGCAGTGTATTGAAAACTTAGCGGACAAGCATTCCTCTCTGGGGTACACGGCGACAATCCCCGGGGACCTCGACTACCCGCACCCTCCCATTGTCGCCAGCTACGATATTTTTTTCTCTCTCAAGCAATCATCTCTCAAGTTCATATTCTTTAATCTTCTTACGTGCGCACTCCTGAACATGAATTAGCCCCTCCACATAAGCCAATCAGTCAAGAGCCCTCGATAACGCCTCAGAAATCACAAGGCTAATGCGTCTATCAAAACCTCAGACGAGGGACCATTGTTGTGGCTTCTCTGACTCCGTCGTACACACAAAGGGCTGGTTCTCGCATACACACTTCGACTAATTTTTTTATTCTGTTTGGGATTCCACCCGGTTACCCTACACCTGCCTCTTCCCTGGGAGTGAATTCACTACCAGCAGAGGGACAACCCTCCAACCAGTACAGCGACAACCCTCCATCACCACGCAAAGCTTGGCAGCGGGTGGTATTAACGTCTTTCAATCGCTGGGGGAAAAAATTTGCGGCGAAAAAATAACTTGTCTTTTCTTGTGGGTTTCGTTTTCTTTAGACACCGCTACAGGTGGCAATCTGATACCCTTTTTACATATTCATCTCTCGGATTTGTAAAGCTCAGACCCTTCTTAGGGGGGATTGGCGTTAAGACGTAGGGTATTAGGTCTTGGAGTGAGGTATTAGATCTGGGAGTGAGGTATTAGGTCTGAGAGTGAGGTATTAGATCTGGGAGTGAGGTATTAGGTCTGGGAGTGAGGTATTAGGTCTGAGAGTGAGGTATTAGATCTGGGAGTGAGGTATTAGGTCTGGGAGTGAGGTATTAGATCTGGGAGTGAGGTATTAGATCTGGGAGTGAGGTATTAGATCTGGGAGTGAGGTATTAGATCTAGGAGTGAGGTATTAGATCTGGGAGTGAGGTATTAGATCTGGGAGTGAGGTATTAGATCTAGGAGTGAGGTATTAGATCTGGGAGTGAGGTATTAGATCTGGGAGTGAGGTATTAGGTCTGGGAGTGGGGTATTAGATTTGGGAGTGAGGTATTAGATCTGGGAGTGAGGTATTAGGTCTGGGAGTGAGGTATTAGATTTGGTAGTGAGGTATTAGATCTAGGAGTGAGGTATTAGATTTGGGAGTGAGGTATTACATCTGGGAGTGAGGTATTAGATCTGGGAGTGAGGTATTAGTTCTTGGAGTGAGGTATTAGTTCTTGGATTGAGGTATTAGGTCTGGGAGTGAGGTATTAGTTTTTGGAGTGAGGTATTAGTTCTTGGAGTGAGGTATTAGGTCTGAGAGTGAGGTATTAGATCTGGGAGTGAGGTATTAGGTCTGGGAGTGAGGTATTAGTTTTTGGAGTGAGGTATTAGTTCTTGGAGTGAGGTATTAGGTCTGAGAGTGAGGTATTCGGTCTGGGAGTGAGGTATTAGGTCTGAGAGTGAGGTATTAGGCCTGAGAGTGAGGTATTAGATCTGGGAGTGAGGTATTAGATCTGGGAGTGAGGTATTAGGTCTGAGAGTGAGGTATTAGGTCTGGGAGTGAGGTATTAGATCTAGGAGTGAGGTATTAGGTCTGGGAGTGAGGTATTAGATCTGGGAGTGAGGTATTAGGTCTGAGAGTGAGGTATTAGATCTGGGAGTGAGGTATTAGGTCTGGGAGTGAGGTATTAGATCTGGGAGTGAGGTATTAGATCTAGGATTGGGATATTAGGTCTGGGGTAAAATACCGGGTCTGGGCGTGATATATTAAGTCTGGGAGAACATGTACGTGAGATATCAGGTATGGGATTGGGATATTATATCTGGGAGTAGTGATTTAACTATTGGACGCTGTGTAACATTTGGGAACATTGACAAATTAAATTCGTATTGATAAATCAATTTTCCATTTGTAATTTTAATATATTCTTGCGTCAACTGAGATTATCACACCTAACGTAAAAACTGATTAAAAGTTCAAATTAATTAAACTTAAAGCACACAGATAACCTTACAGGTGCGGCACGTCCCACCCACCTAGTGGGTCCACACGGAGAAAAAGTTATTGAAGGCGGACGTACGGGGAGACACCAGAACAGCAGGGGAAATAAAAGGAAGAGCAAGCAAAGCTGATTGACTTCCGTAACGTTTCGGGGGAGGTAATCTGGTCCGGCGTCTAATGGTCGCCATAGCAACACAAAGGGCGGGTAGAGCTTTCGGTTGGGTGTGATGTCAATCTAGGGCTATTGTCCCGTGGGGTCCCCCTCCGTGTTGCCATCAGGGGCGACGTGTGGGGTGCAATTAAAACAATTGGCCCCGTAATACAGAAGTGTGGCAAAGAGTGGGGCTAATATTTTCATTGTACCCGGGCCCAAAGAGTGGGGCTAATGTTTTCATTGTACCCGGACCCAAAGAGTGGGGCTAATATTTTTATTGTACCCGGGCCCAAAGAGTGGGGCTAATGTTTTCATTGTACCCGGGCCCAAAGAGTGGGGCTAATGTTTTCATTGTACCCGGGCCCAAAGAGTGGGGCTAATATCTTCATTATATATTTCAGGGTGTGGAATAGCGAGGGAGAGGACTAGAGATTTCGTTTGCGTCTCCAATGAAACTTGATACATATATTTTTCTATCATGAAGATATCTTTTAAAAAATATATATTACAATTATTTGTAAATGTCGGAAACTCGCCGCTTTACTGTAGATTATATTTGTTAGGCCATCATGTTTACTTACATATTTTTTCTATAAGATTACATTGGTTTGGCCGTCTTGCTTACATACATTTTTTTTTTCAATTGTACGGGTTGAAATTATTACGATCGTGCAATGCAAATAAGAACTCTTTTTTTAAATTAATATTTGGCCATGAATGGTCATCTTGTCTTTTTTGTCGCTCTTAAGTTTTTCATATTCAATGGCCCATACAAGCCTAATGTCCCTACACAATTTTCTCTAGATGGGGTCAGAGTAGAAACCTCGTTTGTTCGTAACAGCTGTATAGGCCTACTTGTAGAACATGGGCCCTAATAAATGTGATTTCCATCCGGTCACTGTTTCACATGGTAAACTAAAAACATAAAGTTGTTTTTTCTTTTAGATACAATATTTATAAAAAAAAAAAAATTAACGAAAACCAGAATTTATCTAATAAAGAAAAAATTCATTTTTAAAAAAAAAAAGTCACCATGATAAGACTGAGTTTTATGTTATACACATTTTTGTAAATTTGATACTATTAATAGGACTAGCTACTGAACTGAAGTGATGTATTATTTAAAACATATAATCTTCTTTTATTCAAAGACATCACAACAAAATAAATAGAAATGAAATGAGAAAAAAATAAAGTGGTATCGTATTTCAAATAGGTTCTACTGCATTTAAAGCGAATTAATAATATGAAAGCGTTTTGTCATTTCTGTACTCTCCGGGCGCTCTTCACTGCGAAGCTTTTTTTTTCTGCGCGACTATTGTGTGTTTCTCAAAGGACGTTTCTATGCAGACGGAGTAGCCGTTCTTTTAATCTCCACCCAAACAGAAGAAGAGAAATTGGGGGATCAGTAACACATGCAGACGGGGTGAAAAGGGGGCTACCTGCGTGAGACTGTGCTATGTTGGGGGCTGGAGTTATGAAAATATTGTAATACGCTAGAATTTAATCTGTACACTTTGGGGCGTCGCGGGTGTCGGGGCGTCGCGCCCAGCGGGAGTCAGGTGAAACTAGAAGCCGGTGGTAAAAAAAAAATCTGGGTACTAGCGTTAGAAAAATAATATTTCCATCTAGGATTAAAGCCTTGTGCGGAACAACACTTAACAATTCTTGCAGAAACAGAACTTAACAATCCTTGCAAGTTTTTAAATTCTTTCTACACCATTGTTGTCATAGACTCGACGTTTAAAAAAAAATAAAGGGGTAGTTGGGTTTGAATATAAGCTGCGGTAATAATTGGTGGTTTTCGGTTTTTAGTGTAGACATTGTTTACCTAGGTAAAGAGGACTTTGTGATGTAAAGCGTGTTGGGGTGATACCTGTTATTTCCGTGTAGCTGCGCTGTTTGTGTTGTAGAACACGATACGTGTGGAAAGGTTTTGGGGCCAATTATAAATAGCGGCCATGATGGATCTTGTACCAGTCTTTTGTGTGGGGCGGGTTGTATTCTTTGGCGACTTGTTGGGCTTGTCTTCTAGACCAGTCTGTCTACTTGACTTTCTAGACCTGTCTGTCTTGTCTTCTTGACTTCCTAGACTAGTCTGTCTACTTGACTATCTAGACTAGTCTATCTTGTCTTCTTGACTTTCTAGACTAGTCTGTCTACTTGACTTTCTAGACCTGTCTGTCTTGTCTTCTTGACTTTCTAGACCAGTCTGTCTTGTCTTCTTGACTTTCTAGACTAGTCTGTCTTCTTGACTTTCTAGACCTGTCTGTCTTGTCTTCTTGACTTTCTAGACTAGTCTGTCTACTTGACTTTCTAGACCAGTCTGTCTTGTCTTCTTGACTTTCTAGACTAGTCTGTCTTCTTGACTTTCTAGACCTGTCTGTCTTGTCTTCTTGACTTTCTAGACCTGTCTATCTTGTCTTCTTGACTTTCTAGACTAGTCTGTCTTGTTGAATTTCCCATACAAATCGTTGCTACCATTTCCCCTCATCTCGACCGCCCTTTCATGCGAGTCACGTGATTTAGGTTTGGTTTGAGCATGTTAGACTCAGTTGACATTTCGCCACCGTTAACTGTAATCAGGTGTTACCCTGGACTTAGGTCAGGATTGGCCAATACCCGTGGTAAATAAACAAACACTAACTGGCCACAGCGCACCAATTTCCAGTGCGGTAAAACCACTTGAAGGAAAACGTTGGTCGGCACAAAGTCAGTGTGTAGTGGTGGAGGTGATGACGTTATGGAGTCAATACACATGGGGGGGGGGGGGGGGGTGACAGTGGGGGTGTCAGTAGTGGGGTGTCTGGTCGGAGGGTGAAGCATGGGTATGCTGCTAAATATAAACACAACGTCGTTAGCTGTAGACGCGCGTGACCCAGCACTCACCTGTATAACACCTGTAGGCTCAGGTCGTGTTACAGTAAACATCTAAATGGGGCCGGGTTTACTCCAGCCAAACAGTGGTCACCCGCGGTCTCTTGAAGCCCACTCGAGGTGTGACCAGTGGACGCGTGTGTACCCCAGCCCCCTCCAGACCATTGTTGCCAGATCTGGCACCTACGCCGCTCACCTGGGCAGGTAGAGGAACTCGGTGGTCGAGTGTTTGATCATTCAACACGGCAAGGGTTCGACTCCCGTGGGGTAATTGTGTTGACAGACAAGTTTGGTCGTGTTTTGGCCTGGTGTGTCGTGTAGGACAGACTAACATGGTGTGTCGTGTAGGACAAATTGATAAGGTGTGTCATGTAGGACAAATTGATAAGGTGTGTCCTGTAGGACAAATTGATAAGGTGTGTCCTGTAGGACAAATTAATAAGGTGTGTCGTGTTGGACAAATTAATAAGGTGTGTCGTGTAGGACAAATTAACATAGTGTTTTGTGTAGTAGTGTTTTAAAGTAGAGTGTTTGTTTATAGATAGAACTAACAGGTTGTGGGGTGAACGTGAGAAAAAAATATTTCGTAAGATTCTCTCTCATACATGCCACCCCCCCCCCCCCCCCCCACACACACATCAATTACTCGTTAGTACTCACACTCTCACGCTTATTGAATAAAATGTCCTCCTTAATAAAATATTGTAGTTGAGTTACTTTAAGAAAAGAACTAAAATAGGTAAAGCAATTTGTGAGAACTCTACATTGCGCATGCATTTAATCGAATTCTTTAACAAAAAATAAATACATTTTTAATTAAACAAAGCGCACTTTATGATTATCAAAAGAAAGATTCACAAATTAAAAAATAAATAAAACAACTTAACGAACATTTTAATTTCGGTTGATCTTTTTAATTATGTCATCAATCCCGTGCAGCTAATCTAAAGCACAACGGATTATTTGAATGTCATTCTACGCACTAATCCATTCCCTCAACATCGTGGGGATGCCATGAGAAAAATGTTTCAAACTTAGCAAATGACTGGCTATGATATCCTTTAAATAGCAGGCTGGGATAATAGAAATCCACAATTAGCTGTAATGTGGACTTCATAAAAGTTCGCGAGGCGGATAAAAATTGAATACATTTTTTTGTTGAATGAAAGTGGAGTTTATCGTCCGCGGTCGATCAAGTTTCACCTCCAGAGGGAGCATCCATCAGCGCGTGAAGGGAGTTAATCGGGGATAACTCTAACCTCTCGCCCATTCGTCACTTTTATTTTATGCTTTCCGCCAATGTAGTCCAACGGTCTGTTTTTTGTGTCGCGTTTTGGGAGTGTATGGGTCCCGCCATGCCGGATGAACTCTCCACTGAAGGGCCTTAACTCTTGTTGACACGGATGTCTGTTACACGAAACTTGATTCCGACATGAACATGATTATACGGAAGCTGGGTCGTCTGCAGCTAGGCGCGAGCTTTTTGGACGGTTTGGCAATGAGCAGCAGTGAATTTTTTTTTTAAACGCTCCAGTTTCAAAAATAAAAAAAATAATAATTGATTACCGAAATACGGCTAAATGTTACATAAAAACAACATAATGAAAGGTTATTATCATCATTGGTTGTTAAGGGAGGTTTAAAAAAAAATGTTTAATTACAGCAAAGCAGAAATGATAATGTTTTGAGAAAAACGCTTTCCACCTCATTTTGAAAACATAAAACGTAAATTGTACAACATATTTACGAAGTCAAATATAATACCAAAAAAATCATTAAAAAACGTTTTAATAACAAGTTTTTATGTACTAATGCACTAAAAAAGTAGAAAAAAAATTATACACTTTTATTTAAATAACTATAAAGAAAAGCGTGAGTCACTTCAGTACCTATTGGATACCTTTACTAACATAAAACGTTTTTTTATGAATTTTTATTCAGTACTTTACATGTTTTTATTTATAATAGAGTTACATGACTAAAAACCATTGCGCACCTATTGAACGTGATGACGCCCTATTGAACCTGCTGAAGCGTGTCTAATAGTGCGGAGTAGTTGGATAAGACTGCCTACTAATTTGGTCAAAATTTTAATTAATCCAGAAAAAAATTAATTAGGCATCCAATTAAGTCAACTTTAATGTCATGATGCATTGTCTTCATGTCTTGACCCACGTACCAACTACGAACCGTATCTGTCAGTTAGAAGTGTCCGAAATTTCGCTCGGGCGTTTCGATCTAGACTGACGACTGACGACAGACAGAGGAAGTGAGTTAAATCAAAGCTTGTAATAAATATTAAATTGTAGACTTTCAGCGTACATATTTGTACACATTTTCATTCACAGAATCCATGTATAAATTCAATAATAATTAATGTATATGCATATATATGGCGGAAAAATACATGCCCATTTAAGTGGGTGAGGGTGGAGGTGGGGGTGGGAAGAGCTAGATAGTTTTACAACTAGATATCGCATGACGAATTGTATACTCTTGAGTTTCATTTAATGCTTTAGTTTCAGGTATAGGTCTACAGAGTTACAAGTAGTTTACAATCTGGTGTATGTGTTAGTAATTAACGGAATGTATAACACATTCGGTAAATGTGTTGTGTGGTGTGACTAAAATTAACGTATAACACATTCAGGAAATGTGTCGTGTGCCAGTCAAATAAATATATCTGTGTGTGTGGAAAGTGTAAAAGTGGAGGGGTGAGGGTGGAGACTGATTTCTTATGATTCTGCTCCAGAGGAAATACATTTTTACAATTTTGGTTTCTTTGAAGTATGGTACAAGTATCGTAATGGTATGAATGTAGTAACTCAAATTAAAATCTATAATAATATTTGATTTATTTAATGAACTGTGCTTTAGTGACATTTGTGATATCAAACAATAACCCAGTAACAATTATTGTAATGTTTGCTATATATTTTAAATTCTTATTTTGGTTAGCAACAAGCAATGAATCTTTACAGTGGCAACTACCTAGCCAACACGCCATTTTATGACCAATCATTTCATGTTTAACTATTTTCTCATGGAAGTTAATTCATCATTTTGTACTAATGAATTCATGAAAACGTTAAAAATATTAAAATGGTGTAAATCGAGTAGTCTATTGATGATTTAAAGTTAACTCGTTGAGCAATAAAGATTGTAAAAATGTGTTAACCATAACATTAACACTAAAACCACTTTAACATGGGTGGGGGGTGTATGGTGTAAAGTCAAGTTCCCCTTCCAAACATGAACGCCTATGGGGCAAGTGAAGTAGAGTAGAAGTATGATCTCTGCATATGAAAGGATAGTGTGGTCAGCACTATGCCCAGCTGTCTTTACTTTCCCTAACGTGAGTTAGGTATCCATCAGAGCTGGATGAACTCAGGTACGGTCTAGGTGTATGGTGGAGGGGGAATAAGTAAATCAGATACGGTTAAATAAACAACAAATTATAAATAAACATCAGGGATACATCTAAGTCGGAAATGGATAAATAAACATCTGTGCAGATATCAAAATCAGATAAAGTTAAATTTGCAAATATTCAGATATCTAAGCCAGTTAAGGTTAAATTAGCCAATGTTCAGATATTTAAGTCAGATAAGGCTACATAAACATACGTGCAGATATCTAAGACCAAAATGGATAAATTAACACCTGGGGTATATCTATGTCATATACGGCTAAATTTAACATAAGTGTAGATATCTGAGTCAGATATAGATAAATAAATATATGTGGAGATGTCTAAATCCTACACAGGGGGAAGAAGCTGGGGCTAGATTGACCAGTGACCACAAGAGAATGAGACTGGTGTGGGATGGCTAGCCAGAAGACAATACAGTGTGTGTAGCCTGTTGTGGGATGGCTAGCCAGAAGACAATACAGTGTGTAGCCTGTTGTGGGATGGCTAGCCAGAAGACAATACAGTGTGTGTAGCCTGGTGTGGGGTGGCTAGACAGAAGACAATACGGTGTGTGTAGCCTGGTGTGGGATGGCTAGACAGAAGACAATATTGTGTGTGTAGCCTGGTGTGGGATGGCTAGCCAGAAGACAATACAGTGTGTGTAGCCTGGTGTGGGATGGCTAGCCAGAAGACAATACGGTGTGTGTAGCCTGGTGTGGGATGGCTAGCAAGAAGACAATACGGTGTGTGTAGCCGTTACACAAAAGACGTTGGAAGCCGGTTTGTAAAATAGTGAAGTTGCAACGCTGTGCTTCTAATTTAAATATATATTTTAACACAGCAGTATTATTTTGGTAAGTTAAACAACATATTGTAACAATACACTACTGTGTTGGTAGCTTCAGAGAAAATTCTATCCAGGTGGTAATACTAGGATGTAAGGTGTTTCAGAAATTAAATTAAATTGGTAATGCTATACATGTTGGTGCTAGATACTGCGATTGGCGTGTAAACTAAAGAATCGAACTCTTACCTTGAGACTTCTGGCTGGAGACGCATGGTCGTCTGGGAGTCTAGTCTTCATAAGGAGATCTCTGCCCAGCGTCACATCAATGGAGTCCAGCGTCACAGTGACTCCCGCAGGTATCTCATTCCCTGCCACGACTCCTGACGGCATCTCAGTGCACGAGACGAGGCTGGGCGACTTGACCGCGATGCCCAGACAGCCGAGGGCAGCAGTCTCCGAGTTCTTGGCGTGGACGAGGGTCTGCAGGTGGGAGCTGGAGTCTACCAGCTGCTGGACGTCCAGAGCCGTCGAGATCATGCTGCCAGACTTGCTTCTACTCACGGCCAACAAGACTTCAAATCTGGCCAAACTTTTACTGTAAACCCGAGCGATCTATACACGCACTGTTCCGGTCCTCCATCGCCATTTTATTTTATTTTTAAATTTGGCGAAAAAATGAAGTGAGTTTAAATTTTCGTATTTTAAATTTTTAAAAAAGAAATAAAATAATTTTTGTTTAATTGTTTTTATTAATGAAGTCTATGTCTCGATACTTTAAAAAATGAAAGTCAAAATACTTGATTTTATTCCCAGCTTGAACAGATTAACAAATGTAATGTTCCTAATTGAGAACAGTTCCGAGTAAACCTGACAGTCTGTGGGGACCCAGCGAATAGAAGTTAACTTGGTTTAAATAGGGACGTCGTCCATTGAACGCCCCACGTCTGCCAATCTTCGGCGCAAACAGATGGAACCGTTCTCATAAGTTTCCCTTCCGAAACTTTATCGTAAACTTTTTCTCCCCCCCCCCCCTCCCAGGGTCCCATTCTTGTCCGCGCACCACCCCTTGTCACTCGGCTCGGCTGTCCCATCTCGCAGCGCCGCCCAGCGATTGTTGTCCTGTGTCGTAGCAACCTCCTAGCAGACTTGGAGCCTCCTTCAGGGCGACTCGGGCGTCCGACTGCCCGTTTCCCGCGCTGGGATTGGTCGGCGTCTGATCAATTGATCGCTCGTCTGCTGGAGAGGGACGGACGCGTGCCGGCACGGCGACATGCTTGTTGACAAGGCTGCCGTGAAAAATAACATGTCTCACTAACGGTAGTGAATGGGGGACGGGGCGGGGGGGGGGGGGGGGGGGGGGGGGGGGGGACGGGACGGGGTGACTCCCGGGACAAGATGACCACTTGAGGCAGACACGTCACTAGCGATCAGTGTAATAAATGCATGGCTAGTCCGACCTCTGAACTTCCGCTTTACACTCCAGAAACTAAGTTAATCACCCGCTAGACGGACTCACCCTGGCATTCTAATTAATTATGATCACTCGATAAAAAAAAAGAAAGAAAAAAAAAAAGAAAAAAAAAAAACAGCCATCAAAAATGGAGTATCCAATTTTAATATAATGCGTTTCTAACGTAGACGCCTAAAGAACATACGCAAAACTTAAATGTGGGTGCATGTTTTCTAAGAAATTAGGTGAAGTTTTCTTTTCTTTAAAAAAAAAACTGTAGCCTGATATCCGCGCAAAAAAAATTGTTTTTAAGTCCTAGAGATCAATATATATATATATATATATATATATATATATATATATATATATATATATATATATATATATATATATATATATATATATATATATATATATATATATATATATATATGTATATATATATATATATATATATATATATATATATATATATATATATATATATATATATATATATATAAAGTTTCATGAAAACAGTTTTTATAGCTTCCATGCGAACGTTCATAAATCTTAATAGCTGAATATTTTCAAAATCTATGATAAGTTTGTTTAGTTTTCTAAACTTCACCAGGGGAGATGTCTTCAGCTAAAACTTTAGGAGCCTATCGTTAATTCGGCGCGATAAAATGTTTGTATCAAATGTATCGGTTATTTTTACAGGCAACTGTTGAGAAATAAACAGACAACCAAACTAAACAAGACAATGTTTTCTGAAATAAACATAGGCCAAATACAGAACTAGGCAAGAAATAAACATAGGCCTTATACAGAACTAGGCAAGAAATAAACATAGGCCTTATACAGAACTAGGCAAGAAATGAACATAGGCCTTATACAGAACTAGGCAAGAAATAAACATAGGCCTTATACAGAACTAGGCAAGACATAGGCCTACTACAACCATTTTTGCTTTCAGTGACCCATCTCCAGCCTTCTGCACTGACACGCCTCTGTCATCTGACACTGGATAGTACGGCTAGTTAACAAGACCTACATCGTGTAAACACAGCACCACTGCACTTGTTGTAAGTTCAGCTTCCTTAAAAAATAGTAAATAACAGAAAACTAATCAAACAAAATAACAAGATTTTTTTTAAAATGTGGTTTACATTCCTATTTCTAGTGCTTTTAAAAGTTTGTTATTGCAAAGACATGTTTAAAATTTCTATTTCTTTAGTAATGAGAAATTTTAAAATTTTAAATTAGTATTAAAATCCAGTGGTGTAGCGAGGTCGGGTGTCACCCGGTGCGGCACTTAATGGTGTCACCCACCAGAGGCGTAGCGACCCTTCCCGGGGACAAACTTTCAAGTTTTCGATTTGCACCCCCATCAAGTTTTCGATTTGCACCACCCCCCCCCTAAAACTTTCGATTTGCACCCCCCCCCCCCCTCAAGTTTTTCTCTATATATTTTGCTAAATGGTGTCACCCGGTGCGGTCCGCACCCCCCGCCCCCCCCCCCCCCCCCTCGCTACGCCCCTGTTAAAACCTACATAAAAGATTTTGAAAATAATTAGTACCGTTGTTGTTTTTTCCATCATTTCATTTGTTCATAACAATCGGTTAACTTGGGATCTTTAAACGACAATCATCTGCCCTTTAATTAACTCCCTTGGTGGGCTGTGAGGTGTGAAAACATCATTGAACACAACTCACCTCAATCACCTGGCTGATCGAGTGATAGCTACTACTTCATCCTGTTACCTTCCTAGTGTGAGTCAATCTTATACATTAATTTTTAATAAGTAATTCATAGGTGCGTATTCATTTGAGAATATGAAAAACTAGCAGAGCGCCCGCGTTGCGCTGCGCACGGGTGGCGGTGGCACGGATATCCATTCAGCGCACACCAATTGTATTTTTTTAAATTGGGAAACAAACTTTAAAAAAAAAAACGTGATTCACTTAATCTGAATCAGGGTCATAATGATAATGACGCGTTTTTTTTTTTTTTTCTAGCGCGAACCTTATATGAATAATAAATAAACAAATTATTAAACCAAACGCCAAAAAAAAAATCATTTAGAATCATTTGCGTGCTTTGAGATTTCCCTCTGTCTACTTTCTGGGTGGGAACATTAAAATAAAAATAAAAGAGACAATGACTGCTTAGGTTTCGTACCCATGCCACCTGTGTGATTAGTTAACGCGCTATCATCTTGGCAAGTAATTCACTTTCAAAAGGTGAAACTATTTTGTATTATTTACCAAACTCTCCGTAATCATAAAGTTAGAATCTAGAATCCAGTATCCCCGACATATCTAACAGACACAAGAAATGGCTAAAGTCAATTTAACGCATGTATTCTCGAATTAGATAATTGATAATCAGTGTTTCTTCCAGACTTTTTTCTTCGGGGGGCTCTTGAAATTTTTTGGGGGGGGGGGGGGGGGGGCGGTAGACTTTCTTCGGGGGGGGGGGGCGGACACTGCTAAAGGTATATATTTTCTATATAAATTATATAAATTTCATTTCGTTCGGGGGGTAAAAAAATTTCGCCCCCCTCCCCCCCAAAGAGATGCCTGGAAGAAACTCTGTTGATAATAGTGTTGGAACCCAATAGAAACAACAAATATTTATATGATTAAAGTTATTGCCGAAAGGTAATAACGTATTGCAAGTGACTAAAATGAACGCATTGGACAGCCAACTTTGTTTTAAAGCGAAGTTCAAAGTTCAATTCGGCTTCAATATTATGGCTTCTTACACGCTGTCCTTATATAAGTAGATGTAAAAAATGATAAAAATGAGTTTCCAAATGCATTGAGAATAAGATAATAATAGCAAACTTGAATCCTTTTATTTTTTATTTTTGCAGACCACTTTGGGTTTTCGGTAGAAAGTTTGGTTTTTTGGTTTTTGGTGGAAAGCGGATTTTTTGTGGAAACTGGATTTTTTTTCGTGGAAATTGTGAAGCAAGTATGACTTTTCTGTTGATTCTGTGCTAACACAACTTCCTTTATCCAGCGACTTTCTAAAGCATTGTGAACATGTGGTTGGAGTGCCATGAACTTTACCACTAAACTACATCACACGACACCACTAAAGTACAGCAGAGCGGGGATCTCAACTTAGCAGGTAAATACAAATATTTGCAGCTTCTTTTTGTTTCATCAGAAATGTTGCTTGCCTTATCGCCACTGGTAAAATGTTTGTGTTTTTGTTACTTGTAAAATGTATGTGTTTTTGTTACTGGTAAAATATTTGTGCTTTTGTTACTGGTAAAATGTATGTGTTTTTTTTTTTACTGGTAAAATGTATGTGTTTTTGTTACTGGTAAAATGTATCTGTTTTTGTTACTGGTAAAATGTATGTGTTTTACTTAGTGGTAAAATGTATGTGTTTTTGTTACTGATAAAATGTATCTGTTTTTGTTACTGGTAAAATGTATGTCTTTTTGTTACTGATAAAATGTATCTGCTTTTGTTACTGGTAAAATGTATGTATTTTTGTTACTGATAAAATGTTTGTGCTTTTGTTACTGGTAAAATGTATGTGTTTTTTTTTTACTGGTAAAATGTATGTGTTTTTGTTACTGGTAAAATGTATCTGTTTTTGTTACTGGTAAAATGTGTTTTTGTTACTGGTAAAATGTATCTGTTTTTGTTACTGGTAAAATGTATGTGTTTTTGTTACTGGTAAAATGTATCTGTTTTTCTTACTGGTAAAATGTATGTGCTTTTGTTACTGGTAAAATCTTTGTGCTTTTGTTACTGGTAAAATGTATGTGTTTTTGTTACTGGTAAAATGTATGTGTTTTTGTTACTGGTAAAATGTATCTGTTTTTATTACTGGTAAAATGTATGTGTTTTTGTTACTGGTAAAATGTAGGTATTTTTGTTACTGGTAAAATGGATGTGTTTTTGTTACTGGTAAAATGTAGTTATTTTTGTTACTGGTAAAATGGATGTGTTTTTGTTACTGGTAAAATGTATCTGTTTTTCTTACTGGTAAAATGTATGTGTTTTTGTTACTGGTAAAATGTATGTGTTTTTGTTACTGGTAAAATGTATCTGTTTTTGTTACTGGTAAAATGTATCTGTTTTTGTTACTGGTAAAATGTATGTGTTTTTGTTACTGGTAAAATGTATGTGTTTTTGTTACTGGTAAAATGTATCTGTTTTTGTTACTGGTAAAATGTATGTGTTTTTGTTACTGGTAAATTGTATCTGTTTTTGTTACTGGTAAAATGTATGTGTTTTTGTTACTGGTAAAATGGATGTGTTTTTGTTACTGGTAAAATGTATCTGTTTTTGTTACTGGTAAAATGTATGTGTTTTTGTTACTGGTAAAATGTATCTGTTTTTGTTACTGGTAAAATGTATGTATTTTTGTTACTGGTAAAATGGATGTGTTTTTGTTACTGGTAAAATGTAGGTATTTTTGTTACTGGTAAAATGTATGTGTTTTTGTTACTGGTAAAATGTATCTGTTTTTGTTACTGGTAAAATGTATGTGTTTTTGTTACTGGTAAAATGGATGTGTTTTTCTTACTGGTAAAATGTATGTAATTTATGTATTTCCCCATTGGTAAAATGTATGTATTTTTGTTACTGGTAAAATGGATGTGTTTTTGTTACTGGTAAAATGTAGGTATTTTTGTTACTGGTAAAATGTATGTGTTTTTGTTACTGGTAAAATGTATCTGTTTTTGTTACTGGTAAAATGTATCTGTTTTTGTTACTGGTAAAATGTATCTGTTTTTGTTACTGGTAAAATGTATCTGTTTTTGTTAGTAAAATGTATGTGTTTTTGTAACTGGTAAAATGTATGTGTTTTTGTTACTGGTAAAATGTATCTGTTTTTGTTAGTAAAATGTATGTGTTTTTGTAACTGGTAAAATGTATGTAATTTATATATTTCCCCATTGGTAAAATGTTGTGAACCCGAGGCTATGTTTTCTGGCCGGGTAAATACAGCTCATGTCGACATGCAGGTTCCGAATATGGGGTGGGCGTAATAACACCACACCCCCCCCCCTCTGTACCCTATCATTATGGGGCCACGGGGAGCCATTCATGTGAGGCTAACGTGTGGGTCACCCAGTGGAACTGGTACACGACTTTCATGTTTTTCTTGTTGTCCAGCACTACTCACCAACAGGCCATTGTCTGTGATTAATGGAATTGTAAACCATGTTCATGTTTGTAGCTGAAAGCATATAAAAAAAGCCTATCCTATTTACTAGGATCCTACGAAACTTAAAAAAAAAAAAAAAAAAAAAACCAGCCAAATGAATGGACACTCACCCAATGCTGACTACCCATATTATCCCAAGTAAGAACAACGCCCACTGAAGACAGAGTGAAATCCCAATTCACAACCGTCCCTTCGAATTCCCACCCCAATAATACAGTTCGGCAATTCGGGTGTCTTAGACTGGAAAAATCAGGGTCTTACATTGAGCTAAAACGGTTTGCAAAGATGACAAATGTAGAAAATAAAATATACCACAAAATTTAACATTACTACTTCAGCATGAAGCAATAAACTCATTAATTTTTAGTGACGTTCTCTAAGGATCTCTTTCACTAAAATATTATTTTTAAAAAATCCCAAGTTGTGCAGTGTTTTACACGAACTAATTATCCTATGCTTGATTGTCTGGTGTTCCTTCATAGTTTACCGTGTAAATGGCAGCCAAATTACAGGCAATTAATAATTAATTAATTAATTAATTACACGAGTACAAGAACATCTTACGTTTAAAGAGATTAAAAGACCCTCAATGGAGAACATAACTGAAGGTCAGTACGTCTGACGTCACTTCCACCTGGAAGAGAGGCGGGGACTATCTCCAGGTACACAACAGGTAAGGTTCAAGGTCACGCGTCGGAAACTATCAGCCAAAAACACCTTCTCGTTACTGGTCAAGATCTCCATAGAGCTGTCCACCAGTGCCATTGCCCGTCCGTCAAACTCATCATCTGCTGGTGGACGGTGTGGCAGCGCAGGTAGAGAACTAGACTGCTAATCGTAGGACAATGCTTGAGTCCACCCAGCTCTATAGGGTACCTGACTCAGGCGAGGGAAATAAATGCGGGGTAATTGAAAGAGACGAACACTATTTCATCTGCCTAAAGTGACTTGGACATGGGAAGGGAAAAGTTTATGATGATGTTCGGCAAGATATAGATGCAACATTGGTAAAGATCTTCATTGAGCTGCCTATCCAATGTTTCCTCTAAGCTGCGCAGGTGCACGGCCGCGCAGGGGTTTTGAAAGTCATTTTGTAAAATACATATTATCTCCTTATATTATAATACTTTTAGAACACCGCGCACATAAAATACTCGCTGCATAGGCCCTAACTTCCCCCCCCCCCCCCGTTAGAGGTAACGTTGTACCAGTCAATCGGTTGAATCATGGCAAACTTTGTGAGAAAACTGATCTCAAATTGTAGGCCTACCAGTCAATCGACTGAATCATTTCAAACTTTGTGAGAAAACTAATCTCAACTATTTTTATGCCCTTGAACTTTAACAAACAAAATCACATTAAAATACAAATTGCTTCTGTAATCTTTCTATTTACATTTTTCAACACCCCGCTGAGAAAAACATACATTTAAACTTAAAATAAGAGGCATAAATGTCACATTTATGAATTTAATTATCAACTTTTTACTGAAACAAAGGTTCCGTTTTTTATTTGTTTTTTTTTCCTCCACCCAAAATTATGTATCCATTTTCCCCGGCAGGCAATGCGGTGAGGGCTTGGCAATTTCTACTTCCGGCTGTGGGCGGATTTCTAGCCGGCAACGTGTGAAGCGCGGCCGGGCGGGCGGGGGTGCCCGTATGATGGTCGAATGGCCGACACGGTCCGCACGGTCCATTTTTTTTTCATGTAAAAAATAATTGTGACTAGATGTAATGAGAGCAATACATAACACTTCACCTGAAGAGGTAGGGGGGGGGGGGTAGGGGCACGGGGAGAAGGAGTGGGGGTCGGGAATGGCTGGACGCAGGGGGTGGTTGGGTAGTTTTTTAAACAGTGTATATACGGGGCGCGTGTTGAATCTAGGGGTCACGTGTTGAATGGTGGGGGGGGGGGACTTTTGTTAAAGGGGTCACATGTTGAATGTAGGGGTCACATGTTGAATGTAGGGGTCGCATGTTGAATGTAGGGGTCACATGTTGAATGAAGGGGTCACATGTTGAATGTAGGGGTCACATGTTGAATGTAGGGGTCACATGTTGAATGTAGGGGTCACATGTTGAATGTAGGGGTCACATGTTGAAGGTAGGGGTCACATGTTGAATGTAGGGGTCACATGTTGAATGTAGGGGTCACATGTTGAATGTAGGGGTCACATGTTGAATGTAGGGGTCACATGTTGAATGTAGGGGTCACATGTTGAATGAAGGGGTCACATGTTGAATGTAGGGGTCACATGTTGAATGTAGGGGTCGCATGTTGAATGTAGGGGTCACATGTTGAATGAAGGGGTCACATGTTGAATATTGGGATCATATGTTGAGTAAAATGTTCGGAAAGTAACTTTAGGGGTCACAGTTAAAATGCTAGGGCTTCATGTCGCCATTTTGAGAATAGGGGTCGCATGAATGTGTCTAATGAGGTACATGTTGAATGTAGGGGTCACATGTTAATTGTTGGGGTCGCTTGAATGTGTCTAATGTTGAATGTAGGCATACCATGATGAATATGGGGGATCAAATGTAAGGGTCGCACTTTGAATGTAGGGTTCACATGTAGGTGTTGCTAGAGTTCCATGTTGATGTTGCATGTTGAATTGGACATTTGGGTGTAGGGTTTGCGTCAAATCAAATGTACATGTTGGGGGGGGGGGGGGCTGTTGTGGGTATAATGGTGTGTCGAACATTTAAATGGGGGGGGGGAGGGCTGCGTGGAGTGTTGTGTTCATTCAAATTTGGAATAATTTTGGCTTCAGCCTTTATTAAAATTGTTAACAAATATTTTAGTCCGTCTTTTACTTTTGTATGTTTGTATAATGATTATATAAATGTATCTGTATATTTTTTTTTCCGTTGTGCTTTTTGTAGTTTTTGTGTTTTTATGACTATATGCTCCTTTTACCTTTCTTTTTTTTTTAAATTATATGGAAACAGTCTAATTGCATAGGCACTCGCAGTTTTAACGTTTAAGACCCAAATCCGAGTTAAGTTTAATGGGTATTTGTTTGATAAATCTCTCAGAATGCTGTCATAAGATTTAGATTTTTAATTAATTAATTAAAATAAAAATAAAATGGACATAAAGTTTACATCCCAGCACAATGTGACTTAAAAACAACAGGATGAAGGGATGGCATGGTCAGCACTATGCCAAACAGCCTTAACTTTTCCCAACATATGCCAGGTATCTATTAGAGCTGGGTGGACTCAGGGAGGCCCTGCAGCCAGAAGTTTCACTCTACCATTACACTACGCCGTCTCGATGGAGTAGGTCTACTTTAATAATCTCGTGGGACCGCGCTATTTGTTTTTTGTCTAAATAAACATTAAACCTAAGCCTATGAATTATGAACATCACATAATGTTGAATAACATCACAAAATGTTGAACAACATAAAATGTTGAACAATACCACAAAATGTTGAACAACATCTCAAAATGTTGAATAACAAAACAACAAAATGTTGAACAACATCACAAAATGTAGAACAACATCACAAAATGTAGAACAACATCACGAAATGTTGAATAACATCACGAATGTTGAACAACATCACGAATGTTGAACAACATCACAAAATGTTGAACAACACCACAAAATGTTG
This sequence comes from Physella acuta, assembly GCF_028476545.2. Lineage (NCBI taxonomy): Eukaryota > Metazoa > Mollusca > Gastropoda > Physidae > Physella > Physella acuta. The sequence goes on from NW_026731804.1 coordinate 510,098, forward strand.
AACAACCCAACAAAATGTTGAACAACATCACAAAATGTTGAGCAACATCACAAAATGTTGAGAAACATCACAATATGTTGAACAACATCACAAATGTTGAACAACACCATGAATGTTGACAGCGTGTATCACAACCACACAGGGCCACCCCCCAGCCCACCCCCGACCCACCCCACATTTCCAGGCAAACAACTTAATCACAGCTCGAGTTACCTCCCTGTCTGACTCCCCCCAGCCGGCCATGATTTCCTTCTTCCCATATGTAAGCTCCGCTAAAAGAGATCATGCCCGGTTATTCCCCATTCCACCCGATTCTCTCGCTTGTCTCCCCTGGCCCTTCTCATTCAGCCTGTAATGATGATCATTAGAAAACCTTAATGACTCAAGTCAAGCCCGACCACGGCCGCGATGAAAACACACGTGCCCATGGTTGCGCGTCCGTATGTAACCTCTGTTGAGTTCTCACACGAATCGGAGCACAAGGTACTCACGCGCCCCGTGCCCCTCTCCCCCGGGCAAGTGTCCTCACCCCCATTCCCTGATGCCTGGGATGACCGACCTAAGCGTGTCAGCACTGGGCCTATTAAATATCCCTGTTGTGTTTTAAATACGAGGTCAGAAAGGCTAAAGACGATGTCATTGTGGCTTGTAGAAACACCGAAGACAGTTTCTTTCTGGGTTGTTTTTTTGTGTAATACAGTTTCTTTCTGGTTTTTTTTTTTGTTTGTCTGTTTTGTGTGATAGAGAAACAATAAATACAGTTTCTTTCTGGGTTTTTTTGTTGTTGTTTGTTTTTTGTGTCATAGAGAAACAAGTAATACAGTTTCTTTCTGTTTTTCAGTTTGTTTTTGTGTTTAATACAGTTTCTTTCTGGGTTGTTTTTTTTTTTTTTGTGTGATAGAGAAACAAGTAATACAGTTTCTTTTTGTTTTTTTTTTTGTTTTTGTTTTTTGTGTGATAGAGAAACAAGTAATACAGTTTCTTTCTGTTTTTTTTTTGTTTGTTTGCTTTTTCTTTCTGTTTTTTTTTGTTTTTTTTTATGACAGAGAAACAAGTAATTAAGTTTCTTAAGAATGTAGCCACCATAATTATATGCTAGTAGTTTGGCTGTAGGTAGACCATACTACAGCGAGACTTACTAAGTTCTGTTATAATCCAGAGATTTGAGATTATCCAGAAATTTCCTTTAATTAAAATAACGGCCGGTCAAATAACGATATGTAGTGAGTTGAATCAGGCTTTGCAGTTGAACTTGCATAAAAATAGTTGAGTCTATGTGACTATACAGTGTTTAGTGTTAACTTAACACTGTTAAGTATGATAAATATAAAAAAAAAATGAAGCCATTCGTATAAAACAACACGTCTTTCTGATGATACTATGACGTGGTTTTAATAATTTCAAGGTTCGAAGTGGCAATTTAGTTTAACTGAGTAAATTGACCTCGATAATTTGATTATTTATTTAGAACCATCATCTTTTTAAAAAAAAATCTACAATATAGATTCTAAATACATTATTAAGCTTTATAATTTAGTTATTCTTTTCTATCGATATTGAAAATATAATGCACCTTAAAACTTACAATACAACAGCTTAGTATGATAGATTTTATAGGGCTATTGTAATCTGGTTTTGCCTCATTTTACAATAGTGTATAACTGAAGAAACTCGAAAATAAATCAAAAGTATGCTGATTTTAATTGTTATAGAATATTATTAAATAACAGATAATTTTAAAAATAATTTTGCTTGCTTATTTTTTTACCTAAATATGTTTGTTTGCTATTTATTTGAGTAAAAAAAGAAGAGTTTTAACAATATTTTATAATATTAACATACAATTTGTTAAAGAAACGTCCAGAATACTTTCAGTCTAAGAACGACACTATGACTATCTGTTACCCTTCGACGGACTTGATGTTTTCTATAGCGTTGAGAGGATTTGTAATGTTCACAAATCTGCTGGGTATCCGTTTCATACCAGCCTAGAATAATTAATACAATTTTATTTTTAAAAAACTATTTACAGTAACATACAGTGTTCATGTTATAAATGTTATTGAATTATCATAAGGTGGGGGGGGGGGGGGAATTAAAATAGATGGTGATGGTGATTGGGGTGGGGGTGGGGTGCAATTATCGAGTGTCTGTGACAGTGGAGTAGTTAGAATTTCGGGCCCTTATGAGGAAATTATCAGCTGGCCTTTTTGTCAGACTACACCTGAATCAATCGTGTGCAGTGAAGGCATGAATAATCTGTGCATTTTGTATACGTCTTGGTTGTACATTTATACTGTATGAGTATGTCGTAACCAGTAGCATAAGTTATCTATGGTTTTACAAAACTTTTATGCCAAAAACAAATATTACATTTCCAATGTAAAATTTTACATTTATCAAAGAGGGAAAAAAAGGCCTTATAATTCTTGGCAAGGGCGTAGCGAGGGGGGGGGGCGGGGGGGGGGGGGGGGGCGGACCGCACCGGTTGACACCCGACCTCGCTACGCCACTGATTCTTGGGGGCCCTCATGCTGGGTTGGGGGCATGTCTGAGCGAGTTAGGTACTGTCCTAGGCTTGCAACAAACTTTTTTTTTCAAAAATTTCATGTCCTTGGCCGATTTAAGAAGTTATAAAAAAAACTCACCATAATATTGAGTCATTTAATAGGAAAGAAAATGATATAATTTATCGTATTGTTCATCACACATATTTACCATATTGTTTGTTAATTTGCATATCATTTGTCAATCATCTTGTTCATTTAATTACATTTCTGTTATTATCTTGATCATCAAATTACCTTGTAGTGCCTATAGTCTCGACATGTTAAGTAAGTATGTAAAAATGTTGTTTGTGCTTAGCACATCAAGGTTAAATAAAACAGATGCAGGTCAAATTGCAATCTGTGTGCACATTTTTGTGAGTAGTGGACGATGACTGAGGTTGTTGGATGAGTGCCTTAGTCAGGTCTCTTCTGGTTGTAAAACATAACCTACTATCAAGTCTGTCCAACCAGTTTGTCCAACCAGTCTGTCCAACCAGTTTGTCCAACCAGTTTGTCTAACCAGTCTCTCAGACCAGTTTGTGCAACCAGTTTGTCAAACCAGTTTGTCCAACCAGTTTGTCCAACCAGTTTGTCCAACCAGTTTGTCCAACCAGTTTGTGCAACCAGTTTGTACAACCAGTTTGTCCACCAGTCTATCCAATCAATTTATCCAACCAGTTTGTCCAACCAGTTTATCCAACCAGTTTATCCAACCAGTTTGTCCAACCAGTTTATCCAACCAGTTTATCCAACCAGTTTGTCCAACCAGTTTGTCCAACCAGTTTGTCCAACCAGTTTGTCCAACCAGTTTGTCCAACCAGTTTGTCCAACCAGTTTGTCCAACCAGTTTGTCCAACCAGTTTGTCCAACCAGTTTATCCAACCAGTTTGTCCAACCAGTTTGTCTAACCAGTCTCTCAGACCAGTTTGTGCAACCAGTTTGTGCAACCAGTTTGTGCAACCAGTTTGTGCAACCAGTTTGTGCAACCAGTTTGTGCAACCAGTTTGTCCAACCAGTTTGTCCAACCAGTTTGTCTAACCAGTTTGTCTAACCAGTCTCTCAGACCAGTTTGTCCAACCAGTTTGTCCAACCAGTTTATCCAACCAGTTTATCCAACCAGTTTGTCCAACCAGTTTGTCAAACCAGTTTGTCCAAACAGTTTGTCCAACCAGTTTGTCCAACCAGTTTGTCTAACCAGTCTCTCAGACCAGTTTGTCCAACCAGTTTGTGCAACCAGTTTATCCAACCAGTTTATCCAACCAGTTTGTCCAACCAGTTTATCCAACCAGTTTATCCAACCACTCTTTTTTGTAACCAGTTTGTCCAACCAGTTTGAACAACCAGTTTGTCCAACCAGTTAGTCCAACCAGTTTATCCAACCACTCTTTTTTGTAACCAGTTTGTCCAACCAGTTTGTACAACCAGTTTGTACAACCAGTTAGTCCAACCAGTTTATCCAACCACTCTTTTTTGTAACCAATTTGTCCAACCAGTTTGTACAACCAGTTTGTACAACCAGTTTATCCTACCAGTTTGTCTATCCAGTTTTCCACGCAGTTTGCCTAAAGAATCTTTCTTCTGTTATCTGTATTAATTTGTCAAGATCTAGCGTACCATTCATGTTCCTAAATAATAAAATATGTGTCAATTAAATTTTATATTTTCGCTCAAGACTTACTACTTAAAATTTTCCTCAAGTTTTGACAAAGTCACGCGCTAACCTCCACTTGTTTATGTAATTTGCAGATGTTTTCGCATCTTTCAAAAGACGATTTAAATCAGAACAAAGATAGAATAACAAGAGCATTAGTCTACATAAACCTTAAGCCGCGATAAGTGGACTCAACTTGAAATGATTTCAAATTAAAATTTCGGAGACTGAGAACCCATTAAATTAAGGACCTGACGTCACGTGCACGGGACACTTAATCTTGTCAGTCCCAGAACTTTCTGGAATCAGCTGACAAAACCTGGGGTCGTTAAAAACGCACCGTAGCCTACGAATCTTGGGACTTTGTCAACAGCTTTTGAGCTTCAGTCTAGCTGAAGTTATTGCCCTTGGCCCCATCTACTTCCATGGAAATGTTGTCAATGAATGCAAATTTGTGTAGAATTGGTGCGTAATTACTATTGAAATGTTGACTGATTAGACCATGGTGCGTCGGTGTGCAATCCACGGAGCTGGTGCCAGGATTGTGGATGGCATAACCTGGTTAGTAATTGCTTCATAGCCTTTTGTTGACTTATTCATGGCGTCTTCATTTCATCTATCGTTCAAATACATCTGCGCGTTGTAAAAAAAAAAAAGTTTCCAGATTTTAATGAGAAAAAAGTAATTATAAACAATGGGAGTAGAGATAAAAAAATGCAATTATTGTAGAAATTATAGCCTGAACTAGCGCCGTGGCTTCTTAGGGTACTGTGTGCTTGCATGCACGGCCGAGGCTAAAAACAGAGTGAGAAAATACTGGCGAGAACCATCCTGCCCGGGACACGGGGACTTCATTAAACCGCGGGCGTGGGGCCCGGGGAAGCTGTTATTGTGGGGGCGCGTGTCGCCATGCCCGGGCGGGGCAGGTGCAGACAATTTGGGCCCGGGACGGTGCTTGAACGGGGACCACGCAAAAAAAAAAAAAAATTCGCTCCTTCCCGCGCGGACGTCCACGCAAAACGCCCACGCGTGGCGAGCGTGCGTCCCTCCGGCAGGGCAAACATCGGCAATAAAGTTTGCCGCTCACGGGGTAAGATGGCCTGCACTGATGCCGGCGAACACGAGAATTATCGTTCTAATGTATTCATATCTAGCAGGCCGCATGGTTGGGAGCGTCTCCTCTTTCAGTCCGCTATTCATTGTAAGTAACAGATCTGCACGCGATTCTCCTGCTCCTAACTCGGATATTGGCAAGCGCATTTTTGCTTTTAAATAAAACTGTAAACGCAAAATTAGCAATTCTGAAAATTTCTATTTGAATCTGGATTAAATTTTTAAACGAAAAAAATCAAATTTTATATTTTAAATCTATCACACTTTGACATTTTCACAAAAGCCGAAAAGCGGGTAGACAAATATGAAAATGTGTAACAAGCAGAACCGCACGTTGTACGCTGCAGAGTTAAAAGCCCGCGTCCATTAAAACAAGGGTGAGCACGCTATAGGCCCAGTGTCCCATGCACGTGAGTCTGAGACTGCCTCGAGTTGTCAAGTAGTGTCTGAAAGGCCGTAAATCTAGCACTCTGATTTAGTTGAAAACATCACAAGTTATCATTAATTTTAAAATACATTTTAAGATCCGCCGCAAGTCAGGCTAATTTGACCCTCATTTGAGGTATTAAAATGTAATTACCTGGGGGTTTTAATAAGAAAATGTCCTGCCTAATAGATAATGAATTTGAGGGGTTCTCGCAATGAATGGCAATGAGCCCAGAATATGTGGGTTGGTGGGGGTTGGCGCGGTCTTGCTCAATGCTCAGGTAATTAAAAGTTGGAATGGATAAAACAATGGGCGGGTTATTTCTGGGGGTGGGGGTGTGGAGTGGCGTGGACGGCCCGTGCAGGGTATGATGGGGTAGGGACAAACAACGGGCCCCTGAAATGTGGGCGCTAAGCACATTTTTTTTTTTCTAGTGTGGTCTTGTCGATGTTGTTACAGCGTTTTATTATTCGGAGTTGGAATTGTATCTTGTTTTATCAAAGGAGCTGCAGCTACATTTGTATTGCAGGAGCCGGGATTTTTGGTTTACAAAGCAGGAGCTGGAGTTAGAATTTTATTACTGTTTATGAACAGAGGAAGTAAAAAAAAAATAAGGGCGCCATACCAATCGTAAAATAAAATAAACTATAAAAACCCAAAGTAGCTTGTATTTCTAGAGAATGTCCAGCACTAGTTGCGGAGCTAGAAAAAAAGGTCATCACGCAAAAAACTTTTTTCGTCCCCCACCATATATATATATATATATATATATATATATATATATATATATATATATATATATATATATATATATATATATATATATATATATATATATATATATATATATATATATATATATATATATATATATTGCGGAGGCCTGGCGGTGACGTGAAGTTATTGCTGTAAACTGTTAGAATAAGGTTGTTGTAGATAAGGTTTTTGTGTTAATATGTTAGGGTAGGAAGGGAACTGTTTCTATAAACTGGGACATATCTGACTCTATCGCTCACCGTAGTGACTAAGCCTCATGCCCAATGTTCCCTCTAAGGACCCAGAGTGTGTGTGCAAAAAATATGTTGTGTGCGCGGTGCTAAAAATGACTTGGGCAACTTTATATGTATGTTTAGGCTTGCAATTAAGCAGAGTAATGAAGGCATGCATTTTGATATAAATTAATAGTATAATGTGTAGGACTAGTGAAACGTATGCAATTAAAAGAAGATACGAATCCCATCAAAATAAAATAAAATACACAACAGAAACTTTCAGAGTTATACTTAGACAACATGTTATATGGTCGACTTACTATGTTAGTGTAATGCAATCATATGTTAATAATGTTAATACCGTAACGGTAATACAAATACAACAGTTTAACATGTTAACCATTTTAAAAAGCTGACTTGAAAACAAAATTAGCTAACCTTTCAGGGGCATTTATTGCAATTTCTCGCGTCTAACCGTGCATTGCTTCCACACCTTATATGCTTTGTTTAAATCCACATCCTCTCCAGCATTTAGATATAATTTAATTCGCATTAGATTCTCCAAATGTGTGACTTCAAGTCTATTTCGTGCTTGCACTTTAATAAGACTAAAACCTCGCTCGCAATTAGCGCTGGATGCTTGAAAAGTACAGCATATGTCAATTAACTTTGCCAATGAGCTAAATTGTTCATCGTTTAAAGTAACTCCTGCGATTTCAGTTAGTGAATTTACTGAACCTGATTTGAGTTTTTCACTGACCTGAAATTTGAAGTCATTGTATTGCGTGATAAATGACTCTTCATTTAACAAGTCTTTGCACTTAACGCACAGTTGTTTGATCTCTTTGACGCCAAACTCAAATGCACAATTTTTTAAACCAGTATGATCAAAAGCTGACCAAAACTGCAGTTCATCTCCTGGAAACCTTACATTTAAATGATCGCAGACTGATCGTATAAACTGTGTGATTTGTCTTGTGCCGATTCCTACGTTTTCATTCAAAATTCTCTTGGCTTTATCATTCCAATATATATCTTCACTCAGGTATTGTGCTTCTATTTTGCGTATTTTAGAAATGCAAAATTGATGTGCTTCAATAGATGATAAATTACTTCGCTGCAACAACATTGATAGATTAGCTAATTCAGTTAATACATCATTAACGGTATAAAGCGCAACTTGATACAGGGGATCTCTTAATGATCTCAAAACATAACAACAAACAGGATCAGTGCAGTCTTGGACTTGTTCTTCACAGTAAGCAGCTAAAACATCAAGATTTCTAACAAAAGCACTGACAGCAAAGTGACGTGACAACCAACGAACTTCATGAATTGGTCGAAAAGAAATTACATCCAAATCATGCATCTTGGCCAATTTTTCAAGTGCGCCCTTTTTAACCGAAGATCGACTAAATAAGGTGTAAACCGTGAGTAAGAGAACCTCAATATTTTTAAACAAGTTAACATCTTTCCAAGCGTCAGAAAGTGCCAAGTCTTCTCAATGAGCAACACAGTGCTGTTCAACAAGATGGGGGACCTTAGCCTTCAGTAAAGCAGCTAATCCCTTCCTACGGCCTAACATAACCGATGCCCCGTCTGATGTTTTCATTACCATGCGGTTCATGTCAAGTTGATGTTCAGTGTAGTACTGTGTTATGGCTGCCTCCAGAGCTGAGGCATCACATGCGGTAAGCTGAATTATTCCGCCAAAAACGGTTTTGTAGAATAAAGAATTGACTGGACGAAATTTAAAATAAAAGATTAGCATTTTATGTACTGTTATGTCAGTACTTTCATCAACTATAAGCGTGTGGAACGATGCTACTCGAAGTTCTGCCAACTGTCTGGTATAGAAACATACTTCACCATGTGGTTATGAATCAGTTGTACCGACAGCATCGAGGAGTTCATCCTAATGGCGAGAAGAACATTATCCATTAGAATTCGAACTTGATCCTCGTTTGACCGCTGGCGCTCATTTTGTTCAAATCGTTCTTCTCGCTCAGTGTTAGTTTCAATCAGCAGACGTTTAAGACCAGTCCCATTTGAGCGGTTGTACAAAATCGCAACATTTTCTTCGTGAACACGATACAGTAAATGACGTTTACAGTAGTCAAGCTTCCATGATTCCCAACGCTTTCCTGTGACAAATTCGTTGTCTTTGTTGGTTTTGTTACAAGTATTAGCAGCACAGAACTTACACTTCAGTCCAATCTCATCTAAATATTCATAGATGCTTCTTAATTCAACTGAAACATTCTTAGAATCTGGCGTATCGCTTGTTACTTTAACTTTGAGCCATTCCAGTTTAAATGATTTCAGTTTTTTTTTTTTTTTGCTGCATTGTTTTACCGCTTGTTACACACATTTTTCTTTTCAACATTATCAAAAAAGCACTGAGTAGTTAACTTTTATTCCTTATTTACTAAACCAGTCTGTGAATACTGTAACAGTTCGATCCAGGTGCACGTAATAATCCCAAGAATTGGATATACAGTATATAAATCCTTAAACCAAACAGGGTAAAACACATCCACCTTAAGTAACCTAGAATTTGCATCTGACTTGGATAAACCGTCATAGTATCAAGGAGGTGGGTGGGGTTGGGAGATGGGGGAGGGCAGTGACAATAGAAAATAAAACCTTGCATGGTCAGCTACTAGCCACAATCCCTTTTACGGTCAGTTTTGGGGTAAACCATTAAATCAAGCAGAGGGAGGGTCACCCAGACATCACATCGGTACCCGCCCCGCTCAGTTGAGAGTTAAGTCATTAACTAGACCTGTGGTATGACAACCGAGGTCACCCCCTCCCCCAGGGGTCACAAGCTTTAAGTATCAGTTTGGTCGAGGCCCCAAAACACAAAGACTGTTCGTTTAACAAAACAGGTACTAAAAATGTCGCTTAATTCAAGCCACTGACCATAATTTTTTTTAGTGAATCAGACTTGCCCGACGTTCTGATAATCTGTGCGCGGCATCAGAAAATGACTGCGCGGCACATTTGAAAGTGCTGCGCGGCCGCGCAGCCGCGCAGCTTAGAGGGAACACTGCTCATGCCCATCAGAGGTGGGAGGACAGCGACTGTCCCATGAACTTATATAAACAATCCTAATTTTATTAGTCATGATCTAAACATCTTGGTCAGTCTGCCTTTATGGCGGCCTCTTATCCATGTCGGCTTTTGTCCATGTCGGCATTTGTATAGAGTGCTATACAAACCGGAGGAATACATTACACTTACAATAAAAATCCGCGGTCAAAATAATTATAACGCCGTCACACCAGAATCAACATCGAATATTGGCAAGGCTGTTCCGGCTAGTTCGCAAAGTGACCGGCCATTATAAGTAATAATAAGTGTCCATTTAAAGCACATCTGACATTGCCCGTACGCCTCGGCCAGTTCGCTTCTTTTAATAACAGACAGGGAACAATTTTGTTATGCAACCCATCAATCTGACACCATCTGACACCATCTGACACCATCTGACACCACCTGACACTATCTGACACCATCTGACACTATCTGACACCATCTGACACCATCTGACACCAACCAATCTGACACCATCTGACACCATATGACACCATCTGACACCATCTGACACCATCTGACACCATCTGACACCATCTGACACCAACCAATCTGACACCAACCAATCTGACACCAATCTGACACCATCTGACACCATCTGGCACCATCTGACACCATCTGACACCATCTGACACCATCTGACACCATCTGACACCATCTGACACCATCTGACATCATCTGACACCATCTGACACCAACCAATCTGACACCATCTGACACCATCTGACACCATCTGACACCATCTGACAGCATCTGATACCATCTGACACCATCTGACACCATCTGACACCAACCAATCTGACACCAACCAATCTGACACCAACCAATCTGACACCATCTGACACCATCTGACACCATCTGACACCATCTGACACCATCTGACACCATCTGACACCATCTGACACCATCTGACACCATCTGACACCATCTGACACCAACCAATCTGACACCATCTGACACCATCTGACACCATCTGACACCATCTGACACCATCTGACACCATCTGACACCATCTGACACCATCTGACACCATCTGACACCATCTGACACCATCTGACATCATGTGACACATCTGACACCATCTGACACCAACCAATATACGAACTACAAGATGCCAATCGAGATATACTTGGAGCTTTATTATAATTAGGGTCGCAGTTTACCGAAAGACTATAATTCGTCCACCATTAGATTTAGATCGCATTTGACGAATTTGATATAATCAGTCTGTTAATAAGCTAAGATCGCAGTTTACCCCTCCCCATAAGTGCGGAAAGTTTCGTGTGGTCGTTTATTGGGAAAGTGTTAAAAAGTTGTCAGATTTGACTTTATTCTGGACGATTTCGCGTAACAGTATAGGCAGCATTTTATGCCAGTGAATCGGAAACATATTAAACTTTAGTTTTGACTGTTGAATCGGTGTAATATTGGTCAGAATAAAATGAAAGATAATCTTAATGAGATTATTGTGTCACTCACGGATCTGCGGTGTGTGGGTGAGGGTGAGGGCTGGGAGGTACGGGGGTGGGGGGTGGGGGGGGGAGAGCTACGGGACATCTAAATCATCGCGAGCCCAACACGCGCTTCGCATCATTTAAATTCATTTATTTTTATTCCATAAAACGTGTCGGCCCCTCTCGTCCTTTGAGAGATAAGCCAATCAAATCTTTGCACCGAAAATAAAACGGGAAGAGTTGAAAGGGGCGATACTCGGTACGTAAGTGCCAACGGAACACGCTGCTGTGATCTCGGTAACTGGCCCTTATTTATTTTTACGCTGTCTGTAGCGCCCTTATCCCAGTTCGGCCATAGGGGAGGGGGGGGGGCCGAACAGCCCAGTCTTCTAAGTCTACTCCGGAATAACTTTTGTGGATGTACAACAATAAATAACGCGGCGCGCGCACGTAACGACGCGACTCACGTGACAGTAGTCCTGCGCAGGCGCACTCATTTTCGTCAGCCGGCGGTGCGCACTTTTCAATCAGTGCTATGGATTCATACGCCTGCGTGGAAAATCCTTTCATTGGTTTTGCCTTTTCTCTTCATTACAGAGCCGGGGGGGGGGGGGGGGATGATGATTGACAGAGATGAATGTCACCCCTATCATTAACCTTAACGAAAACACGTTAATTAGGTCAGTTTCGCAACACAGACACCGCCCCAGTCGTCGTGTGCAACCCTAGCTCCTCTCCCTCTTCCGTCCCTCATAATGAACCAGCATGCCCCAAGCCAAGCATGTGGTGAACGGGGGACTACATTCTCACAGTTTGTCTCACTCCGCGCCCGACGAGTGGGGTGTCAGGTCTCCGCGGATTACAAGCGACACAAAAGGCTTGTCAGCACCGCGGTGCCGGCCCTGTGATTAAAAGAATTTGACTAATAAAAATGTCCACAGTCCACGCTGAGGATGATCACGACGCTGCCGGGCCGATCCTGCATATTTTTAAGACAGCTCCTGCCTCGTTTTTTTCTCACGGCGGACAGCAGGCGGCTAGGTCATGTTTTGGTAGCTGTCCTCGCCTTGTGCGTGTTTGTGTTTGTGCGTCTGTTGGTGCGACGTTTTGTAACTTGTCTCCATCCGCTCAAAGGCTCAGATAAAAACACGAATATATTAAATTTCAGTATGAATTTTTTTTATCGTAAATTTGAGAAAAAATAGAATGAAATTGCATATAAATGTATAAAAAAAAAGGCAAATCAAATTAAATCCCAATTTACACTGTGTAAATAAAAACGCAAAAAAAGTGAGCAGTTATAAAAGCCATTTACAAAAAAAAAAATTAGTTTAAGAAAATGTAAATGTGTGTGTTTGTGTATAACATTAATACTTTTTTGTTGTTGCATACGTTGATTATACTCGTTAGGAAATTCATTGCAGCATACTGAGATTTTTTTTCCGAAATGGGAATTTGTAGGAGGGGGAGGAAGGGGCCGACTTGAAATTTCCGGGGTGGGGTGGAAGTATAAATCTATATAAATAAGAAAGTGTTTCTATTCCGTCCGGGAGTGAGCGGTGTAGGCCCTACGTGTGTGTGTGTGGGGGGGGGGGGGGGGTGAGGGGGGTCGACCCTTAAGGAGAGATGATGCCTGAAAGAAACCTTGCCGGGAGATCCAATCGACCATCCTCGTGTATCAAACATTGAGTGTTGAAGTAGAGACACCTATGGATGTCCTTGTGTATCAAACATTGAGTGTTGAAGTGGTGACACTTATGGATGGATGTCCAAACACGACTCCCCCCCTTCCCCCTAGTACCACCATAACAACATCATTGTACAACGGAGTGAGGATCAAATTCATTAGCTTGATCCCACGATTATTTTATAATGGTGATCCCACGATTATAATGTTGACCCCACGATTATTTTATATGTTGACCCCACGATTATAAAGTTGACCCCCCACAATTATAAAGTTGACCCCTACGATTATAATATTGACCCTCAGACGTCATGATTGAGCCTCACCCATGCATATAATTATAATTACAATATAATTAGCAGGATTACAAACTGAAGAGAAGAATACAGTTTCTCTATTAACAACGCATGACAAAATCAGCGTAAACACAACTTCCCCACATCTAAAAAAATTTTTGTAATTGGAAACTTTGTTTTTTTATGTCATCTGTGAGCCACGGGCCGTCGACTCCTGGTGCTTTACTGCGCATGTCCCGCATCAGCGCCCGCAACTTCCGGTAGCTCACAAATTTGTCTACTAGGTTTGAAACAATTATTCTACTCAATTCTAGAATTGTTTGATAATAAACCGGGAGTGATTTCCCCTAAACTTTCTCGAAAATTCTTATATAACTTGGAATATAGACATGATTTTTAATTACTTTAACTTTTAAAAATAGAATAGAACATCATAGAAAAAAAGAATTGCGCACCAAGCGAACGCCAAAACAAAATGTGCATAATAGTGCGCAATATTATTAGTATTTTATAAATTTACATGCGTTTTTTTGAGAAATCGGAAATAGCGTAAATTAGTACTTCCGTTCAATGGAAATTACTCAAAATTTGACAGAAGGTAGAGAATTAGATCTTTTACTTACACGTGAAATTTCATTTATCTATCTGAAATAATACTCAAGTTATAGGCTTTTGAAAAATTCAAAGTAGAAAAAGTACCACTTCCTGTTATCGGAAATCGCTCAAAAGTTGATACGGATCTACGATTTTGATAAAATACTTATATATGAAATTTCATCAACCTAGCTGTAATGGATAAATTATTGCCTAAGAAAAGAATTTGAATAATTGCTTAGTATAAAATAAATCAAACAAATATTTTAGTTTATAATATATTATTACTTTTGCTCTTTTGGAAAAATTCAGGATTTTTGTTGCTTCCCCTGTCTACTATGAACATTAAAATGGGAAACAACTAACAAAGGAAATATTTTCTTGTCTCTATTTCGTTCAGGGAATATCCGCGATAAATTGTCCTTCAGCTAATTTTACGCCACCATGAAATCTAAAATATTAAATTTAAAGCTCGTCATGGATGTGTCAAGCAGTTAGAACACATTATTCCTCTATCCTATCGTTCCAGGATAGCCAGAATGTCTTCCTGCATGCCGATATCGTTATGGATGAAGTGTGGCGTCTATGCAACGGAGAAGTTGGGTCTTTAGATAATGATGTAGGACAGGGGTCGGCAACCTTTTGAAGCGGAAGAGCCAAAAGTTACAATTTTAAAATTTCCCTGGTTTTAAAGAGCCACTAACATTTTTTTATTTCAAATATTTTATTTTTTGATTAACGTTATTAGTATTTGTGCAAGGAGCTGGAGAGCCGCATCTTGATATCAAAAGAGCCGCATGCTGCTCGCGAGCCGCAGGTTGCCGACCCCTGATGTAGGATCTTCCATCCGTAGATTTAAAAGAGCTCCGGACTGTGAAGGCCTCACAAAATAAGGGAGAGCGTCCTCTTGCAGCTCTGTAACTTCACACATCTTCGAATTCCTTTTATATTGTTTTTTTTCTGATATGTTTCACTTAAATGTTTTACACAGTCGTTCTGGGGGGACAAAATCTGCGATGAGCAATATTTGTTCAAATATTTTGTTTGACTTAATCACCATGTACGATAGATTAGCTTCCTCATAATTCAATGTTGCTGTCCCTCTCAATGTCTTCATCATTGAGCTATTAGCATACCTGCGTTTTAAATTCCGAGTTTGGAACTGTTGTCAACCATCTACCGCGTACCATCGTTACTTCAGCTTTCCTGTTACTAATGCTGTCTGTATTTAATTGCACTTTATTGCTTGAGATTTTTTAAATTTAAAGCTAAATTTGTCCATATTGGCTGTTTTGGTCTACCAGTATTTGTGGTAAAAACAAAACAAAAAAATAACAAAAAAACATATTTGTGTTACCACCTGCCTAAAGCTTTTTAACTATTTTCCTCTACGTTAAGTGGAAAGTCCAGGGAAATTGTAAGGTAGGTTTACATAAAAAACATACAAGGTTTGCCGAAAAGCAATATATTAAAAACAACCGTTTTAAACGAGGATAAAGTAACTCATGTCATTCAATTATTAAAAAACAATATTATTTGCATACTCAAAGTGACAAACAGTTCGATTCAACTCAACGACTGAGTAAAATAAACAGTTAGATCTTGTCCCTTGATCTCAAGGGATCCAAAATATACTCCAATTATTAAACAACACTCGGTAACGCGATGCAGCAGTTTCACATCTTTAAAAAAACAGCAGATCATTAAGCTAATGCTTTTTTACATATTTTAGAGCAAATTAATTATTCAGAAATCAAAAAAATTATTATCCATGGAAAAAATAATTCTTAACACCCTGTTAATACCTGTGTTGACTATAATAAATAAAACAATCTATTTAGTTTACTTTGCAATATAATTTGTGTTCTTGAGCAAAAACTTTTGACGTTTATTGCGTCCCCTGGTTACAAATAATTTATAAATGGGAAATAACTAACAAAAAGAAAATAGTTTCAATTTTCAACAATCAAATGTATCTTTTATTATTTACTAGACAGAGTTGTGTTGAGCATATTATATTTATCACTAGCGAGTTTATTTAATCGTTGACGTTCGTGATCGTCATCATGGACGATGTCGTGTTTGTTATTTTAATTGGGATTGTGATTTTAATTGTGATTTTGGGATTGTGATTTTAATTCTGATATAGTTATTTAATTGAACAGTCCCAGAAACAGGTATAGGCCTGTATTGATAGCTGTTGTATAACAAAAATACGAGCAAGTTTAGTTGGGGATCACTTCTGCTTTATATTTTTATTTTTATTTTCGCCTCAGACGATTAGGATGTGAATGAGGTATGGCGTCTATGCCTGTAAGTGCGTGTGTTTTACGATACCGATGCTTCCCTTGATTACAGTGAAATTTAAATGGGAAGCAACTAATATAAATAAATTTATAACGCAAATGGAATCTATTTTTTTTTCAAAAATTCAATAAATGTAATGTTATTTATTAACATTTATTCAAATAAAAACGTATACATGTGTCGCACAAAAAATATTAAAGTATTTTAGCTAGTTCTGCTAGAATAATAAAATCAGTAATCAAATGATATAACTTTAATTATTAAATTATAATTACAATAGTTTGGCCTGACATGCGGTTTTAAAGTTTGATTAAATCTTGCTCATAACTTGTTGTTTTCAGTTTCAAACATTTTTATTTGTTAGTTGCCTTCTTTACTCTTCATTATATTCATTCAAGAAAACGCTTGCTCGCATGAATATGTTGACCCGAAAATCGTCAGCACTCCAAATGCCAACTTTCTCACCTCGAGGTAGCATCCTGGAAGACTATTCCATGCTTAACATAATAGGGCCCAGTGGCGTAGCGAGGTCGGGTGTCACCCGGTGCGGCACTTAATGGTGTCACCCCCCCCCAGAGGCATAGAGACCCTTCCCAGGGACAAACTTTCAAATTTTCGATTTGCACCCCCCCCCTCAAGTTTTCGATTTGCACCCCCCCCCCCTCAAACTTTCGATTTGCACCCCCCCCCCTCAAGTTTTCGATTTGCACCCCCCCCCCCCTCAAACTTTCAATTTGCACCCCCCCCTCGAGTTTTTCTCTATATATTTTGCTATTTTTTGCCTTGGTGTCACCCCCCTAAATGGTGTCACCCGGTGCGGTCCGCACCCCCCGCCCCCCCCTCGCTACGCCCCTGATAGGGCCTCAACTCGCGGCATTTCTTTTAGAGGTGGCTAACTGTGCATCCTACTTGTAACGTGCATGATATAATGGAACTCCAACTCTTCTAACTTGCTCTTGAGTTCTGTGAACTTACCGCTTCACGAATATTTGTTTTTCAAATCCAGCAACTTCATTTGAATCCAACCAGCCTCAATTACAAATAGCTCAAAGTTAATCTCATTTGTTTTCGTGTTGAGAGAATCTACTTTTAACGCCATTTGTTTTGAATTGCTCAAATCTCTCAGTGAATCCATCCTTCGTTGTGTTTGTTGTAATGCTGAAGTAATTCATGGTAATAGTTGCATTGGTTTCATTACAATATTTTTAAAAGATTTTTCGAAATTAAGTAATTTACCGCTCTCCGTGTCTTCAACAAAAAAAAAATTACATTTTTTTTTCGAAACAATCCACTTCATCAAGCAAGGCATAGGCTGGGTTTTCCTTTCCTTGCAGTTTTACACTTAGGTCATATAGTTAATTTGTGATATCCACAATGAAGTTGAATGTTTCAATTCGGGATGGACAATTTGATAGGATGTACATTGAAATATGGAGTAACTAAATATTCTAATTGAAAAGCGAGTGTTTTTTTTGTTTATGTTTATTATTATATCATTCATTACTGTTGCAAAAAAAAAATTTAATTAGTTTTGAAGATAAGATTAAAAAAATTATTAATATATAATGCATGGAGTTGAAGAGCCGCATTTTGACATTAAAAGAGCCGCATGCGGCTCGAGAGTCGCAGGTTGCCGACCCCTGGTCTAAAATTATCTTGACGTTTTGATATAACGTTTTACTATCTATAGTCTTAAATTATTTCAACAGGGTTAACATAAAAAAGTAATTTTATCATTGTTATATGCAGTGTTTCTTTCAAGCATCTGTTAGGGGTGGGAGGACACTGCCCTCCCCGGGCACCCCCCTCCCCCCCCCCCCCCCCCCCCAGAAGGGGAAGTTTGCGTACCTGGACGAAAAGAATTTAAGAATTTAATAAACTTTTTTTTTTATCATCGTCTACTCTCCCGTCCCCCATCCCAAAAGGCTTCAAATGAACCCACCAGGAATCCTGGCTATATGGAATAAACACGGTTATCTTTCTTTAAAAATAAGGATAGCATATTATTTTTTAAATGAAGTTTCATACAAAAGAGTTGAAAAATAAATACAAATTATGATATTTTATATAACAAATCTCACGTAAAAATAACATTTTTTTTTAAAGAAAAAGGCGTTAATATATTCATAAATCACGAATGAAAACAAATGCACTAAAAGTTGGAACAAAATCTACCAATGTAGGCCTACTCCCTTTGAAGGGAAATATATTTTGCAAGTGTTTAACCGTCATGAGACTTTTACTTTCCACCTGTTTTTGGTACCAAGATAAAGCTGAACGGTGTTGACTTTTGTGCATAAGATTTTGCAAGTAGTCTCAGCAAGCGCTAACAGTGACTGTCTTGATATATCACAAAAGCTACAGATGATATACAAACAATAACATTTGTATAACCTCATATTGTATAACAATGACTGTCTTGACACTTCACAACAGCTACAGATTATATACAAACAATAACATTTGTATAACCTCATATTGTATAACATTGACTGTCTTGATATATCACAACAGCTACAGATTATATACAAGCAATAACATTTGTATAACCTCATATTGTGACACGGCGTCATAGAAGAACTAGCTGGCCCATTGCTAGGCTAACACAAAAACCTGGACATGCCGCCACCTGTTACAGACCAGCTAGACATCCACTGTGAACTATTTGACATGAACACAACCATTAAAAATAACCAGATTGTACGACAATGTGGGGTGGTGAGAGGGGGTGCTTGAGACCTCAGAAAATTCACTTTTCGATTCACGAACAGACGGATTTGTATTTTGTTCGAGCAGAAGTAGGTTGTAGAATTTGTCTCCGTCCTCACTTTCTCTTTCTAACTCATGTTATCCACCTTGTCCAGCACGGATACTCTCTACCTACCTGCAGACGCGTAGCGACCCTTCCCGGCGCCCGGGGATAAACTTTCAATTTGGCGCCCCCCTCGGGAGCAAATTTTAAATGTGCACCCCCCTCAAACTTTCGATTTGCACCCCCCCTCAAGCTTTCGATTTGCATCACCCCTAAAACTTTCGATTTGCACCCCCCCCCCCTCAAACTTCCGATTTGCACCCCCCACCCTCAAGGTTTTGATTTGCACCCCGCTCGAACTTTTAATTTACAACCCCCCCCCCTCAAACTTTAAATTTGTTTTTCCAACCCATTTTGTTTTTCCAACAACCCACCCCCCACACCCCCCACACCCCCTCGCTACGCCTCTGTCTACCTGCCTTGCTCTCTGCCCATGCATTAGCTACTGTCGAGCCTCTAAAAAGGTGTCCATTAACTGCATTAAGTGAAGTCAGAAAACCGAGATCTACCGTGTGTCGCCATCTGGCGAATCATAACATTAGACCAGGGGTCTCCAAACTACGGCCCGCGGGCCGGATGCGGCCCGCGAGGTCATTTTATCCGGCCCGCGACGATCTTTTTGTCCACTGAATAAATGTTGTTAGAGATGACTGAGGAACTTTGCACAGAAAATTTAAAACAATTTTAAAATGTAGCTTTAGGTGCAAATACAATTACTCGCCGTGTTGCAGGTATTGGTGAAAACATTGCGACTCAAATAGCAAAAAATTCAAGCAAGTTTCGCCATTTTTCAATTGCAATGGATGAATCGCTGGGCAGTTGTTCCACCTCTCAACTTCTTGTGTTCATTAGAGGTGTGGATGAAGACATGAACATAACACAAGAGCAGGCTTACCTACATATAATGTATGACACTGTTACCGAAGAGGATATCTGACCATAGATAGTTCAGAGACAAACACAAAATCGCAAGATATACCATATTTCACATCAGTAAGATTGCTAATTTTGCGAAAAAATTCTGAGCAGAGTATCTAAGAAAAGAAATAGGTGACTTCCTGATAGTAAAGGCAAGTCACAGCCATTATTGTCTGATGAAGAGTGGGTATAAAAATTGGCTTCTGCTGCAGACGTTCTTCGGGGGGGGGGGGGGGGGGGGGGGAGGGCGCCACGACCCTAAAAAGTTGCCTTAAATAAACTCTGGCCCCCGAACTGATATTTGTAAGTTAATGCGGCCCTCGGGCTGAAAAGTTTGGAGACCCCTGCATTAGACCAATATTTCTCCAACCAGTAGTCGTAATATTTCGACTTTATCCGGTAAGGATTTCACCGTTAATCCTCTCCCTCCGATTAGACCAGTGTCGTTGACCTAACAGTTAATCCCCTAACGCCTGAGATTATATCTGTGAGTGAGTTGTCCTAATTCCAGCTCAGGTCAGGCTCCCGCAGGCTGAGAGCTCAGGTAAGTGACGTCACGCCGCAGCCGGACCAACACGAACACGCCACTCCACGCGACGCGACAGATTTCCGAACGTCCTCCAAAAAACCGAGAGATACGGAACACAAGAGCGGAAGAATTACGGAATGATGGAGTCTGGGAATGGAGTGGCGAAACCGTCGTGAGAGAAACTGAGATGAAAGTCAACACAGAACGGCGTTGGTTTCACAAACTTGTCCTGACATGCCTGGGTAGCTGAGCCCGGGGTCGGGCCAACGGCTGTAATCCCCCCTCCCCTTGTAATCGTTGTGTTCTATAATTGAACAAATTGGGCAATAATCGAAGCATTTGATTGGTTGGATAAGAAGGGGCATAACTCCGTGGCTTGGCAACAGGTGGCGCTTCTTTCGTTTAAATCCCGTGGGGGTGGGGGGATCAGAACCCACGAGTTTTATTTGCTGTGGAACTTGTTCGGCCCGCGCTGGGATATGTCGGGGTAATGGACTGCAGTGGCAACAGAGCGTGGCCCAGACAGCGAACACGTGACCAGCCCGGGGATCACTACGCCAAGGTAAACACGGGGAGCCCCCTCCACGCCGCGCGCGCTTGACCAAGGTTAATGAAACAGATGGACAGCCCATATACGTCACCGCCGGGCCGCTAAACGTCAGCCTGACGTCTTGCAGTGAGCCTGGACGTCAGGCCCCGCCATTGTGCTGGTTTGGGAGTCACTGCGTCACCATGACAACGTGACGTAGATCATGGGAGCCACGCAACCTGGACAGTTTGAAACTTAAAAACGGGTTGGGTTTTATAACGTGATGTGTCGGATGTCGTATTATAGATGAGCGTAGATATACCTCCTCAATTTTTAAATAGGAAGAAAAAACCTCCCGTAAATGCAGGTATTCTATAAATTAAACGCAGTTTGTTTGTTTGTTTGTTTTTGTTTACCAATACTAAGAAACACAGCCTACACATGTCATCTAATAAACATGAGATTAAAATACGAAAGCCCAATGGAAAATCTATTTGAGATTACATTCACACCAGTTGCTTACACTGCAGTCACAATATACAACCTCCCCCCCCCCCATCCCCTCACACACAAACACACGCACATTCTTATATACAATGTTGACTTAGTAACAATATTTTAATTTAATCGAGAAAAGAAGAAAACGACTTTTAACCCCCCCCCCCCCACACACACACAAACACGCACACACATTCAAGTAAACTTAAATAGAATGATGGCTTGATAGAGAAACTTTGATTTGATCGAGAAAAGAGGATAACGTCTTTTTTTTTAACAATCCCCCACCAACTCATCCCCCCCTCCAACCTCCTCCAAATATAAAGATAAAAACGAAACAATTATACCAAAGAATCCAGCTGTAATATCTCCTGTTATATTTCGTGGGAATGTGAATGCTTGTATGTGTTAGGCTATTAAAAGCAAGTGCAGAACATTAATTGAATTTACCATAGACTTGCCATTTATTTCTGTCGACGTTACTTGTTACTTGATGAACTTGCTACTTGTGATAACAAAACCCGTTTATCTCCCCTGATATCAAACCGTGTTTATCCCCCCTGATTCTCCGCCACTATCAAGGCCGATCAGCCAATTATTTTACTTTGCATTTTGAGCACCGTGGGTGGTGTCCCCTGGCTTTATCTGGTGCACGGCCGTTGAATGGGTCACTTATTGTTTCTTGGAGCCGATGCTATCACCCGTCAGGTCCGACCCTGAATGACCATCAAAGCAGCATATTAACAGCACCGTCCACCCCGGCCACGGACAGCAGAAGCCAGTCAGAGGGACCGAAGTGGGCAGACAAATAGTGACAAAGTGAAAAACAACAGTTCCGTCCTCTTCAGCCGGCGGAAGCACGTGATCAGAAAGGACATGGCGACGCAGGCACGCGTGCAAAGTGGGCGTGGCTTTATCTCGAGGGTCATCCGGGGTCGCCGTGGAGAAACTGCAGTGACCCGGCTCTGCTTTTGTGAAAACAACACTCGGAAAACATGCCGGAGCGGGGCGGCGGCGGGGGGTGATTTACTGCGTTTGTGACACCCCCCTTTTCATGCCGGGCCGTGGAGGGCGCAGGAAGAAGCAGATAGGGAACACACAGCTCCCATTGAGGGCTGGAGAACGGCGGGACCCGAGCAGGCGGCGGGTGACGCCAAGCTCGCCTGACAGGCGTGAGTTATGACCAGTAGAGATGGCTACACTGATAGCTGGTAGCTTTATGGATACATTAATAACTGGTAGCATTATGGCTACATTAATAACTGGTAGCTTTATGGCTACATTCATAACTGGTAGCTTTATGGCTACACTGATAGCTGGTAGCTTTATGGCTACATTAATAACTGGTAGCTTTATCATATGGCTACATTAATAACTGGTAGCTTTATGGCTACATTCATAACTGGTAGCTTTATGGCTACACTGATAGCTGGTAGCTTTATGGCTACATTAATAACTGGTACCTTTATGGCTACATTAATAACTGGTAGCTTTATGGATACATTAATAACTAGTAGCTTTATGGCTACATTAATAACTGGTAGCTTTATGGCTACATTCATAACTGGTAGCTTTATGGCTACACTGATAGCTGGTAGCTTTATGGCTACATTAATAACTGGTAGCTTTATGGATACATTAGTAACTAGTAGCTTTATGGCTACATTAATAACTGGTAGCTTTATGGCTACATTAATAACTGGTAGCTTTATGGCTACATTCATAACTGGTAGCTTTATGGCTACACTGATAGCTGGTAGCTTTATGGCTACATTAATAACTGGTAGCTTTATGGCTACATTAATAACAGGTAGCTTTATGGTTACACTGATAGCTGGTAGTTTTATGGCTACATTAATAACTGGTAGCTTTATGGCTACATTCATAGCTGGTAGATTTGTAGCTGCTATCACTGTCCACATATGACTCACTGTAAGCAGAGCCAAATAAGAAAGTGACTGTAAAAGTTACCACTTGTTTGGTTACCAAATAACATTTGGCTAAAACACAAATTATTTAGTTAATGAACCATATTTGGCTAATTAACTGGTCGCAAGACACGGATCTACTCGAAATACCGTGTCAAGATTGTAACGCAACTGAAGGATACCCCAGTTAATTTAACAACATGAAATTTATCATCTAATTAAGTCAAATCTTATGTCATATTGCACTGTAGTGAGCCTTTACCACGTGTCAAGTTTGAAAGAAATCGGTCGGTAAAAGTGATCGAAATTTCGCTTGCGAGTTACGACCCATAACGAAGCACGACATAGGCCTATAGACAGATGGGGGAAACATGTTAAATAAAAGTTTGTAAAATTTATTTTCTGTAACAATTATAATGAGCCACTCTTTTGAAATAATTATACAATTTTATTCAGGGTATTCAGCTGCAAATAAATTTTTATTCTATTTAATTGTAGTAATATTTGAATACAGATGTAGTAGACCATTAATCGGAATGTAGCATACACTAAATCGTTTGTAATCCTATTTATATTGTGATGTGTACCAACCGACTTCCAAAGGTTTTCAATTCACCAACAAACACACCAGAGGCCGAACACACCAGAGGCCACACCACCTACATTCAACCAAGGTCAGCCCACAAAAGTTTCTCTCGTTCACAGAGCCTTTAAAAACAGTATCCGGCTCTTCGCAGCGAATCAAATCAGTCATTATTTCATTAGCTTTTTTGTTTGGGTTAAAACTGTAAACCGAGGGTCGTTGGGAAGCGAGCCAATTGTGAGCCAAATTGCGGCTCATTAGAGAGCCATGAGGAAATGGCCATGTGTGGCACAGAGCCGCTATCTCGTGGGCCGCACGGTGTAACGGATAGCTCACTCCAAATAACAGCCTAGGTGGGGGTCCGCGATGTCTATCAAAGGGTTAACAAAGGGTTAACAAAGGGTTAACAAAGGGTTAACAGCCCCCTGCAAGATGATGCGGCGGTTGTCTATTAGAGGGTCAACAAACAATGGAGGTTTGGGAGGGGGGGGGGACGGTGCCGCTCTATGGCGGTTCTTGTCACATCGTGTTACATAACTTTTCTATTCATCGCACCGCGAGTGTAGGAGGGGGGGAGGTAGTTTTTTTGAGGAGTGGGGTAGTTTTTTTAAAGGGGGGGGGGGATTTGAAAAACAAAAGTTTTTGGAGACCAGGGTAATGAATCTGGAGTGTAGCGCTAACCCAGGCGCTGTAAAAATGTGGGTAGAGGAGATCCCACACCAGGGGCGTAGCGTGGGGGGGGGCGGGGGGTGCGGACCGCACCGGGTGACACCATTTAGGGGGGGTGACACCAAGGCAAAAAATAGCAAAATATATAGAGAAAAACTCGAGGGGGGGGGGTGCAAATCGAAAGTTTGAGGGGGGGGGGGTGCAAATCGAAAACTTGAGGGGGGGGTGCAAATCGAAAGTTTGAGGGGGGGGTGCAAATCGAAAACTTGAGGGGGGGGGGGTGCAAATCGAACGTTTGAGGGGGGGGGGTGCAAATCGAAAATTTGAAAGTTTGTCCCTGGGAAGGGTCTCTATGCCTCTGGGGGGGTGACACCATTAAGTGCCGCACCGGGTGACACCCGACCTCGCTACGCCACTGTCCCACACCTACCCTGACTAAATCCTGGCTGTGTCACTGTTTATACATATAATATAAGGGCACATCATTTCGTGGGGTTGTTCTGTCTCATTTTTAAAAAAACCTCGGGTGTGAAATCGGAAGTACTGGGATAACATTATGACGCGAGTCCGTTCCGTGTTCACAACCTGGTAATAATAAAACTTTTTGAATTCAAGAACTGTTAAATCGAAATCAATACAGCAGTTTCTGGATATCAATGGGGGTCAGCAATCTTATCTGGATCATATGGTCTGCCATCTTATTTTAATTACGGAGTCAACTATTTCTACTGAATCATTGGGTCAACCATATGATTTGGAACATGGGGCCAACCATTTTGTCTGAATGATTGTGCCAACCATCTTGTCTTGGTGCTTAGCCGAAGTTGGAGAAAACAAAAGCTGTGAACTGGCCGAACCGTTCTTTCATATACCTTGAAAACATAAACAGATCAACTCTACCCCCACCTTCTTTAAGGATCAGCATGCAGCAGGTTTTATGTTTCCGTCAATGGAAGAGACGCGTGGGTTTTTCCTGCACAAATTTGGGCAAACAGCCGCCATTTTCTCCGTTTTTTTCGTTAACCAGCTCTTATGTCAACATATATTCAGCTGAACACCACAAGCTGCCCCCTGTCAAAAACATCACATCAGTCGATCAGGTGAAGTAGAGTTTATCTAGTTCTTGAAATATAAATATTACAGTATTACCAGCCTCGCATAATTTCTTAAACTCGAGTGAAGTGAACAAACGAGGTGGATGGACTCAGGGTCGCCTGGGTTCCGCACTCGATACTATAGGGTCACCTCCCAAAGACTCTACCACTTGGCCACGGCGCGACAGGCGGGCCTAAAACAACAGAAGCGTCAAATTAAATCACATCCCCCCCCCCCACACACACCATGGGTTGTTAAATCAACACATTCCCCTCAAAACACAGTATGAATCCAATAATTTATTCTCTGTGGATTTGTTCCAGCACGGGATGCAGGCACTCGAGTGGTCCCTTTCGAGACTTTATTTGATACACTCGAGTGTACCTACAGCATGCAGGTACAGTAGAGTGTGGCTAACACGTCACGTGGACCCCGTGTGTACGACGGATGTAGGTCACGTGTGTCCGAGTCACGAGCTCCGTCACCCCCGGCTCGCGCATGCGTGTAGCCGGCAATTCCTGATGTTTTAATCCTATCATCCGCATCTGATGAGGGCGGCGCCGTTTTTTTTAGCCCACCCCCCCTTTAATCTCATTATCTTCATGTGGGCGTCTCTTGTGTGGTCACGTGACCAGTAGGAATCACTTCCTGACCGTCTTCCATTGCAAACACATTGTTTTTTTACCCTTGGTTTCCTTGTTTTAGCGGAGGGGGGTCTTTACATACACACTACGTACATCATTATATACGGGCATAACACATAATACAGAGAAATACAGAGAATACACGGACAAAGGCTCATACAGTGACATATTCACACTTATACAGACATCCACAAACATACGTAGACTTAAACAGGCGTACATCGACGTACAGAAACATATATAAACAGACCTGTATTGAGCCACAGCAAAGTCTCCTTATATTTAGCGCTAACATACATTTAGACCAGGGGTCTCCAAACTACGGCCCGCGGGCCGAATGCGGCCCGCGAGGTCCTCCCATCCTGCCCGCAGAGATCTTTTTGTCCACGGAAAACACGTTTGTTGGTGATGGCTGAGGAACTTTGCCCAGAAAAATCAAAGACATGCCTTGAAGAAACTGGTCCCCGAACTGAAATTCGATAGTTAATGCGGCCCTCGGACTGAAAAGTTTGGAGACCCCTGATTTAGACTATCTGAGATTTCGAACAGAGTCGATTTAATTATGTCTTGTATGCGGCTGATCAAATGCTATCTATGTAATTGTATTCCCCCCACCCCAACATAACGATTACACAGTAATTAAAAAAATAAATGACTTAACAGACTTGACTTACACCACATTACAAATTTACAATGATATCTAAACGTGTAAGTGTAAGCATGGCTTCAATGATTGGCTCAAGTAAAAAGTAAGTCTCCGTGACTCAGACACTTATCTCTAACGTTTTTCAAAGTTCTCTCGCTAGATTGCTCAAATGTAGATAGCCTTAATCGCAGAATAAACAGGTATTGCAGAGGTAGACATTACACAGGTAGATATTACACAGGTAGACATTTCACAGGTAACCCATTACACAGGTTAGTCATTAAACAGGTAGCCATTACACAGGTAGACATTACACAGGTAGACATTATACAGGTAGGCATTACACAGGTAGATATTACACAGGTAGACATTAAAAACACAGGTTAGTCATTACATAGGTTAGTTACTACATAGGTAGACCTTATACAGATCGGAGTCACACAGGTAAACAAGCTTCTGTCTTCAGTTGCACTAGAACTCACTAACGTCACCTGTGGTACTTAGCATACGAAATTTGTTAAGCCTATTCCCCCCCCCCCCACTTCCGTATGTACCAGATATCTATTTGTATGCGATATCTCGAGTTTTTTTATTGATTGAAATTAAATTACCGCAGAGTGGCTATCAATGAAGTAAACATTGAGTTCATTTCTCCATTTCAATAACCCGGTTATGTTATTGCTTTCTCCGCGTCTTTCGTGATATTATAAGCCCACGTCTACGTACAAATAGAATAAATTCATTAACTCATATGGAAGCCTTTAGAATACAACTGTAAGTATACACATACATTTGTTACTTGGTTCTGATTGAGAGAGTATTTTTTTTCCCGGCGGTGTGACAGATTTTTCTACTGCTGACCGTGATATAATATGCCAAAAGTACATGTTTATAAATTCCAGCGGATTAAAAAAAAATTGTTGTAGTTCATGTGGTCTCTTGAGGCACACTGAAGAACTATTCCATCAGCTATGACAATGTTATTGCTTCATCTAAACGAGATTTGAAATGTTTAAAATGCGCAATACACTTCTCATGAATTCTGATTCATCAAGTCTAGATCCTATTGTCTTAGTCAGGGGTCTCCAAACTTTTCAGTCCGAGGGCCGCATTAACTATCAAATTTCAGTTCGGGGGCCAGTTTCTTCCAGGTATGTCTTTGATTTTTCTGGGCAAACTTCCTCAGCCATCACCAACACACGATTTTTCCTTGGACAAAAAGATCTCCGCGGGCCGGATGAGAGGACTTCGCGGGCCGTAGTTTTGAGACCTTTGGTCTTAGTCAATGAAATCTGAGTGTTCACAAAATAGACATTCTGATTGTATGTTTAAATGAAGAAACTCATCATTTAACATTAAAACATACAGCTCAGGTTAGTGAGTTGGTTGTCTCTCTCTAAAAACTCTATGTACGTATTTCCACCACGTTCAACTAGCTATAAAATAACACATTGCAAGTGTTCTAAGAACTTAAAAGATATTTTATTGCATGAAAGGTAAACCATAACGAATGGGTTCAATACAATATTGATTGATTTCTTTAGTTGTTGGTGGCTGGAACACAAAACCTGGATAATCCCATCTGATCTGCGCTCGATTAGGTCTTTAGTGCAGTGTATCAGAACAGGTCTTTAGCGCAAGTGTATCAGGACAGGTCTTTAGTGCAGTGTATCAGGACAGGTCTTTAGTGTAGTGTATCAGGACAGGTCTTTAGTGTAGTGTATCAGGACAGGTCTTTAGTGCAGTGTATCAGAACAGGTCTTTAGCGCAAGTGTATCAGGACAGGTCTTTAGTGCAGTGTATCAGGACAGGTCTTTAGTGCAGTGTATCAGAACAGGTCTTTAGCGCAAGTGTATCAGGACAGGTCTTTAGTGCAAGTGTATCAGAACAGGTCTTTAGCGCAAGTGTATCAGGACAGGTCTTTAGCGCAAGTGTATCAGGACAGGTCTTTAGTGTAGTGTATCAGGACAGGTCTTTAGTGCAGTGTATCAGGACAGGTCTTTAGTGCAAGTGTATCAGGACAGGTCTTTAGTGCAGTGTATCAGGACAGGTCTTTAGTGCAGTGTATCAGGACAGGTCTTTAGTGCAAGTGTATCAGGACAGGTCTTTAGTGTAGTGTATCAGGACAGGTCTTTAGTGCAGTGTATCAGGACAGGTCTTTAGTGCAGTCAGGACAGGTCTTTAGTGCAGTGTATCAGGACAGGTCTTTAGTGCAGTGTATCAGAACAGGTCTTTAGCGCAAGTGTATCAGGACAGGTCTTTAGTGTAGTGTATCAGGACAGGTCTTTAGTGCAGTGTATCAGGACAGGTCTTTAGTGCAGTGTATCAGGACAGGTCTTTAGTGCAAGTGTATCAGATCAGCGCTCAGCCGAGTCGACCAGTACTGGGTGCGCTGTGCTGTTAAAAGTTTCACCCGAGCGGAAATATTTACCTGGAACTGCAGGTCCACACGTGGAGGTGCTTCCGGCAAGAGTTAGTGCCGCACCTCACCCTTCACCTGTCACCCGGCCGTCGCTGGTCCGGCAGACGACGTAAGACAAACGAGCATTATGGGTACGGCCACGGGTTGCCAGCGAAGAGGGGAGATGATGGGTCGAGTGTTTGTTGCCAGGTAGCCCTTCACGGGGCCAAGTTTATGACAGCAACTCATGAAAGGGGATAAGGCTAATTGAAGTGGCGTTAAGCGAGGTAACGCTCAGCCAGGAGACGTACAGCGAGTTGTTAGCGACGGGGTGATCTGACAGCCCATAGTCTTGACACGTTAAAACAACGTTAAGGTTAATCAGCGAGGACAGACGTTTTGTTTAGGCAGACGTTTTGTTGAAGCAGAGAATGTACGAGCATGCGGCACTCGAGCAGTCCGCTAGGTGCACTCGGCTGTAGAGGATACACATTCAAATTCATCCGCCTGTGCACGGCCTACTTCAAGTTTAAAACGAGGCAGCAGATCTTTGTGTGAACGATGGTGGGGGTCGTGGGGGTCGTGGAATAAAATTAGATTCATTCAACCAACAAATGTGGTATCACAGGGTATTACTTCACGGGGTGTGATAAAAAAAAATGTTTTAGACTTGTCAATAAATCACAACGTGTTTTGAACTAAACTCCCGCGTAGGGTTACACCACTGATGTCTGACACGTATTTTTGGCGTGTATTTGACAAATTGTTACACCACACATTTCGTTCCATGCTAGTGGAGATTATGTTGTATCAGGGGCGTTAATACGTGTTCTAACTTTGTCTGCTTCGATTTCATTTTTATGTAACACTGCAGTACGATGTTTGTCAAGTCACAAGTTAGCTGTGACCAAGTGACACGTTTTTAGCTGTGGCCAATTGTTAAGTTTTTAGCTGTGGCCAAGTGTCAAGTTTTTAGCTGTGGCCAAGTGTCAAGTATTTAGCTGTGACGAAGTGTCAAGTTTTTAGCTGTGACGAAGTGTCAAGTTTTTAGCTGTGACGAAGTGTCAAGTTTTTAGCTGTGGCCAATTGTCAAGTTTTTAGCTGTGACGAAAGTTTTTAGCTGCGACCAAGTGTCAAGTTTTTAGCTGTGGCCAATTGTCAAGTTTTTAGCTGTGGCCAATTGTCAAGTTTTTAGCTGTGGCCAATTGTCAAGTTTTTAGCTGCGACCAAGTGTCAAGTTATGAGTGCCAGATTTTGGCGTTCGGTGGAACTTTTTTCTGGCGCGTCGGGTCAAGCGTTGTACTTAGTCTCTGTGTGATGAGCCGCGGGTCACCGTGACCTGGCCGGGCCTCTGGAGCCTGGAGCTGCTGGGAGATGGGCGTGGCCGAGATCTTGATCTGCCGCATGAGTCCCCGGACGCTGCGGGACGACTGCTGGATCAAAACCTCCCCGGCCGATTGATACACGCCGTGGCCCTTGCCGGACCGTTCCCGCTCCTGGTTCTTGAAGATTTTCTTCGTCACTTCCGCCGTGTCGTCCTCCCAGTCTTGATGGGGCGTCGCCCGTTCCCGGGGGGTCAAAAATGGCGACATGCACTCAGTCCGTCTTGCCGTCTGATCACATGTGGTCTCGTGAGAGGAAGTTTTTGCTGAGCTGGGTCGACTTCGTCCCAAGCTAGAAGAAGAACGACCTTGACCTATAGAAGATGCGGGCCGACCTTGACCAATACTAGAAGCAGACCAACCCTGACCTATACTAGATACGGGCCGACTTTGACCAATACTAGAAGCAGACCAACTTTGGCCTATACTAGATACAGACTGACCTTGACTCAGGTTAGTGTCCGATGAGGTCAAGGCCAACGAACCTAACGTAGGGTCCCCCCAGCGAGTGACCACAGCAGACGTGGGTCGCGTGATCCGTCTCCGCTTCCGGTTCCATATTCTCTCGCCATACAGGACGAAGGGCAGGGTGTCGCCCGTCCCTGGGCTGTGGGAGGTCCGGGCCTCGGGACTGTGTCCACTGGAGGCTTGGATGTAGTCCAGAGACACGGTCAGCAGTCGGATGGCCTGGGGGAGGGGAAGATTTACATGTATAAAGTATAAAAAATATAGGCCCTATAAACATTTATACAGTGAGCAGGATGGGAAGAAAAGTTTGTTCAAGTAGAAAACTTGACGTTTTGTGATGAATGGTGATAATGGACTGGGGGGGGGGGGGAGAGAGATTTCCATGAATAAAGTATACACATGTATACACATAAAGAGGGGAGGATGGGACGAAAAGTTAATTCAAATAGAATTCGTAGAAAACTTAGACGTTTTTTTTATGAATGGTGTGTAATTGATATTGGAGATGGGGGGGGGGGGGGATGAACGAGATATAGAGTGAATAAAATATTAGGTCATTTAAAAATAAATGAGTAACTTAAGCAAGAAGATGTGTCAAATAATTGCGAGATGGTCAGATCTAGGATCAGTGGAGTCATACGATGGTCAGTTCTAGGATCAGTGGAGTCATACGATGGTCAGTTCTAGGATCAGTGGAGTCATCCGATGGTCAGTTCTAGGATCAGTGGAGTCATACGATGGTCAGTTCTAGGATCAGTGGAGTCATACGATGGTCAGTTCTAGGATCAGTGGAGTCATACGATGGTCAGTTCTAGGATCAGTGGAGTCATACGATGGTCAGTTCTAGGATCAGTGGAGTCATACGATGGTCAGTCAAATTATGGCATGCTCGACGTGACACATGATGACGCATGGCAAACAACTGATGACGCAGGTGTGACATCAATCTGATGACACAAGCCTGAGCTCTAAAGACATGTCAGACATGAAATTTTTCAGTAATATGATGAAATTTTTCAGACATATGCTGACATGTCTGTCATATGTCATCATATGTCTCAAACAAGTGCTGGCGTGACACAAGTCTAAAAATCTAATGACATCACGGTCACTCACATGACTTGGTGACCTGATGAACTGACCTGCCACTCACCTGATTTGTCAGCCTGACCTGGTGACCTGATGACCTGGTGACCTGATGAACTGACCTGTCACTCACCTGATTTGTCAACCTGACATGTCACTCACCTGATTTGTCAGCCTGACCTGGTGACCTGGTGACCTGATGAACTGACCTGTCACTCACCTGATTTGTCAGCCTGACCTGGTGATCTGGTGACCTGATGAACTGGTGAACTGACCTGTCACTCACCTGATTTGTCAGCCCGACCTGGTGATCTGGTGACCTGATGAACTGGTGAACTGACCTATCACTCACCTGATTTGTCAGCCTGACCTGGGGAACTGGTGACCTGATGAACTGACCTATCACTCACCTGATTTGTCAGCCTGACCTGGTGATCTGATGAACTGACCTGGTGACCTGGTACCTGGTGACCTGATGACCTGATGAACTGACCTGTCACTCACCTGATTTGTCAGCCCGACCTGGTGACCTGATGAACTGACCTATCACTCACCTGATTTGTCAGCCTGACCTGGTGACCTGGTGACCTGATGAACTGACCTGCCACTCACCTGATTTGTCAGCCTGACCTGGTGAACTGGTGACCTGGTGACCTGATGAACTGACCTGCCACTCACCTGATTTGACAGCCTGACCTGGTGAACTGGTGACCTGGTGACCTGATGAACTGATCTGCCACTTACCTGATTTGTCAGCCTGACCTGGTGACCTGGTGACATGGTGACCCGGTGAATTGACCTGCCACTCACCTGATTTGTCAGCCTGACCTGGTGACCTGATCAACTGACATGTCACTCACCTGATTTGTCAGCCCGACCTGGTGACCTGGTGAACTGACCTGTCACTCACCTGATTTGTCAGCCTGACCTGGTGACCTGGTGACCTGATGAACTGACCTATCACTCACCTGATTTGTCAGCCTGACCTGGTGACCTGGTTACCTGGTGAACTGACCTGTCACTCACCTGATTTGTCAGCCTGACCTGGTGACCTGGTGACCTGGTGAACTGACCTGTCACTCACCTGATTTGTCAGCCTGACCTGGTGACCTGGTGACCTGGTGAACTGACCTGTCACTCACCTGATTTGTCAGCCTGACCTGGTGACCTGGTGAACTGACCTGTCACTCACCTGATTTGTCAGCCTGACCTGGTGACCTGGTGAACTGACCTGTCACTCACCTGATTTGTCAGCCTGACCTGGTGACCTGTTGACCTGGTGACCTGATGAACTGACCTGTCACTCACCTGATTTGTCAGCCTGACCTGGTGACCTGTTGACCTGGTGACCTGATGAACTGTTCTGTCACTCACCTGATTTGTCAGCCTGACCTGGTGACCTGGTGACCTGATGAACTGACCTGTTACTCACCTGATTTGTCAGCCTGACCTGGTGACCTGATGAACTGACCTGCCACTCAGCTTATTTGCCAGCCTGACCTGGTGACCTGGTGACCTGATGACCTGATGACCTGATGAACTGACCTGCCACTCACCTGATTAGTCAACCTGACCTGGTGGAGCCTGGCCTGCTCAAAACAGCTGATTTTCTTCTCTAGGCGAGCCCCCTCAATCTCATTGATCCGTGACGCCCTGTGCACGTTCATGGAGCTGTAGCCCAGTGTCTCGCTTGACGGCATTCTTCTAGTCCTGTACCACGTGACCACGTTGTCCCTGGCCCTTCACCGTGAACGAAATCCTATGTAAGTGTCAACTTTATGAGATTCATTGTCCTCCTATCCAGCATGTTCAGTAAGATTTGTAGATTACGTCCCTTAATATTTTGTAGATTACGTCCCCTAATATTTTGTAGATTACGTCCCCTAATATTTTGTAGATTACGTCCCCTAATATTTTGTAGATTACGTCCCCTAATATTTTGTAGATTACGTCCCCTAATATTTTGTAGATTACGTCAGCTAATATTTTGTAGATTGCATTCCTTAAAACTGTGTAGATTACATCGCTTTTTATTTTGTAGATTACGTCCCTTAAAAATGTATAGATTATGTCCCCTAATACTGCATATATTGTGTCCCTTTATACATTGTTGATTGTGTCCCTTGAAACTTTGTAGATTGTGTCCCTTTGAACAGCTCTCCCTTGGTGTGTATTGGACCTCAAGTTGGATGATTAACCTATAAATCAATGTAAAAAAAAAAAACATTGTGAAACCTCTCATGGCTTTTACATTTAGTTTTGTTAAAACAATTTTTTCCTAGACCTTTGATTTCTGTTCTGCCCTAACGAACCCATTAGCTCGGCAGGCAGCAGTGTTATATTTCAATAATCAAAGTTTTTCATTACCTCAATTACAGAAACATTAGCAATGATTGTGAAATAATATATTGATTTATACCCCCTACGCTTGCTATCGAAAATCGACCCCCACTTCGTGAAAATTCTTTAAAATTACCGAGTAGTTAATGCTAATCGATTAAAACAGAATTTAATTGTATGACCCCAACGTTAGAGGCTATGAGTTCAAGCGAGACAAGTGTGTGTAAAATCAGCCAGCAAGTTTGATGGAATAGTCAACCGATGACGAGGTGAGTCGACAAGAAAATAGACTAGACTGGGTCCACTAGACATGTGTTATGGTCGAGCGGTGAAGCAAGCTACTGCTGACCCAAAAGGTTTTAGATCAGACCTGGAGTCACAACTCAGCCCTGATGTCGAGGGTGGGGGGGGGGGGGAGGGAGAAAAATCGTACAACAACCTAGGCTATTGCTCTAATCACGCAGTTTTTTTATTTGCCCAGTCAAAATACTCTACTTCACCTGCCCCACGATCAAGTCAGGACTCGTTGTACATGGACTTTAACCCTATTCTTCCTACAATACACAAGACATGTGCTCGTGTAGTTTGTTTCGTTATTGTAACCCAGACCGCAGGTTTGTGTTTTACACGACCCGTATCAACAAGTGGGCAATTCTCACGACTCTAGGTGTCGTATTACAGCTGTCAGTAGCAAGAGATTTCATACTGCCAGTACATTATGTGACGTAATAAAAAAACAAGCCGATAATTGCTCTGGGTGCTCAATCTATATGTTAAAGACATTTTTACTTTCTCGTATATACGAAGTATAGAGAAAGTCTTGTAATTGTGCTAAAAAGAAAAACGAGATTTTTACAAATCTCGACGTTTTACACCTCACTGATACGGAAAAACATAATTTTGCAATCTTGTCCGTATGTCTGTGTGTGTGTGTGTGTGTCTGTGTGTGTGGAAACACGATAACCGTTACAGCTAGGTTTATGAAATTTCATATATAAGTATTTTATCAAAATCGTAGATCCGTATCAACTTTTGAGCGATTTCCGATAACCGGAAGTGGTACTTTTTCTACTTTGAATTTTTCAAAAGCCTATAACTTGAGTACTATTTCAGATAGATAAATGAAATTTCATTTGTAAGTAAAAGATCTAAATCTCTACCTTCTGTCAAATTTTGAGTAATTTCCGTTGACCGGAAGTAGTAATTTTCACTCTTTCCGATTTCTCAAAAAACGCATGTGAATTTATAAAGTACTAATAATATTCCGCACTATTATACACATGTTTATTCGGCGTTCGCTTGGTGCGCAATTCTTTTTTCTATGAGATTCTATTCTATTTTAAAAAGTTTAAGTATTTAAAATGGATTAAAAATCATAACTAGATCTATATCCCGAGTTCCCATCCCCTGTTGTTTTATATAAGAATATTCGAGAAAGTTTAGGGGAGATCACTCCCGGTTTATTATATTTTAGATATCACAAAAATAAAAACTAGCAAACGAAAATGATGATCGTGTTTCTCTCGGACTGTATTGTTTTTTTAAATAAAATGAAAGTAGAAAAAAAAATATGTTAGCAAATAAAACATGCTTGAGGTTTGTTTGTGGGCAGGGGTCGGCAATCGTATGAGACGGAAGAGCCAAAAGTTACAATTTACAAAATTTTCCAGTTTTTAAAGAGCCAATAAAAATTTTTATTTCTATATTTTATTATTTGATTACGATTAGGTAAATAAATTTGATTTGTTATTTAAAATAAATAATTTTAAATAGGAAATACTATTTATTCATATAAAAACATACACTTGTTTCGCCAGAATAATGACATTAGTAATAAAAAAAATAAAACTATAGAGGACTATTCCAATCAGCTTACGGACATCACCGGCTCAGGGGGTGTCTCACGTTAGCCAGGCAGGCTTCAACACGGCAAACTCCGACAAACTGGCTTGGATATGTGTTTGACTATCTGTCGCAAGCATGGAATTGTTGCCACGGGGCTGGCTACAGCACGGCTGTGGAGCTGGGCCTTGTGCCCAAACGGCTGTCAGCTGTCCGTGTACTCTCTACTCCACCTGTTCTCATTCTTCTCTGATTAGTGTTTTATTCTGTTTATTAGGTGTGTTTCTTTACAGTATAATTTTAGTTATGAATTTTAGTTAGTTTTGAAAAGGAAATAATATAACTATTAATATATGTGCAAGGAACTGGAGAGCCGCACCTAGACAGAAATAGAGCCGCATGCAGCTCGCGAGCCGCAGGTTGTCGCCCACCAGTTTGTAGGCTTTGATACACTGCGCGGTTGGTCAAAGTTGGAGGTATTCGTGCATAGGTCTGGCGCTAAAAAACTAAGTTTATGATATCAACAACTGTAGCTTATTAAGAAAATTTAAAATTGTTTTAAAATATACACTAACCACTATGTCTATGGAAATTATTAACTAAAACATAAAATAAAATACACACTAACCACAATACCTTTGTAAATAATTGACTGAAAAACAATAGTACAGCTATTAATATGACAGATAAAAATCAGAAGGTCTTACCTCAGTTTGAATTTGTTTAAATAAACACTTTAGATTCAAACAGCGCGTTTGCGTCCCTTCCATTTAAGCACGATAAGAAACTTGCAGTTGTGTCCCCTATCTGTAGACTGGTTGAATACAGGGAGGATCAGTTCAGTTGCGTCTCTTATCCACAGCCTGGTTTCTCAGAGAGTGGAGAATCTTTCCTTCACGTCCAGCCCTTCAGATCTGGCGAGAGATAAGATACAAATCCTGGGTAGCCCGGATTCAAAAGGTTATTCTAAGCGCCGAGAGATCCTATTGTAAACATACAGCGCGAGGATCGGTGCGCTTTATTGGCGAAAGCAGAAGACCAGAAAATTTCACTTCACGCTAGCTCGGCCACATAGCAATATTTGCTGGTAGAAATTCGCCTGAAGGTGTTTCGGATTTCCAATAATATTTTTTTATGAACAGTCAACGTAATCCGTATTGAATTCACTCAAGGAAGCTATATATATATGAGGAAAAATGGCGGCCATAAAAGAAAAATTAGATCTAGCGAAATGAAAAAGTCACTGGAATTTTTCAACATTCCCCATGTTTATTTTAAGCAGCGCATTCTACAGTCATCAGTCATCTACCTACAGTCATCAGTCATCTACCTACACTCATCAGTCAAGTCAATTTCTCTCGAGTCCCCTCTGCTATAATCACCAGTCACTTTTCTCTTTCCCAGTCAGGAGTCATCTGTGCTGTATCTCCTCCCCCCCTCCCTCCCAAAGTCACCAGTCACCCCCTTCCAAAGTCATCAGTCACTTCTCCCCCCCCCCCCCTCCGAAAGACTCCAGTCACCCCTCCCCCCTCCCAAAGTCATCAGTCACTTCTCCCCCCTCCGCCCCTCCGAAAGACTCCAGTCACCCCCACCCCTCCCAAAGTCACCAGTCACCCCCCCCCCACCCCTCCCAAAGTCACCAGTCACCCCCCCACCCCTCCCAAAGTCATCAGTCACTTCTCCCCTCTATTATCCCACCCTACAAGCCCCATTTCCCCAGTGTTGGCCGGTAAAACCGGCAGACCATATCAAGGTAATCAAATCAGGTAGAATTTGTGCAGCGTAGCGTGACAAATTGTCGTCAATCGAATGATTGAGTTACAGTATCGATCCCATCGAGAAATCGGAAAGTGTTTAACCAGCCCAGAACAGTTAATCGATCCTAACCTTCAACATCGCATTGATTTTATCACAGACGGAATGTTGAAATATTGGAATTCAAGATTTACAGGAACAAATACTCCGTTAAAATTTAAAAAATATGTAGATCTATTTATTTTTGTAAATTAACAAGAAAAGCTAATAGACTAATTACATCTGTTGTATTTACATCCATGTTATTGTAATAAACAATCTAATACTTTTAAATGAATCATAACAAATTTTCTTTCGTTATCTCATCAACTGTTATGTTATCTTTAAATTTTTTGTAATATTACTTCAGTGTAATTCTAATATCTTTACATCATTTAAATAGTTAACTAAACCCGCATTACAGGCTCGACAACCCCCCCCCCCCGACCTACCCCACCCAACCACTTACACTAACTTCACCTTCCACTAGTTCTAGACCTACACACCAAACTCTGGCACTTCCGGCTACATGGGGTCACCATCATTGAGTCACGCATGCGTATCTGAGGGTTTTCCAAGGTGCTCTTAAGATTTGCTGATAGTGAAAATAAAGGCTAAAATGTAGCTGATGCGTATTATTTAAACTCAACTAAACGGACCTGATGTGTAGTGTTTAATAGCACTCAACAAAACAATGGTACTGATTTGTAATGCTTGATAAACTATAAAAATGCTATAGGCTTAGTTTCGTTAAGAGAAAGCACTCCCAGTGGCGTAGCCAGGATCGTCTCAAGGGGGGGGGGGGTTTCCAATTTTTACCCATGGACAAACTTTCGATTTGCACCCACCCCTCAAACTTTCGATTTGCACCCACCACTCAAACTTTCGATTTGCACCCACCCCTCAAACTTTCGATTTGCACCCACCTCTCAAACTTTCGATTTGCACCCCCCCCCCCCCCCAAACTTTCGATTTGCACCCACCCCTCAAACTTTCGATTTGCACCCACCTCTCAAACTTTCGATTTGCACCACCCCCCCCCTCAAACTTTCGATTTGCGCCCCCCCCCTCAAACTTTCGATTTGCACCCCCCTTATACTTTATATATATACCGAGGGGTCTATGGGGGGGGGGGGGTTGTGACCCACCCTAGCTCCCCCCCTTACCTACGCCACTGGGAAGCACACATAGTACTTGTGCTCCTGTTGTGCCCTTAGGTTTGATTTATTATTTAATTGGAACTTAAAAAACAACCTTACTATTTGTACTTTCGCTTCTGATAGCATAATACGCGGCCA
This sequence comes from Physella acuta, assembly GCF_028476545.2. Taxonomy (NCBI): domain Eukaryota; kingdom Metazoa; phylum Mollusca; class Gastropoda; family Physidae; genus Physella; species Physella acuta. The sequence goes on from NW_026731804.1 coordinate 549,729, forward strand.
TCTGACCACTATCTTCGTGAGCACCCTCCACCACATCCCGTTAGTCGGAGTTTATCGTGTTGAGGCTTGTTGAGCTGATGGGGACGGCTCCTAAATCGGAAATATCCGTGTCTTGTGAGCACAGTTACAAAACAACTCTAGTCTCTCCTTATCTTTTTAATTAACTTGTGTTTTCAGAAATAATGTTCAGAAATAAATCGCTGGTCCGAAATCAATAACTGCAGTTTTTGAGGTAGATGGTTAGGGTGATTTTTTTCTGTGAATAAATGACAATAGGGGGGGGGGGCAGAGGCGTACCGCCCCTTCCCGGCGCCCGGGGACAAACTTTCAATTTTGCGCCCCTTCGGGATCAACCTTTCAATTTTCGATTTGCAAACCACACCCCCCCCCCCTCAAAAACTTTCGATTTGCACCCCCCCCCCCATATATCTTGTATATATATAAAGCAAAAATGCAGTTTAATTGAGATTTTAATTGGTTTTTCCAACCCATTTTGGCGCCCCCTTATGTCGGCGCCCGGGGACATATGTACCCCCCTGCCCCCCCCCCCCCCCTTCGCTACGCCTCTGGGGTGGGGGGAAAGGGGGTGGGCAAAGTTTTCTTTTTTATGGATGACGCCTGAGACTAGATAAATGACTTCAGGTATCAAGGGTATCAAGAAGGTCAGTGGCGTGAGTAGAGTTGGACAGGACACTCATGTAATGGTGGGTCGAAGTGGACACTCATGTAGATGTGGATGGGGGCGTTGCTACAATAATTTATGATAAGTGGCGCTGAGCTAATATCTTTTGTTAATAAAAGGTTTACATGCAGTAAGTTGTGTTTTGTTTACCCCATCCCCTATCATCACAACTGACAACATAATGTGTGGTACTATACACTTTTACGTTTATTTTCAACCACAGAACTGAAACCAGTTGTGTCGCGTCATTCAACAAATTTAAAGCGCCGAAATAGTTTTCGGTTAAAGAATAAAGAAAGGACCTGTGATATAACACTGCTCTCTACAACTTCCTACAGTGTAGGGCCTACACCGTACATCACAATAAAAATTTACGATAAACCACGTAGCTACCCTTTTGCAAGATCACTCATTTTTACTTTCTCGTATAATATACGAAGTATAGAGAAAGTCTTGTAATCGTACAAAAAAACAAAAATCGAGATTTTTACAAATCTCGACGTTTAATACCTCACTGATACGGAAAAACATAATTCTGCAATCTTGTCCGTATGTCTGTGTGTGTGTGTCTGTGTGTGTAAACACGATAACTTGAGTACCGTTACAGCTAGGTTGATGAAATTTCACATATAAGTATTTTATCAAAATCGTAGATCCGTATCAACTTTTGAGCGATTTCCGATAACCGGAAGTGGTACTTTTTCTACTTTGAATTTTTCAAAAGTCTATAACTTGAGTACTATTTCACATAGATAAAAGAAATTTCACACGTAAGTAAAAGATCTAATTCTCTACCTTCTTTTAAATTTTGAGTAATTTCCTTTGACCGTAAGCACTAATTTACGCTATTTCCGATTTCTCAAAAAACGCATGTAAATTTATGAAGTACTAATAATATTGCGTGTTACTATGAACATCTTTATTTGGCGTTCGCTGGTGTGCAATTCTTTTTCCTACGAGATTTTATTCTATTTTAAAAAGTTTAAGTATTTAAAATGGATTAAAAATAATGTCTATATCCCGAGTTCCCATCCCTTGTTGTTTTATATAAGAATATTCGAGAAAGTTTAGGGGAGATCACTCCCGGTTTATTTATAAAAGTAAACAAACCTTTTGGCTTCACGGGAGTGAGATCAAGAATATGAAAATATTGTCGTATATGTTGTCACAATTTACTTGTCAAATCAGACAGGAGTTAGATCCCTTAGAAAAAATGTAAATCCTAGAGGTGTTCACAGTAACATACATAAGGACGGTCAAAACAGCTTGATCTGTCGGTCTGTGAGTGTATGTGTCAGTCTCTGTGTCAGTCTGTGTGTCAGTCTGTGTGTCAGTCTGTGTATCAGTCTGTGTGTCAGTCTGTGTGTCAGTATGTGCGTGTATGTGTCAGTCTGTGTGTCAGTCTGAGTGTCAGTCTGTGTGTCAGTCTGTGTATCAGTCTGTGTGTCAGTCTGTGTGTCAGTCTGTGTGTCAGTCTGTGTATCAGTCTGTGTGTCAGTCTGTGTGTATGTGTCAGTCTGTGTGTCAGTCTGTGTGTCAGTCTGTGTGTCAGTCTGTGTGTCAGTCTGTGTATCAGTCTGTGTGTCAGTCTGTGTGTATGTGTCAGTCTGTGTGTCAGTCTGTGTGTCAGTCTGCGTGTCAGTCACGCCGAACACACCTCACTACACAGACGGTCCTGCTACCCAAGTGTCTCAGTACACCCGGTGACCCGGGCTACCAAATGTACCGGCTGATATCGTTTCAAGCCCGAGTCTTAAGTTTCTTAAACACGGCGTTCAGTGATTGTCAACAGTACAGGCAGGAGGGTGGGGTAGGGGAGTTACATGGGCGGAGATCAGTGGCGGTGGGTGTGGGGAGGTAGGGAGACTGTCTGTACCCAAGACATGGCAGACTTAAGCTGATAAGGATTAGCTGGCTACAGGACGTCACAACGGAAACGGATTAGCTTCAAACGTAAGAAATTAAAAAAACGACCTTTTTAAATTTTAATTTGCATAGCCACAGGGCTATTCTAGATTACGTAGCATGTAACTATATATATATGTATATATATATATATATATATATATATATATATATATATATATATATATATATATATATATATATATATATATATATATATATATATAAATAAATAAATAAATATATATATATATATATATATATATATATATATATATATATATATATATATATATATATATATATATATATATATATATACATAATATATATATATGTGTATATATATATATATATATATATATATATATATATATATATATATATATATATATATATATATATATGTCTATGTGTGTGTAAAATGTATGTCAATATATAATATGTTTATCGAGGGGGATGAGAAACATAAATTTAGTAAATGTAGACCCAAATATATGAGTTTAATTATTTAAGATTATAAAACATTCTTAACATTTGTCCCCCTTCCGGAAGTTGCCGGTTAGTTTTTGCAAGCGTTGTATAGAAGATTTTAGCGTGTATTTATAATGTTCTCATACTCATTGTTTACCTTTATAAAGAAATTTCAATTCAATTAAAATCCTTTGCCCCGGACTCCCGCGTCAACTCTTAATCGCATAAAAATAATCTATACACTTACTTACCTCTCTTTTCAGACGGTCACAAAAGTTATGTCCCTTGCGCGGCAAGCCGGAATAACATGGTGAATAACTCTTGTCAGCGTTCGTGTAAGGAGTTATCAAACGTGACAAATTTCAATTATCTCAGGGTGGTAGTGGCGGGAAAAACAGAATTTTTTTTTAAGGCGAGTTTTTTTTTCCATTGCTCTTGTGCTGTGTACACAAGTGCTTGGGTGACGTAAAAGAATTGGGTCAGGGCAGGTATCGATTACTTTCCGAGAGGCCCTGGAAGGTTTTTAATAAACCGAGCAGCGTGAAATAATAAAAACTAGGACCCAAACAACAACAAATAAAAAACCAAAACAAAACTGGAAAAAGGTTTGAATCTACGACCAAACAATGCGTTCCTCCGTTTTGGTAATCCACTGAATCATGAAACGTCATCTTTATTTTGTTTACAATTTCTTACAATACATGTACTTTTAGAATAGTGAGAAATGTGTGTATAGTGCAGTTGTCCCCATTGGTTGTACGAGTATTTTGCTCTAGTCACTATTTTCACGAAGAGGAAAGTGGGGCTTAAAGACACACTTTTGACTACTTTCTATATTTGACCCCTTTAGAGTTGAACGAGATGCAACCGATATGTTCACATAACAAATTAAACAAGTTAAGTGAACTTTTTTCCCTCAGATAACAAAGCAAAAAGTTCCCTGTTACCGGATAACATCATATGGAAAAGAGTTTTGTTTAGAGAAAATACATCTGCTTGACTTTGAACGAGCAGCTGGCTATAGACAATAACACTCTGATGCACCAATTGATGGGGAGGCGGGGTGACACCATAAGTTACCGCAATAGGTGACAACACCGTAAGTTACCACAATAAGTGAGACTCGACCTTGTGACTCCACTTGGTACCAAAATAACTCCCTCACGGCCAACTGATCATAGCACTCCATGAATGGAAAGACTATTTAGTTTTGACCTTCAAATGTAATCAAGACTTCGAAAAACAACAAACATGATGCTGCCTCAAAATTGTATTTGGGGCAAACAGTCACATCATGTTTTCTACTAGAAAGTTGAGTTAGGCTGATGTAGTAACGGCAACTTGTTGATGTTGGCTACTAGAGACCCTACTAAAGCCAGATCAAACGAAAATATTCACCATAAAAATGAGAACAAGTATGTGACTACAATATTAATATCAAATATAGATCTATACATTTCTTCAGTACACCTGAGATTTAAAAAAAAAAATTGTTGAGACAATGGGAGGAGTCTATACAATTCTTAACCCCACCCCATTTTGTAAGCTTACGTCAACATTTTTTTTCTTCTTATAACGTATGTATGACCTGTTCTAGTTTCTCCGTACTAAAGTGCGACGTCTAAGTTGAAATTCTAAGCAATCGGAAATATTTTTTTCTTCAAAGTACGAAAAACAAGATTTACATACATTAAAATGGAATATTAAAATGATAAAAAAGAACTTTTAAAATCAACAGCAACATACACACATACACACATACACACACGCACAAACACACACACACACAAACACACCACCAGGGCCGGCGCTACCTATAAGACCAACTAGGCAGTCGCCTAGGGCTCCATCCCAAGGGAGACGCAAAAGGTTTAATCGCTATTATTAAAAAAGTACCAAATAATTAATAACTTTTATAAAGGTATAGCAATCTATTTTGGCACCCAGGACGAAATATCAATTTTGCAACCCCACCCCAAAATTGGTCTATATACTACTTACTTAATCCTCATCACTCCCTGTGGAGTATAGGGCAGCAACAAATCTCCGCCATTCCACCCTGTCCTGGGCGAGCCACTTTAGTTCATGCCAGGTTTTGCCAGTAGCCTGCACTTCTTCTTCCATCTCCCTCCTCCATGTTCCCAGTGGTCTTCCTCTCTTTCTCTATCCGGGCTTAGTTTCTTCCAGGTATCTCTTCGGGGGAAGAGAAAATTCTACCGCACCCCCCCCCCCCCCGAACGAAATGAAATGTATATAATTTATATAGAAAATATATACTTTTAACAGTGTCCGCTCCCCCGAAGAAAGTCTACCGCCCCCCCCCCCCCGAAAATGTCAAGTGCCCCCCCCCCCCCCCCCCGGAGAAAAAAGTCTGGAAGAAACACTGTATCCGGGTAAGTTCCACTTCAGCGCCTTGTTGGGGAGTCTTCTTTTGCTCATGAGTAGGACATGGCCCAGCCATCTATATAGGCCTATATTTATTTGCGGTAGTGAAAATGCAACCCCACCTCCCTAATTTGGAAAGGTCAGGGCGCTTTTTACCAGTCACTTCGCCTTTTTAATTTGGTGTCACATAATTGATGTAGAAAACGATTAAATAAGTTCGTAATTTAAATTCCGAACATTTCAAACGGTTATCAAATTTTAATAAGGCTTGTAAGTCTCGTTTTCTCTGACTTTGAATTAGAAATCTGTCCTGGTGTATAGAGTTTTGTAATGACGGGGTGTTCAAAGTATAATACTTGTTTATTAAGTTTTGATAAATCGTTTAGATTTGGGAGTAACGGCGGAAGGCTGTTGCTGATATGGTTTTGTAGGTATAAAGTATCGAAGTGTTAAAGTCTCATGATTTTTATTCGGCTGTTTTGTAGTTGAAGGTCTAGTGGAATCTGGTAATAAAGAAATGGGTGATGAAGTGTAGTTTTGGAGTTCGGGAGTATTGCTTCTTGTGGTATTAAGGTATCGAATTATATTGATTGTTAAAGTGTAGTAGTAGGTCCAGTGAAATCGTTGTTGATTGTGAGTACCGTTTGTAGAGCTTGGTGAAGTTAGTCGAGTTGGTGTCGTAGTTCTGGAGCATCAAGTCTAGTTATGTTTAACTTAAGTATCGAAGTTTGATATGTGTTGTGAATGTAGTAGATTGAGTAAATCGAGTAGTCGAGTTTATCGCACGTAAGATGATTTCAATTCAGGACGGAACACACAACAAGAAAGGCAGGCGTACTCTAGCTGAAAAATCGTTTGTTTTTTAGGAATCTTATCTTACCACAGTATTAATATATAATACGAGCCGACCCGCAGCGTATCATACGCCGCTACGCTATTTAGTTGTTTTATTTTCTACTTTTCAGTAATTCATAATTTGTGAATTCGACAGTACCAATGCTGAAAATATTTGCTTTAAAACACTAACCCCCCCCCCCCTTACCCTAACCCCAACCCTACATTTCCCGGCCCCCCCCCCCCCCGTGAAAGCAGCCTCCTCTTAGTTATTTCTTAGTTACCTCCTGTTAGTTTAAAATCGAACTAAATTATCTGCCCCTAATAGAAACCCGGCTCTACGGCTCTACGATTTGTAAACATTTAGCTTTGTAAACATTTAGCGTGACCACAGCTCACCAGACAATGTGGGGGTGGGGTGGTGGTGATAGTGATAGAGAGAAAGGGAGGGGACTGCAAGGAGGCGCTTGCAGCTTGTTTTCTAACGGCTCCCAGAAGAGAATTATATATATAGATTAAATAGTATGGAATTTATAACTAACCATAAACTTTGTTTTTTCAAATTATATATTTCTTATATTTAATCAATAATTCTAGCAATGTCTAAAACAGGTATGTGTGTTTGATTTTTTGTAAGGCGTCCCTTGATTTAAGGGATCCAAAATTTTAACGTATGTTTCGTATCCATCGATTCACAATGAAATGTTTGTTATCAAAATTGATTAGAAGTATGTTATAATAAAGCTACCGCTTTCGGACTTTCAAACAAAGCCTACAGTTAAGTATAATACTTAGTATTCCATATGTAGAATAACATGTTTTCACAAGCTGTCATAGCTAATATAAATGTTTTCTTATAATTATTATAATGAAATTTAGAACGTTTTATTGTGTTTTTTTCAAGCATGTCTTAGTTACACTTGGTTAATTTAGCTATTCTTGTGACAGTTATTTCCCTTGAATAAAATTTTGGTATTTGTATTTTCAAATGGGAGATAATTCGTTGCTTAACTTACCATTAATTTCAAATTCCTGCACCTTAGGTAGAACGCTTACATATAAATACAACTTTAAGTTATAATTTGCTATTGTAACAATTATATAGAGCTTAACTAAACAAAATAGTTTGGTAGGTTTTTTTTTAGCATTATCAAGTTGAAAAACAAATACTTTAGTAATCGCTGTAGATTGCAATACTTAATGTTAGTAGACATACAGTGTTAGTCTCAGAGGCATAGCGATGGGGGGGGGGGGGGGGGGGGGTGGCAGGGGGGTACATATGTCCCCCGGCGCCGACCTTAGGGGGCGCCAAAATGGGTTGTAAAAAAATCAAAACGTCATTTTAGCTGCATTTTTGCATTATAAATAGTTTTAGGGGGGAGGGGGTGCTAAAATCGAAAGTTTGAAGGGGGGTGCAAATCAAAAGTTTGAGTGGGGGGGGGGGCGCCAAATTGAAAGTTTGTCCCCGGGCGCCGGGAAGGGTCGCTACGCCTCTGGTTAGTCTTAAATTAAACATCTAATTAATTGTCGGTTCATATTTTTCACCCTCTCCTAAAGGATTCATATATAACAATTTTAGGCCGGAATCTGTTATTTATAACCTTTTATTTTTAAAAAAAAAATCGTTACATAATCACACAATTTAGACATTTTAAAAATTATAAATAAAGACAGTCAAGCTTAAAACAGGTAAGTTCCTTTTTGGAACTCACCTTGGAAGGTCTGCAGAGAGCCCATCACTACAAGAACTGTGATTTTATTTTGAACGAGCCGGCCTAACATACGCCGCTATTTAGTTGTTGTTTTTTCTACTTTTCAGTAATTCATAATTTGTGAATTCGACAGCACCAACGCTGACACTGAAAATATTTCTTTAAAACACTATAAGTAGCTCGTTAAGGACCATAACCCCCCCCCCCCCCTTCCTCCCCCCCCCCCCCCCCCAACGTTTAAAATCGTTTCAAACTAAATTATCTGCCCCTAATAGCCGTCACTAAACCCGACTCCACGAAGGTAAACATAGCGTGAACCACAGCTCACTGAGACCATGTAGGGGTGGGGATGGTAGGGAGCGCGTTTACAGCTTGTTTTCTAGCGTCTCCCAGAAGAGAATTATATATATAGATTGATTTTTTACAGACTTTTTTCTCCCGGGAGGGGGGGGGGGGGCACTCAAAATTTTCTAAAACTCGTGGACTTTGCAAAAAATTCAATAAAATGTGATTACGCTTGCAAACTGGAATTGAAGGTACAAACTTTTGAGACGAAGGAGGCAAGTAAAATTTGATTTTAATATCTACTCATAACGTTTATGCAATTGATAATAAATTAATATGTCACTTTTGATTAATAGTTTTCTTATACATATGTTTTAGTAATTAATTTGTGTGAAAGGCGGCGTTTTAACAAGTTTTGTCTAGGGTGCTAAATAACCTGGCCCCGGCACTGCACACCACACAATACCACCCACACACTCACACACAAACTGCCAACAATCTCATCACAGCTGTATTTGAAAGCGAAGTCCTTGTAAAAAAGCAGCGAAATTGAAATGTAAAAACAGTGAGTTAATTTAAATGTAGTGGTCTGTAGTATGGGTGGGCCGCTAGTTAATTATATGGGTGGGCCACTGGACCGCTTGCTAACTCTATGGGTGGACCGCTTGCTAATTTTATGCGTGGATCTCTAGCTAACTCTATAGGTGGGCCGCTAGTTAATTATATGGGTGGACCGCTGGACCGCTTGCTAACTCTATGGGTGGACCGCTTGCTAACTTTATGCGTGGATCTCTAGCTAACTCTATAGGTGGGCCGCTAGTTAATTATATGGGTGGACCGCTGGACCGCTTGCTAACTCTATGGGTGGACCTCTATCTAACTCTATGGATGGACCTCTAGCTAACTCTATGGATGGACCTCTAGCTAACTCTATAGGTGGACCTCTATCTAACTCTATGGATGGACCTCTATCTAACTCTATAGGTGGACCTCTAGCTAACTCTATAGGTGGACCTCTAGCTAACTCTATGGATGGACCTCTAGCTAACTCTATGGGTTCAGTGTTTCTTCCAGACTTTTTCTTCCGGGGGTGCACCTGAAATTTTCGGGGGGGGGGGGGCGGACAGTGTCAAAAGTATATATTTTCTATATAATTTCCATTTTGTTCGGGGGGGGGGGGGGCGGTAGACTTTCTTCTGGGGAGAGATGCCGGAAGAAACTCTGTATGGGTTGACTTCTAGCTAGCTCAATGGGTGGACCGCTTGGTAACCGAAATCAAAATCACCACCTCATCTCAAAATTTAACCGGAAACGAAAAATGTCTTTGAAAACGGACTTTTTAATCGGCATTTTTACCAGATTTGATCTTGATCTGCACGTAGTTACTGCACATTGATACTAAATATAGTCGTGGTCATACCCCTCAACCTTGCGCCTGATCGTAACCTAAAGTCGCATTCAGAGTTTCTTTCAGGCAACTCTTCGGGGGTACATGTAAGCTTTATAGATGAGCAATTTTCCATCTTTAGTGATTTGACAATACACCAGGATTAATGTGTTTTCAGGTGATGAAAATTATTATTCAAACAGCTGCTTATTAGTAATATTTTATTTTTCTATACGAATTTGGCTACTTCTGAAGAAGTTCAACATTTCAATTTGTTTTTATTGAAAACTGAATATATTGACTAAAAGGCCGGGCAAACTTATAAAAAATATTAGGCCTATATAAATAATAATTTTGTTTAGCAGTTACGTTAGCATACAGCTAATTATTAAAATTAAATCTTTTCTAATTCCAAGTTTTTAAATGCGTGTTTAAATCAAGAACCTTTGTTAAATCTTCTTCCTTCTTTAATTATAATGAAAGATTTCTACACATAAGGATGTAAAGCAAGTTAAATCTAAACAAGGGAAATAACATGAAAATTTTATTAGAGTAATGGTTCATTTGTGATATTATTCCCCTTGAAACTCAATTTAGTGTAAAGGTGCGACAACTCAAAGAAATAGAAAAATGATATAATAAATGATAAGTTGTTGGACCATACATAATAGATTTTAATAAAATGAAATGACCCAAGTATTTTCAAAAATTTTAAAACAATGTTTAATATCATAGTATATTTGGGAAATCATTGTTTTAAAAACATCTCTGAAACAGTACAATTTATTAATTCTTCAACAATTTTATCATGACATCAACAAGAAAAGCAGTTTTAAAAACAACCAATGGAATATATTACACATGTCATTCGTTTACAGGACACTGTATTCCATTGCTAATTTACCCAAAAAACATCAACCAAACATTTTTTAAATGCTAGACTTGTACAGAGAACATCTGATTTTATATCTTAGAATAAAGTCAGAAGTATCACAAAAATGTAATGACAGTCATTTGACGAAGATGGAAAAAATAAGAAATTCATAAATAAAAAATATATATATAAACATTCATACACAACAATCACCAATTTTTTTTAAACATATTTATCATATCCTACAATATAAACAGAAATCTGTTTATTATTGTATCTCTTAAGTGGTTATTTAGTATGACCTGATTTTCTGGCTTAGCAAGACCTTTTTGAAAATATAAACATCCATGAATCATTTGAGTTAAGTCATAGCAATTATTCTTCAATACAAAATTCAGACGGACTAAATACTTAAAAAATTGATATCATAACAAGGGTCAATTAAACATGATTTGAAAGGAACCAAATGTTTTAATCAGCATTTTAAATATAAAATTTATTAACTGGATAACCTAGTTATACAATGAGAAAAAAATATTGTCTAAACATTTTCTGATAAGTTAAAGTTGTTTATGAATAATAAATTAATGTAAAAATTTCAACATTTAAGTAGAGGATAATTCATTTATCCTCTTAAAAATTTTTTTTATGGAAAATATTTAAACATGAGTACAATTTAATCACTGAAATCAGCATCACTGTCAGAGGCTTCGTCTTCACTGTCTTGAGAAGTCTGGGGGGCACCACCAGGGGCAGGGGCATCTGGTGTACTGGAAAATAGTTATAGGTTTACAGCACAGGCTAAAAAAGCTAAGCAGAAAATAAAATCTATTAGATATTTGCAAGATAAGATGGGCTTTGTTTCAATGAACAGATTTTTAGCAGGTGGTTTGTTGGTTATATCAAGGAATTCTGGGAGTCAGTAAGCAGACATCCAGGCAGCCAGTGGTCACAATGCCAGACCACAGTAGAAGAAGAGAGAAGATTATAATTGAACACACAAAGACTGTAGTACTCACTCCAGTAGGTCTGGGTTCAAGCCTTCCATTGCCATCTTACCCTTGACTGCAGGAGGTGGGACACCCTAGGTCAAAAACAATTGTTTAAATAGTCATCAACACAATACGTTAAAAAACAAATGTTTAAATAGTCATCAACACAATATGATAAAAAACAAATGATTTGTAACAAGCTTGAAATAAAAATTAATCTTTAAAGGATTGTGATTACAACAAAATTAGTTTACAATGTTAGTCCCACCCATCTCTAGGCCTACCCCATAATGTGCTATTGTAGAACTCCCCCCCCCCCTCCCAGCCAGCTTTTATAACATTACTGTATTTAATTTTTGAGAACTTCCTAGCTTGATTTAAAGTGTGTAGTCAGCCAATTGCTAACCTCTATGTCTTGTTATTGAATAATAAGCGCACTATATGCAGACCCCTAATAAGATTGTCACTGTATTAAAATACAGGGTTGACTTACTGTAGCTATTCAAGGCTTTAATTATGAACAGCCACAACAAAGACCTAAAACCCTGTTTTCCCAATCAACACCAATGGGGTCATCCATAAATGATGTCACGCTTTTTTGACGATTTTTACCTCCCACCTCCCCTCGGTCACATATCTGTCACAAAAAGCCAGACCCCGCCCTCTAAAATGACGTCACACCTCAGCCTACACCCCCCCCCCCCCACCCCTAAAAATTGCAGTCGAATTTTTCTTAAAATACGATATTTTCCAAAAATCTTGTCTGACCTCTGTCAACATAGAGTATTTTAATCAATTCCTATTACACTTTATTGAAACAATATTCTAAAACGCGAAATAACGGCTAAAATTCGTTTTCTAACATAGCTTTTGGATAATGCAAAAGTGTGATGTCACACCATCTGAACCCCTACCCCTCATGACAAAATTACGAACCCCCCTCCCCTTACGAGTGTGACGTCATTTATGAACGACCCCAACGCCCCCACCATTGATATACATGATGACGTGAAGAAATATCGTGGAAGTTTTAAGTCCATATCGCGGAATAACAGAATTAAGTTAATTTTAAAAATAATTTTAGAAGTAACTACGCTAGTAATACTCATGTCAGAGATGTAGCCGCCCGACTAAGTGAAAAGCTGATTTTTTTTTTACAAGCGGTTGGGAGGGGGCAGTGATAGTGGCTATTTTCTCAGACACGGTACTTCAAGGTTTTTTAAACATTTCAATGACGTTTTACCAAAGTAAAAAAAAAAACAATTAGATGTAGACCCTGCTAGATTGTATAACTAAATTATAGCAGGCCTACATATTTTGTTTAATGATATAAAACGATGCAGTTCTAGTTTTTTTTTCTTTTTCTTGAATCTAGAAGTAGGCCCTTATTAAAAATAACCACGTTAAAATTAAACAGCGCTTGTACTTGTAGAACTGCCTTGACCGAGAGACACGACTCAGACTGTGTTTGCGTGGTCTCGTGACGTAGGTCTTACGGACAGCGCGACCTTGAAGAAGCGGGTAAGAGGTGGTAAAAATACATAAAATAGTCCTTCAAATTGTTTTTTTCTTTTCTTTTGGTAATACCAAATACAAAAAAAAAAAAAAAAAAAAAAAAAAAAAAAAAAAAAAAATTTTTTTGATTGGAGCAAAATCTTTCGGTTTTTTTTTTTTAAAGACCATCGGCGATGCTAGTGAGCTTGATCTAGTACTTGTAGGCTTTAGTTGTTTTTATTACACAGCCTAGCGGTATCCCATTGATGACATCACGTAAATAATGCGAGTTTTATCCCCAACCCATATCGTCATAAATAGCCAGACAACCACACCACGAATGACATCAAAAAGTTTCGTCTACAGCCTCACCCGTCTGATACAGCCGATTTGTATTTGGTCCTTGGCGCACGCGTGAGATTGTTGCTGACGTCATTTACTATTCATTTTTTTCGGAAAAGGCCATTAGCGGGAGTGTTGACGATAAAAACGATTTTTACAATGCCAAAATTTTCAAGCTTAAAACGATCTAAATTTTTTTTAAAAATGGAAACCCGGAAATTTTCAAACTCAAATCTTGCGAATCCGGAAAGGGAAAAAAATATGATTCTCGAATCCGGAAATCCGGGATATCCCGGAAAAGTGGCACCCCTGCAAATCTTTGAACAGTCGTTAAAGCAACATCAGTTTAGAGTTTCTAACACAAAATGTCTATAAAAAGTTTGTCACTGTCACAATTTGGCAAAAAACATTTTAATTAGTCTAACATCTTATGTTAGAAAAGATGTTAATATAGTCTTGACTTAACAACAATAACCTATTTATCTTGTAGTAAATTTCTTCAAGCAGTTAAATACTTCATTTTGTTTCCACTCAAATAATATCAAACCAAGAAGAAGAATAATATTAGATGGTGCAACTTTCTGACATTTACGCTGACACACAGCTCTAGGGGGGCATAATCTCAAGGGAGAAAACTACGTACAAACTGTAACATCTTAAAGAATTTCATATATCTTGGATCTTGTGAAACTGTGTTCTGAGGTTTGACTTCCTCTACTGGTGCTGCTGGCTCCTGAAAGAGATTAAACTTCACTGTACTCTTTTCTACTATATAAAAATATGTTTTATTTAACAATAACAGAATGACATACTTGATTTTATTAAACGACAGTATATTTCTAGTGACTTACATATTTGACATACACATTTAACTACTCTGTATTAATGATAAACAAGAAAATGTTCTGTTCCAACATAGCTGGTCATGTCATAGGTACTGTATATGATTGACAAAAACAGACAAACCGTGGCTGGTACAGGTGCGGCCGGTACTGATGGTGTTGGGACTGTAGGTGCTGCAGCTGTGGGTGTAGGATTCTCTGTGGGAGCTGGAGTAGCAGCTGGTGCCAGGGTGCTGGACTGTGGTGCTGTCACTGATTCTAAGCCTGGTATTGATGACAGCTAATAGACAAAATTATCATATTGATTGATAGCTTTAAATAGCTTTATATAAAGTAATGATCCAAATTGATGCAGTGTTGAATACCTCTGCTCCAATATTTTTTTATTGACTTTGATTGTGTATAATGAGCATTTATCTATTTTAACATTTATTACAGCTTTAAATACATGCACATTCATTTATTGAATGAAGCAGACAAAAAACATAAAATGACAGGCCCTCACATAAAATTTCCATTGTAAATATAAAAAGAGCCAAGAAAAAGATTGAAAGTAGTACCAAGTAGAGTAGGAAAAGTTGGAGAAACTAGGTCAGGACTTATTTGCAAGGAAGGCTTTTGTTGATGACCAAAGCCCTATGACTACTTTACTAAATCCATGCATGTTTTTACCTTAGCTTCAAGTATGCTCAGTGAGATCTCTAGCTGCTGTAGCCGGCCATGCAAATTTTCAAGTTTGTCCTCACAAATATTGCCAAAATGGTTAAGGAAGCGAGCAGTGTGTGTGATAAAATGGTTGATGAAAGCTATGGTCCTCTTTTGGTTGATGGCTTCAACCTGAAGTGTACAGAACAATTACAACACAGAAATTATAGTACATGTAATTGATTAATTGATTAGCAGAATCTGATTAATAAAGATGAGTAAATAAAAAATTTGCCTGCTATAGGCTAATTGGTTACTTTTGTATAATCTATTCCAGGACCAACAAGTGGCAATCCATCAGAATCCATTTTCAAAACAACAACGCTTTAAATAAGCATGAATCTGCAAAAAGGATTAGATACAATGTATGTAAATTTACTGCATATCAGTACTTTATAATTGTTTTTTTTCTATACTAATTTGGCTAGAATGGAAGAAGTCCAGCATTTAAATTTTTTTCTTCTTGAAAGTAGAATATAGTGTCTAAAAGCCCCGGCAAAACTAAGCTTACTAGTAGGAATTTATTTTACAAAGTTAACAGTTACAGTAGTGTGTGAGAGTATAGATAGGCTACAAATAACTATTAGGCCTACTATCTATAATAGCCTAAAACAGCGGTCTTTCGTGGTCCAAAACAGGGTAAATAATAATACTATTATTAGGCCTATTAATTTATTATTATTAATAATAATAAGGGCCTAAATATTCAATATTAGGCCGAGGCCTAAATTTTGATTAGGCATAGGCTATCTACTATCTATTATAATAACTAAAATTTAGTTTAGCAGTTAGTTAACATCCATTACTGAGTTGGCATAGATCTTCACTTCACTAACTATAAAGTATAAAGTCAGTAACTAAAAATGGTCACATCTGTTGGAAACATCGCTAGTCTTCATTTATTACCGAAAAGTTTTAATTCAATTATTTAAAAACAGGTACATAAACGAAACAAGGAAACAAGATAGTATTTTAAAAAACATAAATCCTCCTCAAAATGTGAAATAATTATTAAAATTTAAGGAGTCACCTGTTTTTCACATTACAAGTCGCGGGCGATTTTACGTACCCAAAACGATAGATTACCACCTATAGATCTAAACAGAGAAATATTTTAAATTATTTTAATAGGCCTATACTCCTATACTATAGAAATCTACACTACATACTACATAGAGTCTAGTACATACATACATATTACATAGGCCTACCTACTTACTACTGACCACTTACTACTTAGTAAACTACTACTTACTACTTAGATCTAGTACTTAAGTAATAAGTAAGTTAAGTAAGTTAAGTTAGGAAGTTAGAGTAGTTTAGAGTTTAGACTTAGAGTAACTTTAACACACTAATAACAAACACTGGTAATCTATCGTTTTGGGTACGTAAAATCGCCCGCGGCTATTAATGTACGAAAACGTTACCTCATTGTCAAGGCTTTAATAGAAGTGTATTGTGATATGTTTATGTCAAATATTATAGATAAATGAATAATAAACCTAAATCAGTAGCTAAATATATAAATATAGGCCAGAAATTAACTTTAAACAGCAGTGTCTGCAAGCAAGATTTGCTATATAAACAGCAGCCATTTGTAAATAGAGTGACTTCCCCCTGAATCTCCCACTATAAGTCTATAAAAATAAAACTTTAACATGATGGCTGCTATAGTAAATGAGCATGGTTGCATCTGTTGGAAACATCGCTGGTCTTCATTTATTACGGAAAAGTTTTAATTCAATTGTTTAAAAACAGGTACATAAATGAAACAAGGAAACATGTTTGTATTTTAAAAAACATAAATCCTCCCCAAAATGTGAAATAATTATTAAAATTTAAGTAGTCACCTGTTTTTCACATTAAAGTCCCGGGCGATTTTACGTACCTAAATTTAAAACGATAGATTTACCCAAACACTACACACTACACTACACTACTAGTACACTTACATAGAATCTTCTTATAACTTGTAGAATGTAGTTAAATAGTAAAAACTGTGCTAAATTGTAAAAAATAATGATCGGCCTGATAAATGTTACTTATTCTCTACAAGATAAGTTACTTAGGCCTAAATGCTGGGATTTTTTAACGTCACAAAATTAAAACAACCAAAGGAAGTGTAAGAGGGCGTCAACAGTTCCTACTAAATACCATAAAGTAGCAAAGAATTAAAACGCTTTGTAAATCACAAACCAGATTCTAGAGATCAAAATCTAGTCTAGTTCGAGGGTTTCGCAACTGTAAAGATTTTGCACATTCACATGACTCAGTCACGTTACACCGTTCAAATAAATAGCTGTTATTAGGTAAGTTGTTATAAACAAGTATGGCTATTTTGCTCACACTGTTTCAAAATATAGGCTACAACAAGCCGACCCACTGCGTATCATACGCCGCTATTTAGTTGTTGTTTTTTCTACTTTTCAGTAATTCATAATTTGTGAATTCGACAGTACCAATGCTGCCACTGAAAATATTTGCTTTAAAACACTCCAAAGTCAACTCCAAAATCAAACAACTGCTGCCTTGTAGTATGTTCTTGGTTGGACAAAGGCTATGGAAACAAATCCAAAAATAAATACGTATCCTTGACACGTATCCTTAATTGTGATGGAGGCGTGGTCGAGTCGGCAAAAAGCTATTGGTTGATATATTCAAAATGTCTCGAGTTCAAACCCTCTGGCAGATAAGGCTCGATTCCAACACTAAAAATTAAGAACGAAGAAGAAGAAGAATGTAGAATGAGCTCAGTACACATTTGAGAGAGAAAACTATGTTTTAAAAATAAAAGAGTATGACGTCATTTATGGAAGGCCCACTCCCCCTTTAAAACAGTCTTTGAAAAACGAAAAATATTAGAGTTGACTTTTTTTCTGCGTGTTTCATCAAAATTTTATTGCGAAATTTATTAATGGTGAGAATAAATAGAATTCCGTCGCGAGCGCCGCAGTGTTTCTTCCAGGCTTTTTTCTCAGGGGGGGGGGCACTTGAAATTTTCGGGGGGGGGGGGCGATAGACTTTCTTCGGGGGGGGGCGGACTCTGTTAAAAGTATATATTTTCTATATAAATTCCATTTCGTTCAAAGAGATGACTGGAAGAAACTACGGCCGAAATGCTATCATTAATGTTACACAACCACATATTTGGCCTTTCGTCGTCCAGAAAAAAAATAGAAAGCTTAGCTAGGCATAGGCCTACGTCATTTTTTTTTACTTGATATGCCAATTTGAGCACAAGCACTGTCGAAACACACGAATACGGATTCTGTTAAGTAAATTAAAATATTTTGGAATTTAATAATAGAGGACATTAAATTAATGGAATTTTATAATCTATTTTTTATTATTTTGCCAAAGTTATTTTAGAAACTGAATCTACCTCACATTTTAACACGATGACTTACCAAAATACTCAAAAATAGCTATGCCAATTTAAAATCTGGTATGTTACTAATGGTGGACTGCTATACAGTCAACAAATGACAATAAAGAAATAAGAAGAAAGGCTTTTTCACACAATGACTTGAGTCTTGACAGTTAATGAATGAATACTATGGCTGCTCAGGAAAAGTCAAACAGATTCGTTGATTACTTCATAATTTGTGGGCTTGATGACTCTAGTGAATTAGAACCAGATAAATTGTCAGGTTAGTAAATAATTTCACTTGACTTTGTTTCACGATTGAGTTGAGTGACGACCTATCGAGTTTGATTTTCCAGTGAGTCAGTCAAATCAAGCGATTGGAAAGTTATAGATTATAGATCTAGTAAAAGATCTAGATCTAGTGATTTAGAATCTATTTACATTTTACATCTACTACTAGATCTAGTTTGTTTCTATTTTTTTTTTTTTTTTTGTATGACCAAGGCCTCCAAGGGCCTTCTTGAATCTAGCTAGATTTCTAGATCTATCCAATCCATACATCTCTATTTCCAATCTTAGCCAACCATTCTAAATTTAGAATTTTAGATCAGTGGTCCTTAATCTTTTTGGAGGTAACAAACCCCACCAGTTTCATATGCGCTTTCACCAAACCCTTCTTAATAGTAATAGTTCTACTGTCTGCACTGCCAAAAATGTCAGGTGTGTGTCTTGACCTCCGTCAAACCCCTGACACTGACTCACCGAACGCCTGTGGTCTTTACCCAGGTTAAGATCCACTGTTCTAGATCTAGATCTATTCTACACCATATCTTATCTACACTCAAAATAATATTGACACATTAAATATAACATACAAAGTAAGCTAAATGCTTACAATTTGTATTGTAAAACTGTGTCTGAAAATTATAATCTTGTAATTTTTAAGTTTTTGTTTAGGGTTTTTCTATCTGAATCAAATTAGCAAAAATGTTGAAGTATTTTTGAGTTAGCTGTGAGACATCAAGACCACTTAAAGTTGAATTAATTACTATATTACAGTTATATCATACATTTTAGGAATTAACAGATAATGCTAACTTGGACCTTGCCATATTGAATACTTTTTTTTTTTTTTTGTTAACACTATAACAGTAACCATAAGTTAGCATAAAATTATCCTACCTACTTTTGCAGGGGACAACCAGCAAAGTCCACCATTAGAACGTCCTTACAAGTCAAAAGTTCTTGCTCATTTTCCTGAATCAGTACCTTGGAATCCTTTTGATGAAAATGCAGTTGGAATGGTACTTTTTTTGTTTTACAAAAATTTCATTGTGTTATAATCCCAGCCATCTTTTGGTTTTGATTACCTTAAACCTCTATGTATTTTTCTTTAAATTACAGCTCTGTCTGCCTAGAGGTCTATCTTTCAAGACACAGAAAGAATCAAGGCTTCCAAAGTTTCACTCTTTTATCATCACCCGAGAAGATGGCTCAAAAACGTATGGCTCGGCCCTTGTCTTTTATGAAGAAGTCACAAGCAAGTCGGTGTTGGATGCTATGCAGACACTACATGTTATGCACCAAGCAAATACTGTGGTTAAGTTCTCAATAAATAGCCCAGAACCTGTTAGAAAGATGATCCTGCCAGAACGCAAGGACAAATGTCTCTTCGATGCCAACCGTGATAAACTTTATGTTACAAAGTGTATATGTCTAGTCACACCTTTGCCATTTGTGAGGTGAGATGTTTCACTTATTTTATTTCATTATGTAAATTTAAAAAAATCAATTTTGAAATGTCAACTATAGCCTCTTATAAAACAATATGAACAGTACTGAGTACTAAACAAGAATTAATATTTTAAAATAAATTTTTCCTAAAAGAAATTATATTTTGAACATTTCATCCCATGTATCAAACACTAAAAAACACTTTTTAAATTATGTATTTTAGTTTATTTTTATAAAAAAGTATTATGATCTGTTCTTGTGATTAAAAATATTTTTATTTATCAGATCATGCCAGCAGTTTTTACAACAGTTATATGAAGCCTCGCAGAAACCTAACCAGCTGGCAATGACACTAGAGTCTTATGTATTTAATGTGATATACGATATCCCTCTTCCACCGTGTGGCAGAAGCATGAAGTTTTTTGGCTGTTCTGGTCCTGTATGTGTGATTAGACCTAGTGAGTACAACATTCACTTACTAAGATTTTTGTTATATTTATTTGGTGATAAATGCAAAATGTAAATATATTTTTTTGTTTTTCATTTTCTAGGCACTCAAGAATTGCCTTTGTTTGATTTCTCTCTGTATGAGCTGTTTAAATTACTTGGAATAGATACTGTGGTTGAGGTCTTTAAATGTGTTCTACTTGAGCATCAGATTTTATTGTATTCATCTGGTAGGTATTGTAGATGAGTAGTATCAAGGAAAAATGCATTTTAAAAGATTTAGTTTATTTCTTCAAAAAGATGTCAATATTGAAAAAAAAAATCTATCTTTAGTGGAATTATGTTAATTATCAAGTTGTATTAATTTTATCAGTCTTGAGCTGATGCATATGATTATGAAATGTTTCTCATATTATTTTAGATTATCAACGACTAATGCTAGTGGCCGAGGGAATGTGTACACTGGTGTTTCCCTTCCAGTGGCAACTAGTCTATGTGCCTATACTACCAGCTTCCATGCAGCATTTCCTTGACGCTCCAGTCCCTTTTATCATGGGTCTGTACAAAGTATCCAACACAGACAAGTCTCAGCTGGTTCTTCCATCTGAAGTAATTTAGTTTTTTTTCTTTATAAATAGCAGTGGTGATAACTGGTATGGGGGTCGGCGTGGTCAAGGCGGTAAAGCTCATGGTTGCTAAACCGAAAAGTCTCGAGTTCAAACCCCCGTGCAGATGAGGCTCGTTAGCTAGGGACAGCCACTCTTCTAGGAGAGACAACTCCAAAATTAAACAACTGCTGCCTTGTAGTTTGTTCTTGGTTGGACAAAGGCTATGGAAGCAAATCCAAAAAGAAAAGCAGGCTGAAATCGGAGTCAATGGCCTCAATGGCGCATAACCAGTTGACACGTAACGCTTAATTGTGTTGGAGGCGTGGTAGAGTCGGCAAAAAGCTCATGGTTGATAAATTTGAACAAAGTCTCGAGTTCAAACGCACTGGCAGATAATTCTCGATCACCTTCAACACTAATAATTAAGAACGAAGAAGAAGAAAGAAGATAACTGGTAAAAAGTTTGGAAGAGATTTAACGTTTACTTTTTTTAAAGAAATTCTTTTTCCCTTTGAGCAAAATTTTTCATCAAAAATATTTTAAAACTTACTTTTTAATTTTTATTTACAGTCGTGTTTCCTGGGAACGTCTAATTTCCTCCTTGAAAAACCTGATTTATTGTCAAAAACATTCTGTTTTCATGCAAAAAAACTTCCTAATTTCTTAGTCGGTAGTCAGTTCATCTTTAAGTAAATAATACATAGAATGTAATAAAATTATATTTTTTGCTAATTCTAATTTTCTCCAGGCCAACATGTGTTTTGTGGATATTGATAGTAAGTCTGCAGAGTACCCAGAGGACCTCCCCATGTTTCCATACCAAAATGACCTAAAGATTGAGCTGACTCAGGTTATCAACAAATACCAAAACCTCATTGGTGCTGAGAAAATGTCCAGGAGCTATCCCACAACACCTCGCAGGGAACCTGGGACAAAATCTTCGCTAAGGCCTGAAGATTCTCTAAACACTAACACAGGGAGCTGGCCAAACTCTCCCAAACGGAAAGAAGTTCTACAGAACAGTGAAGCATGGAACAAAATTGCTAGTCTTGCCAAAAAAACTGGAGTCTGGGATTCCATTGAAGATATTGTGCTGGACGACACGCCAGGAGACACCGAAAGAGAAAGGGATCTCCCTGAAGCCTATGACTCCAATAGCATGCCACTTTCAGAAATAAACAACATGAAGTTTAACAACGCTGTCAGGGAGATATTTCTCAACTGTTTTGTGCACATGTTTGCGTCATATGAAAACTTTGTCATCAACCCCTCCCAGGACCTGGAGTCCTGGCTCAGCAACAGGGAGACGATCCACAATTTTGACAAGGCAGCATTTCTTAGCGACCAGCCCGCCGCTCATCTTCCCTTCCTGTCAGCTTTCATAGAAACACAAATGTTCACCACCCTGATGGACAACAAGATCATCTCCCAGTGGGAGGATACAGATCCTTGTCTGCACCTGTTTGATGCTCGCATCAAGGATTTAAAGGAGGCCGCTGGGGGTGAGCCACGAATCATCACCTACAATCCCTGTAGCACTTTAGAGGAAACTGGTAAGTTCTTTCCAACTGTCGCATTTACCTTAATTAAATCACAGACCTACCTGTTAGAAAAATGTAGAGAGCCACAATGTAGAGATACAAATGTCATCAATAAGCAATAATCTTCAACTCCTAGCTATTTCATATTTAAAGCATTATGTCACAAATGCTAAATATCTATGCCTGCTTTATATTTTTTTCAGAGCAATATATTGAGAAGAAGGCAAGAAACATAAACTTTATAGCCAGCAAGCCTCATGAAATAGCCAGTCATATTTCACCTAGTCAGTATGTTAGTGGTGTCTTTCCATTGTTGAGCAAAGAGTTGTTGTATTCTGAGCCTGCTAATTCTAAGTAAGTTTCATTTCATCATTTTATTGCTACTCATTTTAAGTGAAATTATTCTACAAAATACTTTTATTACTTGCCATGTTAGTTTAAAAAATAAATTAGCATAAGATTTCAGCTTATCATGCATGTTGTGTTTGTTAGGTCAAAGTTTCGTGATAATGCAAAATGGAGAAGAAAAGACAGACAGCTTCAACACAAGGAGCATTTACAGGCCAACATAGAGGCTGAGCAGCAAGAGGTAAGAAAACTAGTTCAGCAGTGAATAATGAGAAACACTTATTCAGCACTGAATAAATTTTACTCATTTCTTCTCAGGTACTCTGGTTTTTCTGTCACACTTTCTTTTAAAATAAAAGACGAAATTGTTGAAGTTTTGGTTTCTAGAAAAAATAGGCAACAGATCAGATTATGACTGAGCATAAAAAGAAATGGCTGTTAACATTAAAGAAGTATTTACCAATTGAAGGCTCTTGAAATGTACATTATCCTAATGTCAGTGAAGTTTATTTTAATAAAACACTATAGATTTTTACTTGTAGGTATATCTGATTGTCATCAAACAATTCTGCCTTACTCGTCAAGAATTATTTCTGATTTTTTAAAACGCTAAATATTCCCCATTAGCTTTATTCATTTGGCATTACCATTTCTTTATTTAAAAAAAAATTATATATAATTAACAACGCCAAGTTACATTTAATGTTGGAAAACTTTAGGCTAAATTGCCAAAGGTTCCAGTTTTCTCTTGGTTTAAGTAACAAAAACGTTGAATTACCTCATATTAATTTTATCTCAACATGTGTGACAAATGTATTTTTTATCCCTTAAGTTTTCAGTTGAAGAAAAACCTGCCCCATTATGGGTTGTAAGTACTGACACACCTAGCTGATGCTCATAGCATCTCCATAACACATGT
This sequence comes from Physella acuta, assembly GCF_028476545.2. Taxonomy (NCBI): domain Eukaryota; kingdom Metazoa; phylum Mollusca; class Gastropoda; family Physidae; genus Physella; species Physella acuta. The sequence continues at coordinate 573,606 of NW_026731804.1, forward strand.
AGGCTAATCATAGGCTTCCATAGAAGTTTCATTTATATTTTGCCTTGGTGAAGGTAACATCTGATGAGGGTTTCATTTTTTTTTATCCTCTGCTAATTTAATCCATTACTCATGCTTGCATTATAACTGCTCTTTCATCTTTGCTTATTTTATATGAATAAATTGAGGTAAGTATTTGTAATTGGGAAATCAGTCTATAGTCAAGAAACAGAAGGCTCTATATTTAGACTTACTAACTATATAAAATGTTGAAATGTTTTACCTTATTAATTGAGAGATTTTTAAAGGTTATTCTAACTTGTGAACAACAAAACAACTAAGATATAACAGTTGTTCAGTTGATTCTTTGCTTCCTTTTATTTCTGTAACAAATATGAATTTAAACAAACTTTAGCATAAGGTGTATTATTTTGTTCAGTATTAGATAAATATGGAACAGTGGTTTATGAATTTTTGCTTGACAGCTATGCTTTTGTGCTAGACTAAAATACTTACTACCAAGTCTGAAATGATTACTGTAAAAAAATAAATTGTTTACTGGTTTAAGCAAACCTGGCAAAATTACTATTCTGATAAGTTAATCTTCAGGAGGAGATAGAGCATTTGTATTTTTTTAAAATCAGACTGTCGACAGTAGTTTATTTAAGCTTTCTTTTTAATCCTTAGATATTTAGTTTATTTTTACTAATTCTTCCAAGATCTACTCTGACATTCCCTTAACCCCCACAACTTTTTCTTGTGATAAACTAAAGTTTTACAAGTCTATTTTCTTATTTTAAGCATTGAGACACCTAGTAAGAACTAGATTTGATTTTCATGAGTACTACCGTAATCATAATCATACTCTTTATATTTGTATAGAACAATTAGTACAAATATACTAACATACAGAAGACAAGCTCACCTAAATGTCATGTCTGATCCTGGACTACATAGTTAACTGTAGCCTAACATAAGTTTTTAGTCACTAGACATTTACAATATGATTAATTCATACCACAATATAACTTATGCGAGAATAAAATATTATTTAAACAGAAATTTCGTTTTACAATAGTATTTAACATTATATTTTTTTTAACACAGAAGAACACTTCACATTTTGTTTTATTGTGATTTACTTACAAATAAAGTTTTTGTTCAATAAAAAAAAATGACCAATGTATGTCATGGAGCCGCGCATGATGATTAAATAGTTGTTGTTTAATGTCACACATCTCTCCTCATATAACCCATCAATATGATGAAAAACTCATATAACATCAATATGATGATTAAATAGTTGTTGTTTAATGTCACACATCTCTCCTCATATAACCCATCAATATGATGATAAATCAACATAAATATTGTTTATTGCTGTTGATCTCTATGAAAGCCACTAATATGATGGCACCTCCACTTTCAGCAATACATGAGGATAAGGAAACCCCAGCTGCCAGACATGTCTCAGGCTGGCATGGCCCAGACCAACTGGAAGTTTGTGGAGACTTTGTTGAAGGAATGTAAAACTAAGGTAGGTTTTAGTGACATTGGTCAGCTAGCATGGCCCAGACCAACTAAAAGTTTGTGGAGACTTTGTTGAAGGAATGTAAAACTAAGGTAGGTTTTAGTGACATTGGTCAGCTAGCATGGCCCAGACCAACTAAAAGTTTGTGGAGACTTTGTTGAAGGAATGTAAGTTTTAGTGACATTAGTCAACTTACACTAATGAAATTAATCCTTGTGTCTAGACAAAATATTAGGTGGATAATGTAACCAATCCTTATGTCTAGACAAAATATTAGGTGGATAATGTAACCAATCCTTGGGTCTAGACAAAATATTAGGTGGATAATGTAACCAATCCTTGTGTGTAGACAAAATATTAGGTGGATAATGTAACCAATCCTTGTGTGTAGACAAAATATTAGATAGATAATGTAACCAATCCTTGTGTGTAGACAAAATAGGTGGATAATGTAACCAATCCTTGTGTGTAGACAAAATATTAGGTGGATAATGTAACCAATCCTTGGGTCTAGACAAAATATTAGGTGGATAATGTAACCAATCCTTATGTCTAGACAAAATATTAGGTGGATAATGTAACCAATCCTTGGGTCTAGACAAAATATTAGGTGGATAATGTAACCAATCCTTGTGTCTAGACTAAATATTAGGTGGATAATGTAACCAATCCTTGTGTGTAGACAAAATATTAGATGGATAATGTAACCAATCCTTGTGTGTAGACAAAATATTAGGTGAATAATGTAACCAATCCATGTCTAGACAAAATATTAGGTGGATAATGTAACCAATCCTTGTGTGTAGACAAAATATTAGATGGATAATGTAACCAATCCTTGTGTGTAGACAAAATATTAGGTGAATAATGTAACCAATCCATGTCTAGACAAAATATTAGGTGGATAATGTAACCAATCCTTGTGTGTAGACAAAATATTAGGTGGATAATGTAACCAATCCTTGTGTGTAGACAAAATATTAGGTGGATAATGTAACCAATCCTTGTGTGTAGACAAAATATTAGTTGGATAATGTAACCAATCCTTGGGTCTAGACAAAATATTAGGTGGGTAATGTAACCAATCCTTGTGTCTAGACAAAATATTAGGTGGGTAATGTAACCAATCCTTGTATGTAGACAAAATATTAGGTGGATAATGTAACCAATCCTTGTGTGTAGACAAAATATTAGATGGATAATGTAACCAATCCTTGTGTGTAGACAAAATATTAGGTGAATAATGTAACCAATCCATGTCTAGACAAAATATTAGGTGGATAATGTAACCAATCCTTGTGTGTAGACAAAATATTAGGTGGATAATGTAACCAATCCTTGGGTGTAGACAAAATATTAGGTGGATAATGTAACCAATCCTTATGTCTAGACAAAATATTAGGTGGATAATGTAACCAATCCTTGGGTCTAGACAAAATATTAGGTGGATAATGTAACCAATCCTTGTGTGTAGACAAAATATTAGGTGGATAATGTAACCAATCCTTGTGTGTAGACAAAATATTAGGTGGATAATGTAACCAATCCTTGGGTCTAGACAAAATATTAGGTGGATAATGTAACCAATCCTTGGGTCTAGACAAAATATTAGATGGATAATGTAACCAATCCTTGTGTGTAGACAAAATATTAGGTGGATAATGTAACCAATCCTTGTGTCTAGACAAAATATTAGGTGGATAATGTAACCAATCCTTGGGTCTAGACAAAATATTAGGTGGATAATGTAACCAATCCTTGTGTCTAGACAAAATATTAGGTGGATAATGTAACCAATCCTTGGGTCTAGACAAAATATTAGGTGGATAATGTAACCAATCCTTGGGTCTAGACAAAATAGGTGGATAATGTAACCAATCCTTGTGTCTAGACAAAATATTAGGTGGATAATGTAACCAATCCTTGTGTGTAGACAAAATATTAGATGGATAATGTAACCAATCCTTGTGTGTAGACAAAATATTAGGTGAATAATGTAACCAATCCATGTCTAGACAAAATATTAGGTGGATAATGTAACCAATCCTTGGGTCTAGACAAAATATTAGGTGGATAATGTAACCAATCCTTGGGTCTAGACAAAATATTAGGTGGATAATGTAACCAATCCTTGTGTGTAGACAAAATATTAGGTGGATAATGTAACCAATCCTTGTGTGTAGACAAAATATTAGGTGGATAATGTAACCAATCCTTGTGTGTAGACAAAATATTAGGTGGATAATGTAACCAATCCTTGGGTCTAGACAAAATATTAGGTGGATAATGTAACCAATCCTTGTGTGTAGACAAAATATTAGGTGGATAATGTAACCAATCCTTGTGTGTAGACAAAATATTAGGTGGATAATGTAACCAATCCTTGTGTGTAGACAAAATATTAGGTGGATAATGTAACCAATCCTTGGGTCTAGACAAAATATTAGGTGGATAATGTAACCAATCCTTGTGTCTAGACTAAATATTAGGTGGATAATGTAACCAATCCTTGTGTGTAGACAAATTGTTAGATGGATAATGTAACCAATCCTTGTGTGTAGACAAAATATTAGGTGAATAATGTAACCAATCCATGTCTAGACAAAATATTAGGTGGATAATGTAAGCAATCCTTGTGTGTAGACAAAATATTAGGTGGATAATGTAACCAATCCTTGTGTGTAGACAAAATATTAGGTGGATAATGTAACCAATCCTTGTGTGTAGACAAAATATTAGATGGATAATGTAACCAATCCTTGTGTGTAGACAAAATATTAGGTGAATAATGTAACCAATCCATGTCTAGACAAAATATTAGGTGGATAATGTAACCAATCCTTGGGTCTAGACAAAATTTTAGATGGATAATGTAACCAATCCTTGTGTGTAGACAAAATATTAGGTGGATAATGTAACCAATCCTTGTGTGTAGACAAAATATTAAGTGGATAATGTAACCAATCCTTGTGTGTAGACAAAGAAGATGCTGGTGGAGAAGATGGGTCAAGAAGCTGTGGAGCTGGGACACAGTGAAGCCAGTATCACAGGAGTTGAGGAAAACACTCTGATAGCCAGCTTGTGTGATCTTCTAGAGAGGATCTGGAGCCACGGCTTGCAGATTAAGAAGGTAAACAAAGCTGCAATTTACAGATTAAGTTGGTAAACAAAGCCACAATTTACAGATTAAGTTGGTAACAAAGTTTACAATTAAATAATGTTACAGTTTACTTAAGAAGGTAAACAAAGTTACATTTTACACATTTAAAAAGAAAATGAAGATTATTTGGTATTTGATTGTGTCTCTGAAAATGTAAAATAATTTTATTTCCCAGGGCAAATCTGCTGTGTGGTCTCATTTGTTAAGCTACCAAGAAATCGAAGAAGGAAATGAGAACAATAAACCAGTAGACCCCAAGCTCTTGACTCCTGGTATGTTTGTTTGTTTGTTGCTTGTGGGCTGTGGGTGTAGACAAACAGTAGAGGCGGGGGCTGTAGACAAATGTGGTTCTGTCATGTTCCAGTGTGGCAGGAGCTGTAGATAAATAGGGTTTTGTTCCATCTTCACAGTTGAAACATATAGTTTATATTATCTTCTTCTTGTTTCCTATTAAACTTTATCTATTAACTGATAGCAAATATATTTTAAAATGCTGCCAATATTCAAAGAACGACTATTCTCATTTACTCATGACACAACTTAAAGCATCAAAATTAAATATAGTTTAATAATTTTTATAAAGTTTAACTTGTTTTAATGTTGGAAAATTTCCATTAATTTTTGTGTGATATTTCTGTGTATCTGATTTCTAGTGATATTTCCGTGTGTCTGATTTCTAGTGATATTTCCGTGTGTCTGATTTAAACTTGGGGCTTGTCTGTTACTTAATTATACAGCTGTGACTATTCCCACCATATTTGTGAACTAATTTTTTTTTCTAGTAATGCACATTTTAAGTTGAATGAATGCTTGAGGTTAAAGCACAACTTGTTTATCAAGTTATCTGCCCTTTTATCAGTGTCAGCCAATCACATTCCTTCTTTTATTACATTGCAGTGTATATTAGTTTATTGAAATCAGTGTTATTAAAAATTTGTCTTTAAAGTGCTAAACTATTGGGACATTTTATTAAACTAAAAATACTGAGTTAACATTAATTCCAAAATGGACAACCACAATGATCTGTATTTGTGTAAAACCGTTTGTCTTGTTTTAAATTAATATTAATTCTATTTAGAATAGCTATAAGCCTATTTACTTTCTTATATATAGTAAACAATAGCATCTACCATTTTATTTAGTATTGTCTACCCTTGTAAAGGAAATCAATATATAAAGGTTGACCCATGTTAACTTTCTTAATCAACCCTGCTGTTTTAAGGTGTGCCCAAGCATCATAGCTTGATAGATATCAAACTTATGTGTAAAGATTGACCCTTGACCCACGCTAACTCTCTGTATCCCCACTGCTGTTTAAAGGTTTGCCCAAGCGCCATAGCTTGATAGATATCAAATCTTTGGTTGATGGATCATTTACTATTCTGGGTCGGTCTATTTCCCTAAGCAGTAAGTAGCTCGCAGCCATCCTTGCAGGCCAGTTCATGTTGTTGTTATTTATTTGTTATTTCTTTCTTTGGCCACTTGCTAGACTAGCTGCATGAGACAGCACTCTTTTGTTGACTCAACTTGTAGACTGTGTATTGTGTTTTGTTCATCTTCACTTACCTCCCATATGTAGACATAGTGGTCAATTAGAATGCATGAGGATAACAACACATTTGAGCTTCTAACCAAAGGTGTATTTATATATTATTAAAGACAAGTAATTGTAAGATGGGTGATGAGTATTGTTAATTTTTTTTTTTTAAATGTAGACAAAAAAAAATGCTGGGACATCCTTTTTTGGGTAAAAAATATGAATATTTTTCTAAACCACATTGTCATTCAGGAGTGGTAGGATAATTTAAGATTAGATACTTTTATTCTCTAATTAAACCTTTATAAGGTGTTTCTTTTAAATATGTTTGTATTAGTTGATTGAGTTTGTTATTTTTGTGAATTTTGATTGACTGCTGGCTAAATTTTATTGGTTAAGCCAGGTGTGGCCATCTTGCTCTAGCGTCTATAGGCCATCTCACATTTACCTGGTTTCTTCTTCTAAAGTAACAACATTAAATATGACAGTCTACAGTTGTCCTCTTAAATATTCTTGCTTTAACTGAATATACAAAAATACAAACCTTGTTGCTTTTTACAGTATCTTGTGTACAAAATTTAGTATGAAAAATGTGTAGAAATGACATTTAAGAGGTGAATCAGTTGTTTTGCTGGTGACTCATTTTGTGTTTTGCATGTTTATCTAATTCAACTTTATATTAACAAATTGTGTGAGGTAATTCTGCAACTAAAAAAAATTATTTGAAAATTTTCTCCTTTTGAAAAGATGAAAACTGTTTTATTCTCTCATTAAGGTTTTGGGGACAACTGAAGCACATTTTGCTGCTTAAGCTAATTGATTACTCAACCCTCAAATACAATATTCATTATACTTTCATTTCACTTGCCTTTTTAAAAACATTATAGTATAGATGAGTGGATTATATTACTTGCTAAGATTGATATAAATACTATATGAATGTATTATTATTTAGAATAGACTGAAACACTCAACAGAAATAGTTGTGAAAGGAAAAAAATAACTCTATATAGGCAACTACACTGTATAATTAAAAGTTATTTATTGCTGGAAATATAGAATGATCTGACAACAGATATTCAAAACATAGGCAACTGTTTGATTTATAACTAAAGACTACTCATTGGTTTTGAATAAAGATTTATTGAATTTCTCGTCAAATTTTCAGTAGCTAAGAGATTGTGTGGTTAACATGCATTTTTGTTGTGCTTAGATATCAATTTGATTGGTCCATTGGTAGCTAGGCATGCCCAGTCAAACAACATACATTCTTCAAGGTGTTTTTTTCCTGTCACGATTGTTGTACTTAATTGTTGTTCCAAACTTTAACTCTTTGTTGTAACCGATGTCTGTCTTAACATTATAGTTTTGAATTCTGAGATAAGTTTTTGAGGTATATTTGAAGTTACAAGTCACCAGCATTACTTTGAACATCTACATTTCTAATGTTCTGAGTGGTTGAAATAAGAACCAATCAAGTTGCTTGTTTAAATATTACTCTGTTATCTCCAGTTCAAGTTTTTAAATAAGAAGTGAAACAATTAGATTGTTTATTTAAAGTATTTCACTATATTTTACTTGTTACATTTTTTAAAATAACCAGTTGGAAAAAGGCCTCTGTGCCTACTGTTGTTACCATTATTGAATAAATTGAAATTGTTATGGACCAGTGTGTGTTGCCTACTTCTGTGCATAGGCCTACCCATTTTGGATAAACACATTAGCTTTTTTCAATATATTTTTCTTTAAGTATTTTTATATTTTCATTAGGTAGTTAATCATATGCTATTTCAAGTATCTTTATATCATTACCCAAGTGTTTATTATATTTTCTTGTGACTAAATTCATAGAGCTTTCTTGGGGATCTCTAAGTATATACATTTTATTTATTGGTTTAAAAAATTAAATTGAGTTTTTAAATTTAAAAATCTTGTAATATAAGAGTTCAAACGTTATGAAAATTTGTTAAGTATGAATTTTGATTTTAGCAGGCTATTTGTTGCAGCCTGCCAACCTAATTTTTTTTTTTTGCTAACTGACTTTAGTTTCTCACAATGTTTCCTTTGGTTGAGTTTTTAAAACAATTTATTAATTTCTTAAATAAAATTTTTTAACATATTTATCTGCTTAATAAATTAGGTTAATTAACTTTCAGCTGTCACTACATATGTGTGACCTTATTTTAAAATGCCACTCCACGTCACAACTTTTTATTGTGCTGAAATTTTTTTAAAAGTATACTGGTTGTGAGAATTTTCAGCCAAATGAAATAAAAAATGTTGACATGAAGTGGCTAGACCTCCATACATCTTCTGGCATCAGGAAAACCTAAACATACATCTTTAATGGCTGTTGTGGGGAGAACTTGAATCCAAACCTATTGCTAAGCAACAGTCTAAGACTTATAACACCTGCCAGTCTTTCTCTCTACACCATGTTGGGAAATGGATTCTTCTCTCTATACTTCTGACATCTCATCTTGAGATTATATAACAAAAAAATGTGTATTGCCTGATCATAAACATGTACAGCGTTATCATTTTAGATTACGTTTAAATAATGCTGAAACAGTTTTATGGAGCTTTATTTCATATAATTATCATTATATTGGGTGAGGTCCATAATTAGCTCTTTTAATTTGCTCTCATTTGTAATTACAATATTTAAGGTTAAATTAAATACACATAATGTTTATGGTAACTATAGTCATTTAAAAAAAAGCTTAGAAAAAAAGTACATTTTCAAAATATTTGAGATTGAGTCCTTTAATATTATAAATTTATATTATAACTTTGTTACTTAAATTACTTAAAAAGTTATTGCTTGAACAAAAATTAATTATAAGCACAAGGTAAATAAGTATGAATGAAATAAATAAATAAGTCTATTTTACAATTTGAAAAATCATCACAAGTGATTGCTAAAAAGAGGTTTGAATGTTGCATGTTTGAATCCAGATTTGTCCAACATTGGAGTGGACCCTGACAAATTACAAGACCGTCCACCTGAGAAGACTCACAGAAGACGAGGGAGTCAAGGCAGAATAGAGTTACCTGTGCTTCGTCCTATGCCGAAATCTTTGCTCATTGATATGAAGTGAGTCAAATATCCTGCCATCTAATTAGTTGAAATTCCTCATTTTCATGATTTCACTTTAAAATCATTGAAGAGTAAATTTTTATATAAGTGCAAATAATTTTCTCATGTCGAATTTTGATAAAGTTTTATTGTAATTCTTTTATTAAATATTTATTTTCTTTGTCCTTTAAAAATTACTTGTTTAGAAACAAATTTTCTCATTTTTTCTTTCTTAAAATGTTTTATTCTTTTTTTTCATAAATTTAACCACTAATTTAAATAATTTAAGAAATTAATTTAAAAAAAAGCAAATAATTAATATTTTTTAAATTGATCAATTTAATTATGTTAAGTAATTTTTTTACTTTTTTAATCAGGAAAATACAACAAATGTCAGACATCCACACTGATGTTGGCAAAACCAGGGCATTAATTCGCTTGGCTTTAGAAAGGAAAATGTTATCTGGCCACCTGAAACAGTTATTAGCTGATACAGATCTTCTCAGGTTTTTAAAATTTTCAAAAAGATAGTTCAAACTAAAGGTTTTAAAATAAGTATTTAAATAACTTCTAGTCCCTTCATATATTTTATTTTTATTATACCTTTCACCTGTAACCTCAAATAACAATCTGTTAATCAGACTTAGTTGCCTATTTTTACTTGTGCTAGACTGCATTGTTTGTTGTTTTCAGAAATTTGTACAAACGCTATGCCTTCCTGAGATGTGAAGATGAAAGAGAACAGTTTTTGTATCATTTGTTATCACTGAATGCTGTGGACTTTTTCTGTTTTACAAATACATTCCCCAATACCGGTGAGTGTACCATATGGTGAAAAATGGTTTTAAACTCTTATACACATTTGACGTTAGTGTATTCCTGCAAATTTTAAAATAATTTTGCTGTTTTCAGTAGAGCTGTATAATGTTATTTCATTATTCATGTATACAAGAAATCAGCTGTAAATTTTTGTTGTTGACAGTGGTACCCTATCGTGTTTTGATCTACCCGAGCACCAAGCTGGGCTGTTCTACCACAAGTGCCAATGTCTGGCTCTCAGTTGCTGGCCAGCTTGGGGAGACTGGAACCATTGACGTCGCTAAGAGCTTGCTGGAGATGAACTTTGAGGTGCGTCAAAAAAAATTTGTGCTAGAAATCTCTTAAATATTTTTTTAAATGTCATACTCAACTAGAAAAAAAATAGAAATTTGAAAATTTATAGTATTTATAAAATAATCTATTTAAAATTGAGATGAATTTTGAGATTAGTAAAAAAAATTGTGCTAGAAATCTCTTAAATATTATTTTAAAAGGTCATACTCAACTAGAAAAAAAATAGAAATTTGAAAATATAGTATTTATAAAATAATCTATTTAAAATTGTTTAGTGTTAATATGTAGTTTTATAGTATATTTTTGTAGGGCCTAAATTAGATGATCATAATAGTTTTTGTCTTTGTTTTGTTAGCATAAAAATTTAGGTGTGTTGACGACACTGAGGATAGGCCATGACAACAGTGGTATGATGCCCAGGTGGCTGGTGGAATACGTGCTGGTCAGGAATGAGCTCACTGGACATACATACAGGTAGAGTTTACTGTGAGGTGGTTTACATTCTTTTCATGAGAATAGCCATTGCTGGTAAAACTTGTTTAATTTGGTAGTTTTGATTTATGTTGATCATGTTATTATGGACTTAAGTGGTGGTGGATGATTGGGTCACGGTGTTGATGATGGTAGCTTAGGAAATTGTTGATTCTTCTTCTTTGTTCTTAATTTTTAGTGTTGGAAGGGATCGAGCCTTATCTGCCAGAGAGATTAACTTGAGACTATGCTGTTTTATTTGTCAGGTTTAACTGTGGCAGATGGTTAGGTCGTGGTGTTGATGATGGTAGCTTAGTAAACTCTACTGTTTTATTTGTCAGGTTTAACTGTGGCAGATGGTTGGGTCGTGGTGTTGATGATGGTAGCTTATGAAACTGTTTTATTTGTCAGGTTTAACTGTGGCAGATGGTTGGGTCGTGGTGTTGATGATGGTAGCTTATGAAACTGTTTTATTTGTCAGGTTTAACTGTGGCAGATGGTTGGGTCGTGGTGTTGATGATGGTAGCACTGAGAGACTACTCGTAGCTGAGCTGATGCACCACACCATTGATACAGAAGGTATGTTTGTACAGCTGGTTATATGACAAGAAACAATTTTAGTCTGTATGGCTGGCTATGGGACTTTTAAGTAACATTTGCATAGATTGTTTTAGGCCATGGATGGTTTAGCATAATGTGAATTATAAACTGAACTCTATTGACACTATCCAGACTGTATTATTGTTAGTCTGGTCCAGCTGTCAAGTTCTACTTGATTACATGAACAAAATGTAGATTCTATCTGCATTAGTTTAGACACAGATGTTATACCTTTGTTTCTCCCTGCTCTGTAGATGAAGTTGTTGTTACCTCCCCACCCAGGACATGTTCACCCAAGTCTCCAAGGAAAGCTCAAGATGCAAGTGAGTTAACTCTAGCTAATTGGCTAGGTAGTTTAGAACTGTTACCTGTAAATGACTTTGTGCTGTGACCCATCTGTGACCTTGTGCTGTGACCTGCTAGTTACCTTGAACTATGACCTGTTAGATACATTGATACATGTCATGTTCTGACCCCCCAGATGCAGGTCTAGCAGAAATTCAAGAAAACCTCGGCCAGGCTGTCAACAATTTGGTCAAACATTTCTACAAGCCTGAGAAAGAGGTAAACATGCCAATGTGTTGTGTGTCATATATGCACTCATTTATTGCCATAAACTGATAAAGATAAATCATGTAAAAGTCTACTTAAATTACTTGACTGGAAGTAAGCACCCGGCAATGTTTCTCCCCCAGCGAGGAAATATCACTTTTCTCCTGTGTGGAGACAAGGGCCTGGTCAACTGTATGGAGCAAGTCTTTCAATTTGGCTTCAGGTCGTCGCGACTCTTTAGGAACAAAATTTTTATTTGGGACTACATGGGTAAATACTTTGTTACTTCATCTTTACTTGCTGTCTGCTTTTTTAAATAGGAAAATAAAAATAATGAATACATTTCGGTGCTAAATTAATCTCAAAGTTTACCAGAATTATTTTTTTCCATGATCTTTTTTTAGTACCCACACCATATCATAGACTGTCTTTTTTTACCATTTATTTCAAGTTCAAACGTGACAATGTAAACATAAATAAATGCTCTATACAATAGAATATTCTTAGTATTTTTCAAGTAAAATTTAAGGCTAATTTTGTGCGTGAAAAACGACACTTACCTTGGGAAAATGAAAAATGAACTTATTTTTTAGTAATTTTTTTGTAAATAGAAAATGAAAGTAGGCCACATTCACATAATTGATTACATAAGTTATCTACAACATAATTTATTGTACAAGTTACAACTCAACATATCAAGCATTTAGGTGATTCCTGTATGTGGTTATTACAATTCTCTATCAATATTTGTGTTGTCTACCTCTGGTCTCTTGTCTGTCTTTCTGTAGAAAGATATTTTTGTTGTGTAAAAGTTCAATGAACCCCTTGTTTTTCCACAGAGCGCCTGAAAGTTTTCTTTGAGAACGCCCTGTCTGGCAGCTCCTCTCTCCAGCTGACAGAGATCTGTAAGGCAGGCTACTGGTTGTTCTGTGACCTGGTGGGGAAGATCAACACGGCCTCCGACACAGTGGGCAAGGATGGCAAGTTTCAAGTTTTTATCTGTGTGGGAATCAGGTAATACCATCTGTATTCATTGTGTATAGCTAAGTACACCCCTTTTCAGACCATACAGGTGAAGTAGAGTGGATCAGGTAATATAATCTGCATTCATCATGTATAGTTAAGTACACCCCTTTTTAGACAGGGCAGGTGAAGTAGAGTGGATCAGGTAATACAATCTGTATTCATTGTGTACAGCTAAGTACACCCCTTTTTAGACCAGGCAGGTGAAGTAGAGTGGATCAGGTAATACAATCTGTATTCATTGTGTATAGTTAAGTACACTCCTTTTTAGACCAGGCAGGTGAAGTAGAGTGGATCAGGTAATACAATGTGCATTCATCATGTATAGTTGATTACACCCCCCCCCTTTTTTAAGACCAGGCAGGTGAAGTAGAGTGGATCAGGTGATACAATCCGCATTCATCATGTATAGTTGAGTATCCCCCCCCCCCCCCCCTTTTCAGACCAGACAGGTGAAGTAGAGTGGATCAGGTATTACAATCTGCTTTCATCATGTATAGTTGATTACACCCCCCCTTTTTTAAGACCAGGCAGGTGAAGTAGAGTGGATCAGGTAATACAATCCGCGTTCATCATGTATAGTTGAGTTGGCCCCCCCACCTTTCAGACAAGCCAGGTGAAGTAGAGCGGATCAGGTAATACAATCTGCATTCATCATGTATAGTTAAGTAGCCCCCCCCCCCCTTTTCAGACAAGGCAGGTGAAGTAGAGTGGATCAGGTAATACAATCTGCATTGATCATGTATAGTATAATAGCTACCCCTTCAGATGACCTAGAGCTAGTTAATGACCTGCCAATGTATTCTGTAGGAAGCGCTGCCTCCACCGCTGGCTCCCACTGATGGCCAACACAACAGTGACAGCCCAGATGTACGAGGAGAACTCATTCCTGCGCAACCCAATCAACATCAACTTTGTCATGCACATCCTGGACTCACTCACAGAGTTTGACATTCCACTGGAGGCCTCGCTGCTGCGGGGTATCGACCTAGATTTGTAAATGTGCCTCAATGCATTTGAATCGGAGCATTCATCAGTTCTTTCACATGGTCTCAGCTGTTTTTCTGCTTCGTCTGGGTAGCCACACTTTCTCTGGGGTAGCCACACCTTCTCTGGGGTAGCCACACCTTCTCTGGGGTAGCCACACTTTCTCTGGGGTAGCATTTGGCTTAACAACATTAATGCCACACCTTCTCTGGGGTAGCATTTGGCTTAACAACCTTGGATACAATCCTAGTGCTGAGCCTACTCTCTGTGGGTGTGTATGTGTGTGTGCGCGCTGTTTGTGTGTGCTGTGTTAGCTGAAAGATGTGTAGCCAAAGCTTTGTTGAAAATTGCATTTTTGTGATTTTTTTCAAATTTTAAAGAAATTATTCTAGTACAGGGTGATTTATTTGAAAGTGAGCAAGTGTTAGTAAATAAATCTTGCCCTACTAAATGACTCAATGAAATCTGCAGATGCCACATGTTTACCTGTGCTAGCTGTTGCTTGTTGATAGTTGCCTCAATGTGCAGGAAATAGCTTGATTGTTGAACTTGTAAATATGTTCTGTACATACCTGGCCTGACTACTATATTTCTGGTGGAAAAATGGCTTAGCACAAGTTAAGACACCAGTTTATCAATTGTCTTCAGCTTTTTACAATTTATTTTGTTGAATTCTTAGAGTAACTGTAATTTATTTTCAAACCAGCGTCATTACGGTCACCAACTTTAGCTGCAAAATGTCAGGAGCCATAAACTCATTCACTTTTATCACTCACAAACTCATGTCAGGAGCCATAAACTCATTTATCTATACCAGTCACAAACTTGTGTAATCTTTTGTTCAAGATACTTGTACATTTGTTTTACCACTCTTTTATCCAACAAAATTGCATGAAGATATAATCTTATTTATTCATTTTAAACATTTCCTTTTTTTCCTTTTTTTCCTTATTTACTTCTAATTTTAAAACATGTTCCTGTCATTTCAGTCATGTTTTAAATTCTATAATTATGTTTTAATCTTTTAGCTACTAGCCATTTTAGTATGGAATATGTTCTAATTTTATTATTTTAGTAGCCTATCTGTTCTTATATTTAATTACAATTTTGAAAAAGCAAAAGAAGCAAACAATTAACTTTTACAAACAAAATAAAAATTTTAAATATGCCGAAAACAAACCTTTATATCGCAAGAAATGTTATGTTAAAAATTGTTGCTAATGATTGTGGAGTTGACTGAGGACATATTACATCTGGTTATGTTGTTTCAATTGTTGCTAATGATTGTGGAGTTGACTGGGGACATATTACATCTGGTTATGTTGTTTCAATTGTTGCTAATGATTGTGGAGTTGACTGGGGACATATTACATCTGGTTATGTTGTTTCAATTGTTGCTAATGATTGTGGAGTTGACTGGGGACATATTACATCTGGTTATGTTGTTTCAATTGTTGCTAATGATTGTGGAGTTGACTGTGGACATATTACATCAGCTTTAGTTTTTTTTTCATGACTGCCTTTTTGTAATCACCTGGAATGATTACGCTCATTGTACGTAATATTTTGGTGTGTGTCAGCCAACTTGTTTGTAAGTATGTAATACGTTGGTGTGTATCAGTCAGTGCTAGACACTTGGTTTGTACATAGTTTTGTTGCTTCAGTAACGTAACTTCTAAGTGCAGGCCACTTTGTTATAAGCATGGTACTTTATTTTCTTTTAAATAACACAAACAAATTGTAGGCATATTTTTAAAAACAATGTTTTAGGCATATTTTTAAATCTCACAAACAATATGTTAGGCGTATTTTCCCACAATGTGTATTTATTTAAATGGTGGCCATCAAATCTGATCAAGTTGAATAGTCTTAAAGAACTGTAACTCAACTCTTTACATGGTTCTTCAGCTCTGAGCTAAAACATGTTTGATACAAGATTATATGTGACATTTTGTTTGTTTTTTTTGCAATGTATGCCTTTTACTCTGTTTAGTTGTAAGATGATTGCAAAAAAGGTTTGACGCAAATAATTGTTTCAGAAATTAAGAAACCAATAAGGACATCTAGTATGACTTTCTGAAACTTGTCTGCAAGTTTGGAAATGAGGTCCTAAATAGCCGAAATGTATACTAGTCTAGAGTTAAGTGTAGAGGTCCTAAGTAGCTGAAATGTCTACTAGTCTAAGGCTAGGTGTATAGGTCCTAAATAGCTGAAATATCTACTAGTCTAAAGTTAAGTGTAGAAGTCCTAAATACCTGAAATATCCATTAGGCTAGTGTTACTTGTAGAGGTCATATATAGCTGAAATGCCCACTAGTCTAGGATTAAGTATAAAGGTAGCTTTGACATGATATGCCCAGGTTATTGTTTTCACTTAGGTGATTGCCCTCATCTCATAGCTAGGTTCACTGTCCATTCCATTTGATTCTCATTCCTGTTTAGTTTACGTCGATCTGTTCGTCTTTTAAACTGGGGTTTCATTTAGATTTTATTACTACATCGAATCTCCTAATGGATCAGTTATCCAAATTCAAACATTACATCTCTTTCTTCCACCCCCCACCCCAATGTCTTCATAGCCACTATTTCTCTGTATATAAATCTATTGGCTCCTGAAAGTTGTCATATGACCAAGTCATGTGACCAAGTCATGTGACCGAGTCATGTGAAATCCCTGGTCAGTGTGATCAGTGACCTGCAGTTGACTTTATCATCACAAGTCAGCCTTGGAATGACCTGGATTATGACTTAACTAGCCAGTCATCCTTTGTGACTTAACTAGCCAGTCATCCTTTGTGAGGTGACTAGATTGTGTTGAGCGTGAAGTTGTTAGTATGGCCCTACAGAACTGTCTATGGTACTTAATATGAGCAATGGAACTTGTGATATCAATGTTGATTTTTAATGTTATCACTGTTAAATTTTTTAAACGACATTTTTTTTGTGTGTCTACATCTTGTATACTCCATTTTTTTCTAATTCATTTTTTAACTGAGTGAAAAATTTTTATTGCTTGTGCTTGATGGAGCCAGAGAAGACATGATACTTCGATTCATTCAGTTTTTGCATCAATGTCTCGACTAAAACAGCCTAAATAAATTCTAAATATGCATTCAAGTAAAAAGTGTATTTCTAGTATTTTTTAATACAAATCTGTAGCTAGAAGTTTTTGTTCAACATTTTTTTACATGACCTTTAGTGCTTGTAGTGATGGGAGTAGCAGGTCTAAGCTTCCAGTTGAAAAGCTGTACGAACAAGATTCAAGGATTGTTATGGAAATAAATAGGATTTTAATTCATGCGTTATGTACAGTACTTTTTTTTTATTTTTTGTCAAGAATGTGTCAGTTCAAATCCTAAACAGAGGTTCAAACTATACACACTGTAGCCCAATATGATCAAACTATATACACTGTAGCCCAATATGATCAAACTATATACATTGTAGCCCCATGAAATCTTGAAAGAAGGAAAAAAAATCAATAATGTAGAAAGTTTTAATTAATAATTTATCAACAAGCTTTTATATAGATAGCTCTATAAAAAATATATTAAAATATTCTTTAAACTTCAATATCATCCACACATACCAAACCATCAGAACAAGACAATTTTTCTGGTCAGCTGAACTCAGCTGTAGCTTCTACAAGAGCATTTTTTATCACAGAGCTTCACCACAAAAACTTCACCACAAAAACTTCATCACAAAACTTCATCACAAAACTTCATCACCGGGACTAGCACTAAACAATCAAGTTGATTTCAAATCATTAACAATCTGTTAACAAATGTGATTTCAAATCAATAACAATCTGTCAACAAAAGTAACATGTACACTTTGGAATCATCAACCAACAATTACAGGGAACTTCAGTTGGTTGATTAGTTTAAAGCATCGGACCAAATATAAAGAACATAAACAAGTACTTTGTGTGCTGTTATCCTAACCTTCATACAAATCATTGGAAGCCAGAAAATTAGGCAGTCAGACAATAAGGCTGTAAGTAAACCCTACAAAAACATGTATTTTAATTATTGCTACAACAAAGTTTTTTTTATAATTAATTAATATAACTCAAGTAACAAGGCATTTAACAAGTATTTTAGTGAAAGTTGTCTGGAGTTGTAGATAAGACATAACATTTGCATAGATAGGACACAATGTTCATTAGCTAGAGTCAGTGTCAGCTAGTTGTGCAAATCCTGACAAAAATAGTGACATTGAAAATTTTAAAAAATTAATCTCTTTATTAATTTTCCAATTGTTGTAATCGCACTTTAATTAGTAGAACAGGATCATGCTTCAACTGTGGGCCAGAGTCTGAGAAGGTCAAATAGATGGATAGTTTCTATTTTTACAGACTGACACATACATGTCAAAAGGTGACACAGTCAAAGGTTATGAACCTAAATATGACAAAAACTATTGGGTCGCAAATTGTAAACAAAGTAAAAATCCCTCAAATTTACACTCTCTAACAGGCCAGTTCAATGTTCACAAAAAATAAATAAAAATAATTGCTTTGTAAATTATACTGTTCAACCAAAGGCAAATTAATAAGATAAGTATTATAAGCTAATCATTTCTGAACTTAAAATCATTTTTGATATAGATGGACTTTAGTTCTCTGTGACATTGTTCCCCTCAATTACTTCCTGGACCCTGGACGTTCGTGGATCGACAACACTTTGAGAAATAAACAACGCCTTGGTCAAACGATGGATTATTTCATCCGATAAATCTGAGTCGTGATGTACCTTGACCCACGCTTGACCTGCAAGAAATAAATATTTTGTTAACCTTGGTGTAACATTTTTCTGATGGAATAATTGGGTCACGAGTCAAACAACACAACTGCTGGTCCTCTGGTTGGTCAGTTAATCTAGAAATTTCCGTAAAACACCAGATGAAAAAGTGTTACCTTCTGTCACATGATCACCAACATCAACCAACAACAAAAATGTCATGTGATCACCAACATCAACCAACAACAAAAATGTCATGTGATCACCAACATCAACCAACAACAAAAAAGTCATGTGATCACCAACATCAACCAACAACAAAAATGTCATGTGATCACCAACATCAACCAACAACAAAAAAGTCATGTGATCACCAACATCAACCAACAACAAAAATGTCATGTGATCACCAACATCAACCAACAACAAAAATGTCATGTGATCACCAACATCAACCAACAACAAAAATGTCATGTGATCACCAACATCAACCAACAACAAAAATGTCATGTGATCACCAACAGCAACCAACAACAAAAATGTCATGTGATCACCAACATCAACCAACAACAAAAATGTCATGTGATCACCAACATCAACCAACAACAAAAATGTCATGTGATCACCAACATCAACCAACAACAAAAATGTCATGTGATCACCAACATCAACCAACAACAAAAATGTCATGTGATCACCAACATCAACCAACAACAAAAAGTATCACATGACATCACCAACATCAACCAACAACAACCAAGTGTTACCTTCTATCACCAACATCAACCAACAACCAACAAGTGTTACCTTCTATCACCAACAACAACCAACAAGTGTTACCTTCTATCACCAACATCAACCAACAATCAACATGTGTTACCTTCTATCACCAACATCAACCAACAACCAAGTGTTACCTGCGGTCACCTGATCACCAACATCAACCAGTAACTCCAGTCCTACAGCCCAGTTGACAGGTTCACCAGGTGAGTTTCTACCTGCCCCAAGTTTATGGGCTGCTACTGCCACATCCATTGCATCAATCCGCTGTACGTAGCCTGGTGGATAATTGGTATGTCATTAAAACTCATAAATAATAGTAAATAATTTCAAGTTTAAAATTACTCTGTTCTATTACGATTTACCAATTTCTGAAGGGTCTATTTTTTAAAATATTTTTTTTTAAACGTGTTGGAATACTTTATTATTACTTGGCATATCATTCATAAAAACGTTTTATTTTAAAAATAATGAATTTATTAATTTTTCTTTAAAGTGTAAAAAAAAATATATTACCAGCAGATGGACAGCAGAGCTGAGACTGAGATTTGGCCTTTGGAAGAAATGATCTCGGGTCGTTGTTTGGGTCACACAGATCGTCTGCTAATTGTTTATTGACACCCTGGCCTTTTAACATGGAGCAAAATCTGGCCAATGCTTCTCCATTGTTTATTTTCTCCTGGATTGTTTTACAGCCTTCTTCCACATTTTTAACAAACTTGCCGGCATGTAGCAGATGTCCACCTGTTTGTAATCATACCAGGGGAAGTAACGCAATAATGACATACCAGGGGAGGTAATGCAATAATTGCAATAATTTGAAATTTTTAACTCACTCTGTTATATCAACTGTTTAGTTTTTTCATGGTATATTCAATTTAATTAAAGTTTTAAAAATTAAGATTAAATTTATTTTTGTTTTCAATGGGTCAAAGATACAAATGACAAAAAGGCTAAGGGAAATTCTGAATACTGACCTAAACTGACTGTAAGGTCAAGCAAATCTTTAGGACCTTTCCCTTGTAAACACTGAATGGATTCAATGACCTCTAGAGCATTCCCAACCATGTTCCCAATCGGCGAGTCCATGTCAGTTAGCAGTGCCACTGTTTTGGTGCCCAGGCTTTCACTACATGATACCTATATTGGGGGGGGGGGGCATAAAGTCGGCATCATTTTAAACATTCCAAAAGTAACCAGAAGCATATACAAAGGACGTATAGTTTCTTTAATTAAAATGGTGATTGTAGGAGCATGTTATGACGTTACCATGGACTTGGCCAACATGGCGGCTTTGGACTTGTCCGTTATGAACGCACCACTTCCGGTCTTGACGTCTAACACAAGAGCGTGAATGTTTTCAGCAGCTTTCTTAGATACGATAGAAGCTGAAAATAAATCAAAACGCTTAGGGGTCTTCCATAAATGACGTCCCGCTTTTTTGGTGATGTTTTTGCCTCCCTCCTCCCCACCCCAGCATCACATATTGTCACAAAATTACCGATCCCCACTCCCACCCTCGTCACTTATGGACGACCCCTTATCAATACCATAAGAAACAAAACTATACTTTTAAATTAGCTCGAGAAAAGACTAAGCATAACATTAGTTTACAATCACACATTTGTGGGACGACATGGTTGGATGTTAGAGCATATGACTGCTAACCTGAAAGTTTTATGTTCGAATTGCGTGTTCGTGTCAGTAAAACGCCCAGAGCTCTGATGAGTGCCCGACTCATGTTAAGGAAAGCAAAAGTGTCTGGGAATACTGCTGACCACCCTTTCTTCTTATACGCCAAATGCCGAGGTCACTGAAACAGGAGAACTCTACTTCACTAGCCCCCACGAACCGCCAGGTTCGAAAGGATACTTTACTTACCACTTAAAACTATTAACTTAGGCTGAGAAATGACGTAATCCACACAACACATTAACCCAACTAGCTGGCCTTTTCTAGCTCGTTTGAAGAAAGTGTGAAATAAACCACTATACGAAATTTGGTGTCATCAAAAGTGCCAACCCTATCCACCAACCAATAAAAATGGCGAACACAAACCCGTGATTAGTCCAATGTCGTCCACGGTGGCTGTGACGTCACGTACGGCGTATGTTTTTTTGTCGGCCGGACAGATATCTTTGGTTTGTCCGGAGATGAAGCAGCCGACAGAGCCGAGGATGTCCGTCATCTCTTGGAAGGTGAGGTCACACCTGAACCCTGGCACCGCCTCCAGTTTGTCCAGCGTCCCACCTGTGTGTGCCAGACCACGGCCGGATATCATGGGCACCTGAAATATGAGACATTTAGAAATTATTTGACCAGAAACATGCAGACATTACATGCAATATGGATATGGACGTGTCCTACTTCTATAACATTTAAAGAGCTTTGTGTAAAATAAAAGTCATTACCGAAAGCACTTCTAAAATAAAATGTATTACCGTTTGCACTTCTACAATAAAAACCACTACTTTAACCACGCCTGAAATAAAATAAAACCCTACCCCCCATAACCCCCTCTAGCGACTGACCTTGAGACCAAACGCTGCCAGAGCTGGTGCCAGTACCAGGCTGACCTTGTCGCCCACGCCCCCTGTGCTGTGTTTGTCCACCAGCCTGCCCCTCCACTCCTCTGGCCACGTGAGGGTCGTGCCTGAGTTCCTCATGTCACGTGTCAGGGAGGAGACCTCCTTGTTGGACAGGCCCTTCAGGTAGATGGCCATCAGCATGGCCCCTGGGTCATATAGCAAATGTTGGGGTTAAATGTGTTAGTTGGACAGACCCTTCAGCATGGCACCTGGGTCATACAGCAAATGTTGGGGTTAAATGTGTTAGTTGGACAGACCCTTCAGGTAGATGGCCATCAGCATGGCACCTGGGTCATACATCAAATGTTGGGGTTAAATGTGTTAGTTGGACAGGCCCTTCAGGTAGATGGCCATCAGCATGGCCCCTGGGTCATACATCAAATGTTGGGGTTAAATGTGTTAGTTGGACAGACCCTTCAGCATGGCACCTGGGTCATACATCAAATGTTGGGGTTAAATGTGTTAGTTGGACAGGCCCTTCAGCATGGGTCATACAGCAAATGTTGGGGTTAAATGATGTGTCAGTAGAAGCTTAAAGAGGAGGGGGGGGGATTATTCATCACAAAGTATAGCGTCCAAATCGTGTTGGGAGTTTGTGAAATGTGTAACGGCATGTGATGTACATCCCATGACATTCGCATGACACGTAATTTTGATTTTCAACTAATTAACGTGACATCTGTTTAAATGATACAGCTATCTGACATGATCTGTGTCTCATCTATCTGACATGACATGTGTCTCACCTATCTGACATGACATGTGTCTCACCTATCTGACATGACATGTGTCTCCCCTGTTTGACATGACATATGCCTCACCTATCTGACATGACATGTGTCTCACCTATCTGACATGACATATGTCTCACCTATCTGACATGACATATGTCTCACCTATCTGACATGACATATGTCTCACCTATCTGACATGACATATATCTCACCTATCTGACATGACATATGTCTCACATATCTGACCTAACACGTGTCTCACCTATCTGACATGACATATGTTTCACCTATCTGACATGACATATGTCTCACCTATCTGACATGCCACGTGTCTCACCTATCTGACACGACATATGTCTCACCTATCTGACATGACATATGTCTCACCTATCTGACATGACATATGTCTCACCTATCTGACATGACATATGTCTCACCTATCTGACATGACATATGTCTCACCTATCTGACATGCCACGTGTCTCACCTATCTGACATGACACGTGTCTCACCTATCTGACATGACATATGTCTCACCTATCTGACGTGACCTGTGTCTCACCTATCTGACACCTGTCTCACCTATCTGACATGACACGTGTCTCACCTATCTGACATGTGTCTCACCTTTCTGACCTGTCTCACCTATCTTACATGTGTCTCACCTATCTGACACGTGTCTCACCTATCTAACATGACACCTGTCTCACCTATCTGACATGTGTCTCACCTATCTTACATGTATCTCACCAATCTGACATGACATGTATCTCACCAATCTGACATGACATGTATCTCACCAATCTGACATGACATGTATCTCACCAATCTGACATGACATGTATCTCACCAATCTGACATGACATGTATCTCACCAATCTGACACGCGTCCATTGTGCCATCAGCCACTCCACTGACGAACGTGCGAATCTCCTCGTCAGACAACTCGTGGCCATCTCGCTTCTTGGCGATCAGGTCAGGGAAGGACACGCGCATTCTGGGGCTGGGGGCAACGTCTGCTGGGTTTGTGTGACGTTAACTTCTGCTTGGATTGTGTGACGTCAAGATCCGCTTGGGTTGTGTGACGTCAACTTCTGCTCTCTCGTTGTTTCCTAGTGAAGAAATATGTCATGTAAGAGTAAAGTAAAAACAACGAATAAACAGAAGAAAAATCTGAAATAAATTTTTTCCTTAAGTCACGGCCGAGTACACTGAAATAATTTGGTGAATGTATTTGAAATCTTTTAGACTAATCCAATAGCAGAGTAATGTTTTAGTGCCACACCAGGAACCTTTTACAATCGATCACTACTCTCTGTGATCTTGAATGAGTATCGTGACCATAAAAATCAGAGGGTCTAAATTTGTGAGTAAAGCATCAACACAGATGAACGTTGTAAACAATGAACACATTTTGTAGGTCATCCAAGTTAGGAGCCCCTGGTCTGCTAAATGGTCGGTCTAAATCTGCCATCACCGGGTGACCTTTCAGAGCGGAGATCTCTCTATTCGATGACCTAACTGGTGCGTGCAGTACTGGGCTAGGTGTCCTCGGCTCCAAACTTTCATGATGGAAGTAAAATGTCCATCGGTCAAAAGGAGGTTAAAGCGACCATCTGCCTCAGATGCCAGCCAGTTCTGCTACGTCCCGTACGTCACCTGGTCACGTGTTACTGCATAATCTGATTGGTTCCGCCTGCTAAGTGTACGTTAGGTGCTGAACTTGTAAGACGGTTGGTGAATATGTGCAACCAGGGGCGTAGCGAGGGGGGGGGGGGCGGGGGGTGCGGACCGCACCGGGTGACACCATTTAGGGGGGTGACACCAAGGCAAAAAATAGCAAAATATATAGAGAAAAACTCGGAGGGGGGGTGCAAATCGAAAACTCGAGGGGGGGGGGGTGCAAATCGAAAGTTTGAGGGGGGGTGCAAATCGAAAATTTGAAAGTTTGTCCCTGGGAAGGGTCTCTATGCCTCTGGGGGGGGGGGGTGACACCATTAAGTGCCGCACCGGGTGACACCCGACCTCGCTACGCCACTGTGTGCAACAAAACACCAACAACAAAACAACAACATTACAGCCAATAACAAAACACCACCAACAAAACACCAACAACAAAACACCAACATAACAACAAACAACAAAACACCAACAACAAAACACCAACAACAAAACACCAACAACAAAACACCAACAACAAAACACCAACATAACAACAAACAACAAAACACCAACAACAAAACACCAACAACAAAACACCAACAACAAAACACCAACAATAAAACACCAACAACAAAACACCAACAACAAAACACCAACAACAAAACACCAACAACAAAACATCAACAACAAAAAACCAACAACAAAACACCAACAACAAAACACCAACAACAAAAAACCAACAACAAAACACCAACAACAAAACACCAACATTACAGCCAAAACACCAACAACAAAACACCAACATTACAGCCAACAACAAAACACCAACAACAAAACACCAACATAACCACTAACATAACAACCAACAACAAAACACCAACATTACAGCCAACAACAAAACACCAACAACAAAACACCAACAACAAAACACCAACACAACAACCAACATAACAACCAACAACAAAACACCAACAGCAAAACACGAACAACAAAACACCAACAACAAAACACCAACAACAAAACACCAATATAACAACTAACAATAAAACACCAACATTACAGCCAACTACAAAACACCAACATTACAGCCAACAACCAAACACCAACAAAACACCGACATAAAAAGACTGTCTATAAATGTCAAAGGTTACTTTCGTCAACCGCCTACAAAATAATTTAACTGTGAAAACTAAAATGTCACCAAAATCTATGTCTTGATGATATGAGTGGTCTGTACGCCTACTGTTATTTTAACTTGATACAAGTAGAGTCTAGTTTGTACGCCTATTGTTATTGTAAAAGACTGGAATCAGTGGAGTGGATTGAATGTGGGGGTGGAGATGGGCGGGGGGGGGGGGGGGCTGGCAACCACTAAACTTTTATTAATTACAACAACATCTGCACACTAGCGATAAACTTGCCACCATTTTGTAATTGTTTTAAAATCGGTATGTGGGTTAGCCTAGGCCCTAAGCAGTTAATAATGTTCTAAAACAGTTCAAGGAGAAACACACTTTAAGGTCGCAAGGCAAATAGAGAAAGTGGGAGAGAAGGGGAGGCGGGGGGGGGGGGGGGGGGGGGAAGGGAGAGGACGAAACGTAAACGAAGCATTTTTGTCGGCTCGTGCGTTGATGATGCAACCTCAGACTCACGTGGCTGGTGTGTGTATATTTACCAGCAGGCTACATAAACATACGTAAAACATACAGTTATACATAACACCCAGCGCTCGATACAAATGTACACACGTACATGGAAACTAAAGCACGAAGCACTCTTACACTAATCAATACCTTTGAAAATAACAGGCCCAGCAATCTAGTCCTACACACAAACATAGAAACGGATAATTATCACAATTTACAAACAATTAAAAGTAATTGTCAATCGAATATTTACTTACTTAAACCACATTAAAAAAAGGCAATACTTTTGTGTCAGTAGTTGCTGTGTTAATCCTTTCTTTATCTTAGACAGTAAATGTACTTTTACCATAGACAGCTTCACTTAGATCTATAACGTTTTCCACGAAACTGGCTAATGAGAAATGTCAATTAATTAACTACACTTTCGTTTCTGGCTTGTCGTTTCCAATTAACGTGACATAAAACTTATCAAGAGGAGAGCACAGAATTAAAGTTGTGTCTGTAGCCAGAGATCCAGATTATCCACAAAGATTAAAATAAATTTAGAATATCCACGAACATTGAAACAAAATTAGAATATTAACAAACAGTAAAATAAAATTAAAATATCCACTAAGATTAAAATAATATTAGAATATCCACAAAGAGTAAAAGAAAATTAAAATATCCACAGAGTAAAATAAAATTAGAATATCCACAAAGATTAAAATTAAATTATAATATCCACAAAGAGTAACAGAACACACGGTACAACCTCCTGGTTTAGCCAGGTCTAGACTGAACTGACGGCGAAAGCTAATTTTTTTTACAGCTTACAATTCAGCTAAAAATAGCCAAGGTCAGAAAATTCGGTGTATGACGTGGAGATGCGCAACTTTGTTGCTGTACAATAGAATTATGCACGGCGTCTGGTTAGTTGGGGGGGGGGGGGGGGAATCTTTTGACATGTGCTCACCGTACACACCACCTGTTACAGATTTCCGACACGTCAACAACACATCAACAGGATCAACAGCGGAAGGTTGTCGCGTGTCTGATTGTGTAAACTCAATCAGGGGCAGTGTTTCTTTCAGGCATCTCTTCGTGGTGGTGGTGGTGGGGGGGGGGGGGGGGGTGGTAGGAGGTCAGTAACCGAGAAAACACCGGGGTCAAAAAGGTCACCCATTCTTCCAGAGCTTCCGTCGAGCTCTCTCCAGGGGCGGAGACAGAAATAGAAAAAGATATTTAATTTAAATAGAAAAGATGTACTCTAACCAGTGTCCGCCCTCCCCCCCCCCCCCCCCCCCTGAAAATTTAAGTACGCCCCCCCCCCCTCCGAAAGTTTCAAGCGCTCCTCCCCACTTGGAGAAAAATGTCTGAAAGAAACACTGCTCTCCGCTCCCTCTACCTCCCCTTCCAAAATCTAGTTTAATTAATCTTTGATAAAAATAAAGAGACAAACTAGCTTTAATTGGATTATGCTAATTAACAATACATTGAACTCGTTTGCGCATGCGCATTTAAAAATCCTCTTCTCCCCTAACACTAAGATGCATCAGTTGACCTTAATTAAACTAACGAGTACTTTAGCGTGACACTAAGATGCATCAGTTGACCTTAAATTAAACTAACGAATACTTTAGCGTGACACTAACATGCATCAGTTGACCTTAATTAAACTAACGAATACTTTAGCGTGACACTAACATGCATCAGTTGACCTTAATTAAACTAACGAGTACTTTAGCGTGACACTAACATGCATCAGTTGACCTTAATTAAACTAACGAATACTTTAGCGTGACACTAACATGCATCAGTTGACCTTAATTAAACTAACGAGTACTTTAGCGTGACACTAACATGCATCAGTTGACCTTAATTAAACTAACGAATACTTTAGCGTGACACTAACATGCATCAGTTTGACCTTAATTAAACTAACGAGTACTTTAGCGTGACACTAACATGCATCAGTTGACCTTAATTAAACTAACGAGTACTTTAGCGTGACACTAAGATGCATCAGTTGACAATAATTAAACTAACGAGTACTTTAGCGTGACACTAAGATGCATCAGTTGACCTTTATTAAACTAACGAGTACTTTAGCGTGACACTAAGATGCATCAGTTGACAATAATTAAACTAACGAGTACTTTAGCGTGACACTAAGATGCATCAGTTGACCTTAATTAAACTAACGAATACTTTAGCGTGACACTAACATGCATCAGTTGACCTTAATTAAACTAACGAGTACTTTAGCGTGACACTAAGATGCATCAGTTGACAATAATAAACTAACGAGTACTTTAGCGTGACACTAAGATGCATCAGTTGACCTTAATTAAACTAACGAGTACTTTAGCGTGACACTAACATGCATCAGTTGACCTTAATTAAACTAACGAGTACTTTAGCGTGACACTAACATGCATCAGTTGACCTTAATTAAACTAACGAGTACTTTAGCACAGTGCGTCGTTAGGTCGGGTGTCCAACAGATGCGGGCACTTCGTGGTGTCACCTCACCCCAAAAGTATATATATATTATATATATATTTATATATATATATTATATATATATATATTATATATATATGTGTGTGTGTGTGTGTGTGTGTGTGTGTGTGTGTGTGTGTGAAATGTAATAATTGTCGAATTGTACGTAAAATACTATTTGACTTTAAATTAATCATTAGGTTGAACTGGCAAAAAAACATTTTCCTTAACTACATGTTGCACATTTTTGCCTTGGTGTCACCCCCCCCCCCCCTAAATGGTGTCACCTGGTGCGTCTCGCTCCCCCCTCCCCCGCCCTCGCTACCGCTCTGCTTTAGCGTGACACTAACATTGGCGGGTCAAACTGGTCAGTTCTGTGTTAGGTGAGGGGTGAGTGTGGACAACTGAAAAAACCAAACGATATTTACTACACAGCACTTTACTTGGTGATGTATGTTTAGTTTCACACAATGGGTCATTGCCTTTTAAATAAAGCCATTTCAGGTTAGGGAAACGGGAGTACTTAAAAACAAAACAACGTGTTCAAGACGATAAAAAAAACTGCTTCAACTCACACTATCGGGATCCACTAACCCACTGCTCATAGGATCCACCAATCCACTGCTCAGGTCCTACCAATCCACTGCGGATAAGATCCACTGATCCACCAGGCTAGCTGACCAGACTTTGGACGAGCAATCTTAAGGTTAATAATTAAAAAGATGAAATTGAGGAGCAGTAGAGCTATATTTAGAACATCTAAAACAAAATGGAGTAGGTAGTCTCGCATCGAGTCCATCCTAGAGTAGGGCATAGCACAGGATCCGCCGCATTAGACACAGTCGTATCTTTGGTGTTTGTCCGCCCATTAAGTACCGGCCACGTCCTGTCTACATGAGACAATGCGAGACGCTAATCGTGTCATACTACCAGCCCGTCCATCGTGCACACATCTGTAATACACGACACCCCAGACTAACGCGCGGCCGGGTTGATGGGACCCGCAGGTGTGACAGGAAACATACAGGTGTTTTCTGAGACACGATCGATCTAACGAGCTATCGATATCGTCAATCTGCTGTTGGGAACATTCTTCGATTAGGGACAGGCAACACCA